>NC_054706.1:3496628-3856082 GCF_016097555.1 Gigantopelta aegis
AGTTATAGTGTTCACTTACCTAGTGACTGGGAGTTATAGTGTTCACTTACCTAGTGACTGGGAGTTATAGCATTCACTTACCTACTGACCGAGAGTTATATCATTCACTTACCTACTGACCGAGAGTTATAGCATTCACTTACCTACTGACCGAGAGTTATAACCACGGGCGTGAGCTCCCACTTTATTCCAGCCTCGCCCCTCATAAACACGACCATCCTCACCCACGAGGAAGTTGTACCCGATGTCAGACCAGCCTTGGAACAGAAAAGAAACTTATTTGATGACACCTTAACACATTTTTAAAGGTTTTAGACTATTTGGTATCTATCATATGAATAGTACGTCGTTAAATAAAACATTTCCTTCCTTCTATCAATATCAATATATATGGCAGCATCTGATGTCGATGGAAGACGTTCAGGAGGCAGATAGCTGGAGCTCGACGCCACCTTTCAGGTGAACGTCGACGCATCCAACCGTACTTACATACAATAGCTTGATTTTTGCCAGCCTGCTTAATTTCCTTGTGACTTCCATCTGGCGGAACAAACAACTTTGCTGCTTGTTGGAGATCACATTATTTTCCCATTGCAAAGACGTTTCCAATTCCATAGGGTCGTGATGTGGTGTCACACCCTGATAATGCGTGAATAAAAAGAAGATATTGACTCGTGGACGGTTCAAGGTTCTTCTGAAGGGTGCAGATATCAATGGTCTTTGTGCTGGTCTGCAAGTAAATGTTCTGATGAACTGTGGGTTGGAAGTGGTGTTGCAGAAACATACATATATCGGTGTCATCTTCTACAACTACCATAGGCATCGTTAGAGCGATGGTGCAGGCACACATTGCGATGCCAAAATCAGTATTCCCGGATGAGTACTTTATCTGAATTTTTCCTGCCTTTTCTTCTCCATTTCAGCTCTCAACAGATCAATGAATTTCTGTTTGTTTGTTTTTTGTATTGGCTAACAAACATATTTTTCTTAATTTTGAGCAGCATATCTGCAGTGAAATCCACATCCACTCCCATCGAACTTTTCATTTTCATTTCAACTTATTTTCGTGCTGATATCCAATTAAATTTCAAGCATGCTGTCCTGGACACACAACACACCTCAGCTATCTGGGCTGTCTGTCCAGGACAGTGGGTTAGTTGTTAGTTGGTTAGTGGTTAGTGAGAGATAAGATATTGTAGTAGCCTTACGCCTATCCATTGAGCCCTTAAGAACTCTCTCTGGGTTGGAGCCGGTACCGGGCTGCGAACCATGTACCTACCAGCCTGTAGTCCGATGGCTTAAAGGAGGGGACAATTAAGGCATTTGGCCTGGTATGCATATTCAACGATATATAATGCACATTATTGCTTAATATCAACAAGTATAATCGTATAGTTAATTAATAAAACGGTTAAATGTGACGGCTATTATATATAACGGGCGCAACCATTGTGTACCATCCCAGTAAATATGCCCTCTGGCGAGCTGGTGGTTACGTAATACCTAACGTGTCACGTCAGAAATTAGTTTTCGAACTGAAGAAACAAAACATGCCTGATTTTTGTGGATGCATCGCAATGTTCTGTAATAATGGCCATCCCAGTAAGCCAGCAACAATTATATATTATTTTTCAATACAAAATAAACCACCATTGTCAAAGTGTTGAAATAACTGTATAATGTTTTGTACATAAATTAACCCATGTACTGCAATAATAATCGGAGTGTTTTCTTGGTTAATTGGTCTTTTCTTTCTGTGGCCTGTACCTGTGGTTCCTGATTGGCAGGTGTCTATTTAGACGGTCCCCAGACACTGTGTCTAGACACACTAACAAGACGTGCCTCTTTTATTAAGATCACAGGGTATTGTGTGATAACCGCACGGATACCCCTCAAATCGTAATGGACATTATCAGCCGTCCTGTTTTATTACTGTAAGTAATTCTGTAAAACCCTTGATTAAGTAGACTTTCCCATCTAAAATAATAAAACTGACCAATTACGTCGTCCCAAAGAAAAGAAAAGTATTACTTGGCTACCGTGAGTGGTCGTTTTTTCTTTGGATTTAAAAAAAAAGAAAAATATTACAACTTTCGTTCTGTTGATGCAAATTGAAATATATTTTGTTAAATAGTTTATTATACTATCAAGTCATGATGAAAGCGAAGCGCCTTGTCGTAAATTAGAGCGTTTGTTTACATTGTGCATAGAGGAGATGGACAGAGCTGACGTCACTTCACCTCACGCTATACCACCGGACGTCACAAAAACGAAACAAAATGGCTGCCCCCAGTTAGCAGGAATAATCATGTTTTTTTTATTAACTCTAAAATTACGCGTTTTTCATTTGTTAAAGTGTCAGTATGTATTGGTGGTCCTGGTATGCATCTTTTCAACACATAAGGCTCTTGTTTGAGTTGACCCTACGTTTAACCACTGCGCCACCGAGGCCGGTCCCATCGCACTACCAGTTATTCTCTAATGAGACTCAAAACCAACGTGAGCATTGTTGTAGTGGTTGTGTATGAACTAAATGTATACCTTGGGCCAGGACAGGCCCTGCAGCAAAGCCCCTCCATCAATGACACAGCCTACATGAATGGGCTGATCATTGATGACACATGCTGATATCCTGATGGCTACGATTAAGTAGTTCTGTCTTGACTAGCTCATTCTGGAGATCACACTTGTCTGCTAGTGGCATGAGCAGTTTGTCGTCGAATAGGGACAGGAACAGAGCTCATATTGAAACGGTGTCTCGATGTCGATGCTACCGATGCAAGCGACGAGCAAGCGCTGGTATGTTGTTGATGATCAATCTTGATCTTCTCACCACCAATTGATACATAAACTGGGACAGGTAAACACTAAACGCGAATAACCTTGGCGTTCTGCAGAATGGCCGTTATACAAGTCACCGAAAAACATGTCGGTTTCTAAAATCGTCGGGGAAAATGACATGAAGGCAAGGAATCTTCCTTAAAACAATCCACCTTGGTGGTGCAGGCTGTCGAAACGAGAAGCGTCCTGGCTTTCAGTCAGTTACATTGGGCGCATACATCCTAGTATAAAACTCCATATCGTTGACAAAGCCAACAAAAATGGAACTATATTGACCACTCTTTGACCGGGTCACTAGGCCATGACTGGGTCTAACGTCACAGAACTAATACGCTGACCGCTCACTAGGTGGCGTTTGTTGGTAAAGGTTACAACAATGGCTGAGTCTACTAAATAGCCAAAGTGTCAGTCTTTTGATCGTAATTCAATTAAATTTTATTGATATGAACAAATCATGTTAAATATATAGCGATAAAAGTACGTAGCGGTAAAAAAAAAAAAAATCTTGAATTTAGTCTTCTTTTAATCCATAAGCGCGGTGTGCGGCGCGGGAGCGGAACATTGGAAACAGCTGCAGATTGCGCCGATCATTTGGAAACACTGATATACCGGTAACCATAGAATCGATTTTCTTCTTTGTTATGCATCTCTTTTTTCCCCACCAGAAACAAAGGACGTGGAAAACCAATGTGATTGAAATAGCTCCACCAGTAGAGCTGATTTCAATCATCTTGGTGGAAAACGGCCTTTAACCTGATAGAATTACATCACCGTACGGTTAGTATTCATGTGATGATTCTGGATTGACCTGACTCTGGCTTTGCACGAGCTGGACGTGTAGCAGGAAGGCGTGTCGCTGTGGTGGATGATCACTTCAGAGACTGGAAGACGTCTGTACGACCGGCTTCTCGGCGACCGAGCGCCCCACTCTGATCTCGACACGATAGTTGGGTCTCCGAGAACACCTGCAAACAATAATGCAGACTGTATTATATAACAGTATATATTTTTCTGGTTTCATATAATTTTCCCAAGCAAATGTCCGACTTATTTATATTCTCGGAGTGTGATCGGACTCAATCGTAGATCGAGTGTCCTCCAGCCCTCCCCCGTTTATATGTTGTCAGCATATAAACGGGGAAGGGTTAGAGAACTCGCGAGCTATCACAGTCGGTAGAGCGCTTGTCTGAGGTGCTTGCGTCGTAGAATCGAATCACCTCAGTGGACCACAACTCTGGATTTGTTTCATGTCCCAACTAGTGCACCACGACTGGTATATCAAAGGTTGTGGTATGTGCTTTCCTATCTGTGGGAAAGTGCATATAAAAGATTCCTTGCTACTAAAGGAAGGAAGGAAATGTTTTATTTAACGACGCACTCAACACATTTTATTTACGGTTATATGACGTCGGACTTGTGTTTGAGGACCACACAGATCCACACAGATATTGAGAGAGAAAACCCGTTGTCGCCACTTCATGGGCTACTCTTTTCGATTAGCGGCAAGAGATCTTTTATATGCACCATCCCACAGACAGGATAGTACATACCACGGCCTTTGTTACACCAGTTGTGGAGCACTGGCTGTAACGAGAAATAGCTCAATGGGTCCACCGACGGGAATCGATCCTAGATTGATCGCACATCAGGCGAGCGCTGTACCACTCATCTACGCTCCGCCCCTGCTACTAAATGAAAAATGTAGCGCGATTCCTCTGACTACTACGTGTCAGAATGACCAAATGTAAATCAACGTGCTCTAATGGTGTCGATACACAAAACAACCTTTAAATTTCATTTGTATTTTCCTGGCTCCATATGTTCTCGACCATAAATTTGTAGGTGGGAAAGTATCTCTATGGAATGTTCTCTTTTTAAAACTTAAAAAAAGAGAGTAAAGTATGTGTTGTTTAACGTCACCTGAAGAACCTTGATTATATAGTCATCGGTGTAGTATGGTCCACGACTCGTATCTGACTACAGTCTGTAGTATAACTAATAGAACATTTGTCATGCTTTGTGCTCTTCTGTCTGGCAAAAAGTTAAAGTTTGTTTTGTTTAACGACACCACTAGAGCACATATTGATTTGGTATTCGTCGGCTATTGGATGTCAAACATTTGATAATTTTGACAAATACGTTTCGGAGAGGAAACCCGCTACATTTTCCATTAGGTCAGGTCAGGTCATAGGTTTCAACGTGCTCATTCAGGGCAAGCTGTTGTAGTACTTGCCTGTCATGGGCGCAGGTGTCAACTTACGCCGGCTTCTCCGTCCAAGGCCCTGTTTCATGAAGAGATCTTAACCTTAAGATCACCTTTAGTGCACAACGACTGGATACACTTACGGTGATCTTAGCGCTAAGATCGCTTCGTGGAACGAGGCCCAGGGCCCCGTTCCACGAAACGATCTTAGCATTAAGATCACCTTAGTGCATAAGGTAGCTATGCACTTAAGGTGATCTTAGGGCTAAGATCGCTTTGTGGACAGGAAAGGGGTTGTGGAGTGGGGGTGAGAGAGGGGACCGCCCGCCCTTGGCAGTGCAACAGAGCACAAGCAACCCAACCAGGGTCGGCAGTGGGCTGTTTGTTGTCCTATTAAATTTTGAAAATGTCCCGTCCCAAAAGTAAAAAACTTGAGTAATTTTGTAAGAAGCCCAAAATGGATTTTGTCGTCAAATAATTTCGTACGTACGAAAAAATGTTTTTTAGGAAATAAAATGAAAATTAAGCAAGTACAAATATTAGAACGATCAGAAACACTTTTAATATACAGCCACTAATATTCTAAACAAGAAAATATATTTAATATGTAAGTTTAATCGTAGAAATATTTTATTAGTCGATAACATCTTAAAACATTGCAGCAAACTCAGGAATGTCCCTTTAATACCTCAATAAAACAACAAACAAATATCAATCTACCCACACAAAACCATCACCTTGCAAGTAATGATATGTTTCATTTGTGTGACTTTAAAACAATACTCACATGGTACCAGCAATACACAAATGAATGTCACTTGGACGTAAAACATGTTGGTGTGATGTGGTGTATTCCGATTCTCCAATAGTGGCACCACCATGATTCATTATAATATATCCGGGGCGGGGCGTTGCTCGGTGGAAAAGCGCTTGCCTCGTGTTAAGCGCTCCCCGTCGGTGGGTCCATTTGACTATTTCTAATTCCAATTAGTGCACCACAGATGGTATACCAGAGATCATGCTATGTGCTACATATTGCCATCTAACATCTTCTAGCCGATGTGTATTTTTGTGCTGGTGTCGTTAAACATCCATTCATCCATTCATTCACCATGTCTGTGGGATGGTGTATCTAAAAGTACGCTTGCTGCTAATCGAAAACTTTAGCTTTTGACCTGGCGGAATAGGGTTTCCTCTCATTCTCTGCTAGCCCGAGTACTCTGACTGCGACGGAGTGTCACGAAGCGTAGCTAAATGTGGGTGCTGTCGGATTTCTTTTTGTAGTATGTGTATTAGTGATTAATATTTGGATTTTTTTTAATCAGTTAACTCGAAAATGATCGATGTAAAGGTATTTGACGTCAAACATAGGATTGTTGTGGTATTAGAGCGGAAATCTTTGTCAACGTTTTGGTTGTCGGGAATTGCCAAAAAAATACATAGCTTGGTCTCTGACTGTAATGAGAGCGTATTTATGTCCAAATGTCCGTCTACCTCTCTTACAGTCAGAGTACTCGGGCCAATTATCTAAGTGGTTCGTAATCATATGTCCGACGCCATATAACCGTAAATAAAAATGTTTTGAGCGAGACGTTAAATAAATCATATCATCCCCCCCCCCCCCCCTCACCCCAATTTCGTGGAGGTTTTTCCCCAGGAGGAAATCTATCCCTGGTGACGGTAGATCGTTGTGTGTTGTGTGTATGTGTATATAATAATGGATGGATAGACGGACAACGGAAAGATGGGTGGGTATATGGATAGATGGGTGGTTGGATGGATGGATGGATGGATCTGTATGTATGCCACTATGGATGGATGGATGGATCTGTATGTATGCCACTATGGATGGATGGATGGATTATTACACATATGGTTAAAAAATATCTTGGTACATATCAAAGTGATACGTCCCACTAGAACGCCAAGTGGGACCTAACACTTCGTGACGTCATCGATTGGCGCACTACAACGTTACAGGAACGTCAACTAATGAGTGTGTGATATAAATTAAGATCGATTATGTGTAATAAATAGGATATTAAACTCGCTACCATTTCGTATCATGTTTATGTCCCTCGTGAAATAATGTTCATTGTCACTCGGTAAAGCTCGTGACAACTGAACTTTTTTTCACTCGGGACATAAACATATACGAAATGGAACTTCGTTTAATATCCTATAATTATTATACATGGTGACGTTTCAAACATGATACCCAACATCCTCTTTATCACGACGTAAAACAAGCAATGTCGAGCTATCAAATTGTAAAACGGGGGTTATTTTGCACCCCTGAAAGCATTACGGTGACGCGCCTGTCAACCGACCTTGACATTAATACAAAAACAGTTATCTGTAATTGATAAGAGGCACTTCTTTGTTCAAGAATAATGGTGCTGATAATTATGTAATACGATTCACTGCTGCAATGTAGTATACGTCCGGCTACGAAAGTTTTTGTTTGGTGTTTTTTTTTTTTTTGGGGGGGGGGGGGGGGAGGGTATTGCACAGTCAACATTTAACAGTACAACTCACAAGTATTAGCATTTCTCAAAACAATGAAAAACAACTATCCAGGGTCTGGTTGTTTTGGGTTTTTTTAGCTCGAATATCCTCTAGCCCCTCCCCTGTTTATATAATATGTTGGTTTCAACGAGTAAATCAGGTGTTTGTAAAATGTGAGTATATTCTGCCCCACCAGTGGCACCCGTCAGAAGTACTGCCACCACAGCTGTCAAGTCCGTCACTTCATCTAAAATGATGAGTTAGTTTTTAATTATTCCCTAAAAATAAGGCAGTATGTATACTCAGTCTAAAATAACGGGGGGGGGGGGGGGGGGTCATGCATGTTCAACCGATAGGGTGTTTTCCCCCCATCCAATAGCCGATGATGAAAATTCAATAGGGTGTTTTCCCCCATCGTAAACACACCTATCAACTTGCCAATGTTTGGCATCCAATAGCCGATGATGAAAATTCAATAGGGTGTTTTCCCCCATCGTAAACACACCTGTCAACTTGCCAATGTTTGGCATCCAATAGCCGATGATGAAAATTCAATAGGGTGTTTTCCACCATCGTAAACACACCTGTCAACTTGCCAATGTTTGGCATCCAATAGCCGATGATGAAAATTCAATGTGCTCTAGTCGTGTCATTTGCATCTCAAGTTCAAACGTAAGCACAAGACATGTTAACCAAAATAAATACAATAATCTATGCACATTTATTATGCATTGTGCATACGTAGTAACAGACTTGCATATTGAAATACGTTCAATACTTTTACTCTTCACGCTAATCATTTCGTATTTTAATATACATGTGTATTTTAATTATCGAAGAACATGTTTAAACTACAATCATTGGTTTTAAATTAAATTAATATCTCACGGGGTGTTATTCTGTGGTTCATAATATTTTCATGCACATCTACGTATTATATAAACACTCAACTTTTCACAAACAAAACAACAAAGTGTTTTTGAAAATCATTTATTTCTTAATTATATTGTACAAAATAATGTTCATATAGTTTTCATATTTACAAAATTATATAATATTATGATAAAGTACAGACAGTAATGAAAAATGATATATATATATATATATATATATATATATATATATATATATATATATATATATATATATATATAAAATTAAAAATCTGCATTATTATTTGTTTTATAAGCATTCATTTTTAATTTACAAATCAAATAAAAGGGGTGTTATGCAAAAATACTTAGATTTAAAAATTTATTAATTAATTAAAAAACATTGCCCCATTATTTCTTATTCACAATTACCGTAGCCTACTATTTCTTTCAACTTTTTCTCCATTAAAATTTGTCAGAGTGACTATATCAAAATATATTATATTTTCTAAAAACATGTTACAAAATGCATAAAACAACACTAAGCTACGTAACTAATTAAAATTAATATTCATACTATATTACAAATGATATGTTGTAATATTGTGGCGGCGTTATTTCGAGAATAACACATTTTATATCAAACACAAAGAAAAATACAACACTGTTTGTGGCAATTGGTAGTTTAAGAGTAATATTGCAATTACTGATTCACTAAACACAGGATACCCAGTACTTGTAAATTAAATACTTTTAAACCATCCCATAAAACAGTGTAGTATTTTTTTTACATATATACAAAAAGGAAATACGTTAAAACTAAATTTCTATTTCTTAACTAGTGATACACAAATTGGAGATCGAAAGTTATTAATGAGTTAGCCATTAACTACAATTTCCGAAGTGGATATTAAAAAGCCAAAGAGACGAACAGTTAAATTTTTTGTTTCCATCTAAAACTAGACATCCAGGATAAGCTGTCTGCAATTACATAACAGCATCTGTGTTGCTTGGCAACAAACTGAAGCGCGTACTGTACATGAAATATATAAAAGGAAGCTTCTGGACGTAAACCAAGTTCATACACACACGTTTGCACGTACACTCACTCACACACATGAAGGAATTTATTGTTTTAGTTGTTGTTTTTTGTAATTTGCGTTGATTTTGTTGTTTTAATAAACAATATAAACAACTTCAAAGGGTATTGCAAACAATTACGACTAGCCTAATGATTTAGTATATACAGTGATTTTTTTTACAAAGTATAACTTTTGACGATGTTGCGTGCACCCCCCCCCCCCCCCCCCCCCACACACACACACTTAGAAATCTTTGCAGGACACAAGTACACCCACCCACCCCATAAGTAACTTTCTCTCTTGTATTCAACATTAATAATTAATTAAATTTATGACCCTACTTCAATCCAAATCCTCCCCAATGGGCCTTATAGGTGAACGCCAAAACAACAACACGAACTTTGGTATTCTTTGAATATGCGACCAAAGATTGCATAGCTAGGTTATCTGTCTTCTTTTCAACAGTATCATTTTGCAGTTATTGCAGTTGACTATCGACATGAAACCACACATCACATATTTTAATTTCAAGTGTTTGTTGTGGGTATCCCCCCTTACAAAATGGTGGATTTTAGGTGGACCGCGATGAAGCAGACGACGGCGAGAAGGGAGCTGATCGTGACCCGCGAGGAGCCGTTACAGCCGTCTCTGTCCTCGCAGTAACACGTCTCCTTGAACACCCCCGTGTAGTCCCAGCTCCATCGACAGCCCCAGGCAACTCCTGCAACACAAAATGGAATCAAGTAACACAAAAATAATAAAAATCCGTGGCCTCATCTATCCCGAAGCCGACAGAGAACAGTTTGGACAAAGAATTTGATGAAAATTAGCATCTCCAGGAACTTTAGAAAGGGATTTGTTTTAGTTTATATATATATATATATATACATGTGTATATATATATATATATATATATATATATATATATATATATATACTCAACAAAAAAAGAAACTTCCGATTTGTACATATAGTATTTGTTGTGTTAAAGAATTCATTGTGTAATGAAATTATATAGGTAGTATTAGCCTTGAGCTGTATTATCAGGATTCATGAATTTTATCGATTATTTTTGCACTGTTAATCGTCGAAAACGTGAAATTCAATTTTCACATGCATGCATGGTTCGACATGTCCCGTGTAGTATTCGGTCAATTTTTTTTACTTGTCTTACTGACATTGTTGTCAAGTGAACGAAAACGCTTCAAAATTTGTAAAACAAATTAACGTTTTTTACATTGTAGCATTTTTAGTATGCCAAGAATACTCAATAATTTACGCGAACGGGCGATTGGCATGCTTGATGCTGGCATGTCGACAGAAGACGTTGCAAGGCATGTTGGGAGTTCTAGTCGAGCGATACGAAATCTTCGCGTAACATTTCGAACGACAGGAAGCACCAACGACTTGCCACCTCGTGGACGTCCGCGTGTTACAACACGTGGTCAAGACCGCTATATCATGAACACGCATTTGCGCAATCGATTCCAAACTGCCACTGCTACTGCTGCTAACACACCTGGGCTTCACAATAACCGAATCAGTGGGCAAACTGTTCGTAATCGTCTGCGGGAGAACGGTTTACATGCACGACGTCCTTACGTCGGATGCGTTTTAACGCAACGTCATCGTCTAAATCGTCTTAATTGGGCACGTGTACACACTCGGTGGATACGGCGACGCTGGAATACCGTTCTTTTTTCGGATGAATCCCGATTTTCTTTACAACGTTGTGATGGCAGGGTGCGCGTCTACCGTTGGAGAAATGAACGCTATGCTGACTGTTGTGTTCTTGAACGAGATCGTTTCGGGGGTGGGGGTTCTGTCATGGTCTGGGCAGCCATTGCCCATGGTTATCGTTCACCACTAGTCGTCATTGGTGGCAATTTAAATGCTCAACGTTACCGCGATGACATTCTCGCTCATCACGTCATTCCTCTGTTCCATAACAACGCCAACATCTCGATTTTTCAGCATGATAATGCCACCTCTCATACAGCTAGAGACACTGTAAATTTTCTTAGGACAAATAACATTGATTTCATTGATGACTGGCCCACTAAAAGTCCTGATCTCAACCCCATCGAGCATGCCTGGGATAGTCTGGACAGACGATTGAGGCGTCGTCCCAACCCACCCGCTAACGTCAACGAACTTCATCAAGCGCTCATTCAGGAATGGAACAATATTCCACAGACAGAAATCAACACTTTAGTCAATTCTATGCGCCTGCGATGCACTGCAGTGGTCAATTCAAGAGGTGTTCATACCAGTTATTAAGTGGGTGTTTTTATTTTTAACCCCTACCACACTTGGTCAAAATTTCTCCCAGTTTCTGTTAACCTATGGCCATGATTTTTGCACCAAACGATGCATCATGGAACACTCTTTAAACGCATATATAACAATTATTCCCCCGGTTTGTTTTCATCAAGTTATGTTCAAGCAAAGTTAGCGGAAGTTTCTTATTTTGTTCAGTATGTATATATATATATATATATATTTATATATATATATAGTTTTCAAACAAAAAATTGCCCCCAAAAAGTTAAAATCGCCGAAAGTGGGTTGTTTCACACAGCCAGTTCCCCTTTGGTAACTCGCCCGATGAGGAACCTATAGATAACTGATGATCAGAGGAAACCCGCTACATTTTTCTAAAGGGATCTTTTATATGCACCATCCCACAGACAGTGGCTGTAACGAGAAATAGCCCAATGGGACCACCGACGGGGATCGACCCCAAACCGACCGCGCATCAAGCTGGGCTATGTCCCGACCCTTCGCCGTTAGTTTGAGACGCACATGTCGAGTAGCAATCTTAGATTTTGAAAATCACATGTCTACAGTCAAGGAAGAGTAGTTTTACACGGACAAAGACGAGAAAATATTTTTAAAAGTTGTATTCCAGGATAATATTGGATAAAAAGTGTAAACCATCGCCTAGGAGAGGATACTGGTGAAAATGAATACCAATTCTTGGTGGAAACACTAGGTTAGGTCTACACAACTTTACTAACGGTCACTATCGTATCCAGTCAAGGTTTGAAAAGTAGTGGGTTCGTTTTGGGGGGTTATTATAAAACGTTGAAGACTGACAGATAAATGCATTATTGTGTTCCTTCAACTTTAGTTATGAGAGTGCAGCTACCTGTAATATTTAAAATTATTTGTTCATTACTATGCACGATCAAGAGAATAAGGAAGAAAGCCCTCACCAAAATCTGTTCTAGATCCACATCGTCGCGTGATCTTCTTCCAACCTCCCCCTGAAATAGTTAAAATCATTTACTAGTAACCAAGTACATTTGTAATTTTTAACGGTTTATCTGTCATTCGCCGCTATGGGTGCTATGCACTCGACTTATCCCTTGAAACGAGTAAAGTAATTTAGATAATATGAACAAAATGTAATTTTTGTATGTATTTTCAACAGTTTCGGTCTGCATTTAGAGTCAACAAAGGTCATCTGTACTGATATAAACTGTTAAAAATTAAAATTTCGAACCTGTAGGTAGTTACATTGTAGAGTTAGGAAACTCTTAATTGGACTCCTAATAGTAACTGAATATACTATGTGGACTACACCCTAAAATTCATTTTATTATTTTTACAAGAGTTTGACAAGGGTAAAACGTACATCCGGGACTCTCTTGATAGATCTTCATACAAAACTGTCCAGGCACGTTCGCCTCGAAGCTGTTGCAGTCAACGACGGCGTTGACGCTGGTGTCAAACCACGTGTTGCTAGGACACGACGTGTCTTCATTACTGTCGCACTGGAAGCACTGGATAGCCAAACCTAGCAACGACAAATAACAAAATACTGGATAGCTAAACCTAGCAATGAGAAATAACATCAAAATATTTAAATATATTTATAGGCATTTTCCGGTGTTTTTCCGGATGTGTGCGAACCCTGAAATGCCGATAATACTAAAAAATTAATAAATTCTGTTCATTTATTTCACACATTAACTCACAAATATATCTGACATGGCACAGTACAGTAACAAGAAAGAAAGTATGGCGTATCCATGCAATTTTAATTTTAACTAGGCCTATATATCAGAGATTATAAGTTGAGTACCCCATTAATACCATCAGGGAACATTTTATTCAGTATCGCGTTGCGATTTTCTACTCCAAGTTTCAGAGACCACTACACAATGTTAAAACATTAAACAGTAGTTGCTAATACATTTTTAATTAAATAGAAGTATCGCTAATAAAAAAATTTGAAAACAAAATGTTCCCAGCATCTAGAACTGGCCAGTGAAGTGTGATATTTCCAGTGAAATCGCAAGGTTCTGTGGATGATGACTATTCTAACAGATTAATGGGAATGTTAGTAACTAAATTTTAGTCAGCTGTAGTTGACCAACCATGTCAGCGAGAGTTGAAAATCGGTTGGAATTCAATTATCGATTATCGGTTGCAATCGGTTGATTGAAAACATATTTTATTGCATATAATATATAGAGTATATACAAAAGGACTAGACACAATTTATCCACTTACGAGGCCCTCTCCTAATTACAAGCATTATATTGTACAATATTGAATAATGGCGACTACAATTTTCAATAAATCTATCAATCAATCAATCAATCAAAGTAAACGTTTGTGAAAAACGATTGAATGAATTGAAAGGACAGAAAAGTAAAAGAAATAGAAGTAATCGGTTTGTATCAAACGAACAACGTTTGATTATACAATCGGTTAGAATTATGTGAACTTAATGAGTGGTGGTGCAAGGAGGATGAAATGTCCAGTAAAGTATCTCCTCGGTAGTGGCTGTCCTGTAGACGTGCCACTAGATTATAGAGATTCGTGGATTCGACCATTTGCCAAATACCCATTTGACTCTGCCTTGTGCAGAGATACGGACTTGATCACGTATTACCATCGTTAAATAAAATATTTCCTGATCACGTATTACGGTTTTATCGTTCAGGCTGAATTACTAGGACCATCCTATTGTCGTATTCATGGCGATATATCCTACATTTCGCTAATTTTACCGTTAATACCTATTCATTATCGGTTTGCTGTATGTACAAATGAAAACAAACCCAAACCGCAGCACACTTACACTACAGTCAAAGCAGGGCTTGTAGACTATGGTAGCCCCACTCCCATGGCTAGTGAGTTTTAGTGTTGGGCTAGTAAATAACTGCCCGACGGCTAATAAAAACAAAAGAGGTCAAATGTTGGAGTTAAGCCTATTTTGAATATTCTGTCTCCAACCCAGCCCCCAAGTTAGTGCTTTAAGCTCTATCTCCCTCT
Source organism: Gigantopelta aegis (assembly GCF_016097555.1). NCBI lineage: Eukaryota > Metazoa > Mollusca > Gastropoda > Neomphalida > Peltospiridae > Gigantopelta > Gigantopelta aegis. The sequence goes on from NC_054706.1 coordinate 3,511,424, forward strand.
TTATGTCACATATCTGATTATTACTATTATTTAGTAAAATTGTATTAACTTAAAGTAAAGTAGGGCTAGTGAATTTTAAATCTTGGCTAGTAATTTGTTTTAATTCACTGATCCCATGGTTAGTGGATCTTATAAACATTCTAGAAGCCCTGCAAAGTGTTTTTGTTTAACGACACCACTAGAGCTCACTAATCGGCCATTGGGTGTCAAGCATTAGATATATATATTATAGTCTAGTCTTAGAGATCTTTTATATACAACATCCCATAGACAAGACAAACCACATTCTTTGATATACTAGTCGTGGCAACTCTTCAAATTGTATCTTTGCACAAGGCGATCAAAGGGACTGCCAGGTATTTCGCCTGGTATTAGGAGGACTGCCACTCTTCAGAACTACACATCCAAACCTTCCTATTTTGTCTATATAATATAGGACTGCCAGTCAATACTGGTTTCACAAACCCAATGCATGACAGGTGGTATTACAAGAAAGGTCTGTGAATAACAGTTGCTGTTTTAAGGTGTCATAGTTCATACACATTGAGACCAAGCAAATTCATAGACTGTTTAAAAGCATAGATAGATAGATAGATAGATAAATATTATATATTTCCTCCATAAAATGAACATTATTAAATAGTTTACAAATACAATAACAAATAGGCATGACTTAATACAGTATCAAAATAAATAACTGTTAAAAAACACCATTTACTAACCAATACTAAATAACGCATATATTTCATGACTGGTTTTTTAAAGATTTTTTTCTGCAATCATCGGTAATATATTAGCATACTAGTATCATTATGTTACAATATTTATTAATTGATGTTTTTTTCTGCAATCATCGGTAATATATTAGCATACTAGTATCATTATGTTACAATATTTATTAATTGATGATGTTTTCTTCTGTAATTTTTGATGGGAGAGGGATCAATTACAATCAGTTTGTATTAATACTATTATTATAATCATTATCCTGACCCTAGCTCTAAACACGACCCTAGTCCTAATCCTGACCCTAATACAATGTACTAACCCTAATCGTGAACCTAACCCAAATCGTGGATACTGACATACTAGTATATTTATTGACAACATATTACAATATTATTGTTTAGAACTGGGGTAAAACGGAACTATTTCCGGATTGACATTACTAGTACTTGTTGAAAATTATAAACCGGGGTACTTTAAGCCACATATTATACTAAGCTGTGTTGTTCCATTTCAAACAAAAACAATAACACCACAGACGATAGACAACAATTATTTATAGAATGCAGGTAGGCTACACGGCTTCATTAAAACCGACGCTTCTGGGATAAACACTTCGGTTATTACAAATATAACCACCTATAATTTTCGTATTTACCTGGAGACACCATCTAACACCTGACTGTTACTATTTCACATCAAACACAACTCACCGATCGAGACAAACGTTGATAAAATCAACACTAGTAGCAGGATGACCCGATTCGCCATGATGGCGGTTGAAACCTTAACCCAGTTGGCTTGTCGTCGGTGGTGGCGCTCGCAAGGTATGTCACCCTAGGTTCGCACCTGGGCGCGTCTCTTTGAAGTGGGACAGGTGTGTTTAAATAAATTTAAAACGTGGAAAAGCTAACGACAAATAAATTTTATTTTCATTTTAGAATTATCTTAGCAACATTAAATATTTATGGCGTTGTGTAATATAAAACAATTAGTGTGACTTGTTTGAATGGAATGTGTGCAGGTATATCGGGTCAACTGTGAAAATTGCGCATGCGCCAAACCTTTGGGGTACGATTTGGGTGTAGTTTTTATGATTTGATCTTTACTGATTACAGCAGAACTATATTAGAATTTATTGAACAACATAATTCAAAAATTCATATTTTTAAAGCAAGTATTTTACTACTCTAAATTATAGATGTTGAGTTTGGGGTGGACTTCACCCAGAATAACATTAGCCGTATGCAGAGGAGGAGGGGAGGGAGGAGGGGAAGGGGGAGGGGAGGGGCGAGTTGTCCTTAAACACATATATTACTGTGCTCTAGTTCTTTTATTAATTATTAATTAATTAAATTTGATTTTATTTAGTTTAATTGAATTTAAGTTTTAAAAACAATTCCGCCCACTTATATTAGTTATCTTAGATCCTGACAATATTTGCTATATATGTTTTATAAAAAATTGTAATGAAAAATTCGTGATTAATCCTTTTCAATTCGAAACAAATAAAATAAAATAATTTTATTTCATATTTTTAAGACATGCTAACAGATGAGCATTAATAGATGCAACAATAAACACCGGTGTAGCCCCACATTTGGACCGTTGAAACTGGTCGTTGGAATAACATACCTGTAGATGAGAGAATTTGTACACTATGCAAGGTAAATGATATTGAAGATGAGTTTCATTATATTTTTGTTTGTATTTTTTTCCATGATTTAAGGGTCCAGTATATACATTCATATTACTATAAACGACCAAGTTCTTATAAATTTAAAGAATTAATCAATAGTAAGCGAATCGGAATATTAAAAAAATTAGCATATTTTATAAATGTAATTATTAGTAAATATAAACGTCCCTAACCAAACCAAACAAAAATATATAATTATTATTACGATGACATATTTGTGTATAACGATGTTCTTAAATATGTACATATGTATTTAGAGTTTTTGTTATAGATCTTGTTCTTACAGAATTTTAATTTATTGGTCTTTGTATATGTTTATTATCAACCATCTTGTCACGTGAATGTTATAAATTGTATATGTATATATTCCTCCTATGCCGTTGTACAACGGCCGGAGTGTAAATAAATGCTTGTCTTGTTTATATGCTGTCTTGGACCAGTAGCTTTCTTTAATTTCTCTCTAAAACGGGTCCTGCATGGCTTGTTTTAAAAATATTTGCGGCCAAAGTGGAAGTAATAAAAATTGCCATGGCTATATGGAAAATATTTAGGGTACCAAGGCAAGGAACGGGGCACCATCGCCAATGAGGATGGACCAAGGCAGATGAGGAGGTCTAAGAAAAAACTCTAAATATACCCACTTATTTCTGTGCAATCCAGAAAATAATAAAATAAAAAAGAAAGGCGTATCGCATGGAACTTTGTTCTGACTAGAGACCGACATTTTTCATCATCTTATTTTTACTTTATTTATTTATTTAAATTTTTTTGGGGGGAGGGGGGCCTAAAAGCGGAAATTAAGCATTATAAGTTAAACATCAATAAATTATGTTGTAACATTGTAACATGCACTGAAATCCAACTAGGACGTAGCTTATGAAAAATGGAGATAATGCCGGAATAATCACAAAACTTAACGTCGTCGCCATTTGAAAAGTAATGTCTACTTACATCTCGCTTTTCGACTTCCAAGGCGATATAGAAATGACCCCCCCCCCCCCCCCCCCCCCACTGTGACAGTAATCCAAAGTGAACTAACATGCTCTAATATATAAAGTTTTCCTCGAGGAATACTGTTTAAGTTTGAAGGGACAAAAACGCACCCCTGCACCTTTCCTTGAATCAGTGCCTGGTGTGTAAGCATCTGCACATATTCGTGCAATGTAACTGAAATATTGTTATCAATCCCCATCGAACTACATTACCTTTAAAGCATGCCCCCGCCCCACCTCACTACAAAACGAGATCCGCGCCACGGATATATTATTAAAAGGGACTGTCCCGAGTTTACTGTCATTGTTAAGATGTTGCTGATTAACAGACGGTTACAGACATTTTAATCACTAAAGTTGCATATTGAATATATTATTTGTATTATATGTACATGTATTCAAATAACATATCAGTGGTTGTATAATAAGTGTGTTTCTGGTCATCATCCTAGTGTTAGTTCTAGACCAAATTACAATTTATTATTATACATGCATGTATATATTTTCATTTGGACTACTTATAAAATCTAGGACGGCTATAAACATATTGAATACAAAGATACTGATATATATATATATGTTACAGACAATCTGTGAAATCAGTCATTACGCGTAATGCCTAAAAAAATCAGTCACTTCGCGAAGTTCCTGTGACCACCAGGCAATACGCGAAATGACTGAAAATCCCAGGCATTACACGAAATGACTGAAAATCACGACCAGACATTACACAGAATGACTAAAGTGATTCACGTCTTAGTACTGACACTTGTATACAGGCTTTTGGTCTTAAAAGTTGATAAAATCACATTTTAAGAACAAACAAGGAAATGACTGAAAATAATACCACACCACACAAGTCTTAATGTAACACTTTATTTAAACTCAAATCAAATCATTTCAGAAGTTGTAGTAAAATAGATGAAGATGAAGTTGAATATTAACCAAGTAGTCAGTGTCAAATTATGAAAGTAACATATTGGTATAGAAAGATCACTTGTTTTTGCACACAAGGCTACCATGACAACGGCTAGAACACTGAATTTTGTTTTTGAAACATTTGCATCGATTGGACTCGCATCTCTTAGAACCAGCACAGTTACACCTAACATATCCCTGTCCACCACATTTGGATTCATGATTAACAGCTTGGCGCACGGTCACTGACTTCGTCTGGTTTACATCAGCATCAGTAAGTAAACGCTGGGGGCACAAATCAAACTGATTGCGTGTAAACTTCCCTTTTAGAATCCCTGCTTTCACACAAATTGTGTACATATCGTTCTCATCACGGTCTATGATTATTCCGAGAATATTTCGGTACAGCTACGTTGTCTCCCACCTGTCCACTTGTTAGCTCCAGTTTACTTCTCTTGACCATACGCTCAGCTTGAGTCATCTGGGAGAAACTCGCACCATTTTTCTCATTTAAGATACTGTCTATACGAGCGTTGAGTAAATCAGCTGAGACAGTAACTGGAGCAGGACTCATCAAAGGTGGACCACCATACTCTGGTGCTGAATCTAAAACTAAATCAGTTGTGGCTGAGAGCAATGGCATTTCAGGGTCAAGTCTACTGTCCCACTCATCTGGTTCCTGACTAGTGTTTGGCATGACTTCATGACTGCTGCTCGGTGCTGGTTCCTGACTGGTGCTTGGTACTGATTCGTGTATATCAGCAGCAGTATGTTCTAGGACGATTAGTACATTGGATATGGCAGATATAAGATCATCCTCACTTTGCATCCGTACAACTACTTCTGTTGGCAAAGACGACGATGTTAAGCCAACTTTGGCTTCACATCCAAACATGGCAGCATATGGCGACCCCTGACTTTGAGGGTGTCGAGGTTTACCATGGACCATAACCAGCCTGGGCCACACAATTTTCAGTTCACTGATAACCTCTGCTGTGAATTCACTTCCATTGTCGCTCTGGAGAATAGATGGGGCACCAATGAGAAGGAATATATCAAGCAGGTGATGAGCAACCTCAGCAGCACGCTTTGAAGTTAGGGCTCGAAGAATGACAAACTTGGTTAGGTGGTCTTGGTAGACAAAAATCCACTTAAATGATTTTTGGGCCATGGACTGCATATCAATAAGATCAATTTGTGCACGAGAAGCGAACTCATTTGTGAGAATGGGGCGCACTACAACACCCTTAATCCTTGGGCGCTTACGTTTCTTCTGACATTCATGACAATAAGACTTGAAAAGATTGAGAACATCGCGAGTGATGTTTACATACTTTTTATTGATTTCTTTGGTCATGCGATCTCGACCACCATGTCCTGTGGCTATATATGCACGCCTAACCACATCATATGTTTCTTCTATGCTAACATAATAAACAGGATTCTCCCTTGGGTTAACGCGCTTTTTGAGTTTTTCAACATCGCCACACTGCAGTATCTCAAACCTGAAAAAAACAACCCAGGAACATTCACTAAATGTTGAATTTTCAAGGCTAAATTTAAAATCTTCAGTTCATGGCCAGAGAGAAAGGGAAATTAACATTTTGTAAATATAATTGGACCATAGGAATTTTTAAATGTTCCTTAATTTGCATAAATCCAATAGTCTAAAAACATTTTGACGATAAATGTTTTCTGTGTAGTTGATGAATATTTTTGAATGGGTATTTTCTTAATGCAGCGTTAATATATGGCACTCAAACTCAAAGACAGAAAACAGTGGAAGAGTAACATTAAAGGCATAATGCCCAAGACATATTTTACCGTGCTTGTGCCAGTAATGCTATCTGTAACATGTCTGGCTAATAGTGTATGATTTTATTATTAAAATTAACATTTACGTATATCTTATTGCTTTCAATATCAATATATTGTTTTATGCCTTTATAAACTCATAGCAATCACCAGAAAAAGTCTGTACTCCATTTCCACCTTAAGTATACTTTCATCCTAATACCGATTATAACTCTTATTTTAAGATCATTACCGAACTCTGGAAAAAAAAAATTGAACATTAAATACTCAATTTTAACAGTCATCCACACACCATGTCACATAATTATATTCTTTGAGTGTAATGAAACTAAACATTTATGGGGAAGCATTGTGAGACTGGATATTAATTAGGATAAGAAATTTAATTAATTTGAAAAATATTGTAGTAATAGAAATATTGTAGTATTAGAATTTATGAATGAATAAACACATTGAATGTATTGAAATACACTTACTTTGATAGCAGATAGTATCCATGTCTGCTCTTTGTTCCAGTATCAGCTGCTGCTGTTTTGAGATCTTCTAGCATTGTGAAATATGCATCTTTTGGAATTAACACTTTTCTACAAACTTCATACTTTTTGTAAAGCTCAGTTTTAAATAGGACTCTGACATCATGCACTGGTTACAACAGAAGAACTTATGATTGATTTCAACTTATTTTCGTGCTTATATCCAATTAAGGTTCAAGCACGCTGTCCTGGGCACACACCTCAGCTATCTGGGCTGCCTGTCCAGGACAGTGGGTTAGTTGTTAGTTTGTTAGTGGTTAGTGAGAGAGAAGAGGGTGTAGTGGCCTTACACCTACCCAATGAGCCCTTAAGAACTCGCTCTGGGTTGGAGCCGGTACCGGGCTGCGAACCCTGTACCTACCAGCCTGTAATCCGATAGCTTAACCACTGCGCCACCGAGGCCGGTTAAAGAACTTATGAGTAAACCCCACAAACATGTTTAGTTTTATAAAGATGAAAGTCATATGGTGTTGTAATCACATATTTGTACTAAGGGATTAGAAGAGGCCACTGCAAGCATTAGAAGAGGCCACTGCAAGTAGCCATGTCTTAATCCATTTGCTTATAAACACAAAGCAAGGCTAGGTTTGAGAATAAACCAGCGAACCATTACAACTAATCAGGGATGAAAAGACATCAATAATACAGCAGATTCTTTGTTTGTTTAACTATTATTAAACAACTTAAACATTAATTTGTTAGTAAACAAATATACAATGCTTTAATTTAGTTATTGTATAATAATAAATAATTCATGTTAAGTAGTATTTTAAATCATTCAATCAATAAAGTTATCCTTGTTTGTTCAACTTATCAACTTTTAAGACCAAAAGCCTGTATACAAGTGTCAGTAATAAGTATACAAGTGTCAGTAATAAGACGTGAATCACTTTAGTCATTCTGTGTAATGTCTGGTCATGATTTTCAGTCATTTCGTGTAATGCCTGGGATTTTCAGTCATTTCGCGTATTGCCTGGTGGTCACAGGAACTTCGCGAAGTGACTGATTTGTTTAGGCATTTCGCGTAATGACCGATTTCACAGATTGACTAACATATATATATATATATATATATATATATATATATATATATATATATATATCAGTATCTTTGTATTCAATATGTTTATAGCCGTCCTAGATTTTATAAGTAGTCCAAATGAAAATATATACATGCATGTATATATATATATATATAATTGTAATCGTTTAAAGATTGTATTAGTCTGAAACATCTTAGAATGGCAGCAAATTCCAGGCAGTCTCTTAGACTTGTTCCATCGAAAGACGAACCGGTCTATTTATTATTAACATTTAAAGTTTATAGGTACGCTAACAGATATCATATAAACATAAATCAAGAACACAAATACGGGTATTGTATAAAACAGTTTATTATGTATGAAATATTGTGTTCCATTTCATTTGTACAAAAATAGGTTCTACCAATTAACATATCATACATGTAATTTTTTTCGAAGATATACAATACAGCTCTATGTTCAAGTACAATTTACATGCATAAAACCAGCATTGTGTTACTAATAAGGCTTGTTAAGAACACAAACCAAAATATTTAACTGTCCTTTAAAAAAGACAAGTAATGGTATTTAAAATGTAAAGAATTTTAAAATGCAAATATGCGATATGTCAACAGAATCATTTAGTCAGATTGGAGACAACGAATATACAATAACATTTTAAACAAAAGAAAAAAAACCAACATATGAATTCTAAAATGGTTGTACTGTTGGTATTCCGGTATTTCGGTATTCACATAAATTTACAATTGCTCTATGTTAAAGATATGCTTCTGACAATGTGTCCTCTACAAAATGCGTTGTGATTAGCGTCGACCACAGAATGAAAGCAAATGTTAGGAATGTAAAATGTGTACAGAATGAGATTTTAGTTTACTGTCATGTCTTCTGGTCATTTTCAGTCTGGTGAACTTTATTTGTTTATGCTTCCAGAACAAAATGTTTTAAACGTTACAATATTATAATGTACATGTATATATATATAGTTATATTTGCGTCCAATAGATACAGTAATCATATTACATTAAACGTTACACCAAAATGGAAGATCACTTTTTGTAGTATAATCTGTGTTTGGTTTATTTACATTTTATATCTAACACTATGTACTTATTCGGAATAATTCGGCAGACGAGGCATCGTAAAACATGGCATCCTCGAAACAAATAAAATATTCTAAAATGAGATAATGTAGTGACATTTCAAGGGTCTTACCCACAATTTGCGTAAAATATTACTTATGTACATCTACAAAAGACTGAAATGTAATCTGAATTAAGACAGCTAATTAAAATACAATCATAAATATGTAACAGCTATATACGTACAAGAATCGATGATATATTTACAATGATGTGTTATACATCCATGTGCATCTCATACACTAGTAATATTAGTGTTTTGACACGCCCACATCCCTCGACAGACAACTTTCAGACACGCCCTCACCATCTGATAGACGCTTTCAAACACCACACTACACAGGCACTTAATGATAGTAATAATGTAATTATGCTACAGTTATAAAGTTTTTCATCAAATCTACCTATATGGTCTGGCGAAGTTTTAGTTACATGCATGCATAGATAACAAATGATGAACGGTATAAAACTACGCTTATTTGTAAATCTATGATTTGATGTTTCTCTATTTAAAAACAGTCACGTCTCTTATTTAAAAATGTATTTACAAAATTAAACGCTCGACACACATAATTCCATACATACCATTTTCACTCAAACAAATGTACACGAACATACAGTTTTAAAAAATCACAGCATCCATCAATACATTCACTCATGAAAATACTATATGCTTATAAAATAATATAATTAAAAAAGTATTATGAATATAAAAATTACACATGAAATGAGATTTGGATCTGGCATTTTTTTTTAATTACAATTTTGATGTTAAAGTTTGGAATGCTATTTTAATGGGGTTTTTACGTGTTTTTGTCTTAGTTTTAATAACCATTAAAACCCCCAAAAACGAACTGCCATGAGAGAAACAGTGTTTGTAATATTTTTTTTAAATCTAAAACACTCTTGTAATGTTTTCCAATGATACAACAAAAGACAAATGACTCGATATATTCTTTGTTGTTTTGGAAATGCCAATGGATGTTGTATTCTTAAACCCATCAAGACCGCCACATATGCCATGGAAACATGTAAAGAGTCACACCAGAGGTCAAGGTGAGAGGCAATATGGCGGACATGGAACCGCCGCCATTACAACCGTCTTGGTTGTCACAGTGGCAATATCTCATCAACACCTGGTACGTTCCGAACCTGTCCGTGCAAACTCGCCCTTCCCGAGGACCGATGACTCCGCCAACGGCACACTGTCGAATATAGCGCGTCTCCCATTTCCCATCGTAATACGCTGAAAATAGCAAATCAACACTTTAGTTATTTAGGTACACATATCATATCACAATAACAGACTATACAGAAAAAGTACACTAACCCAATGTCCGGTGATTAGAATTCGTTAGCCGAATTCACTACCTCATTTAAATAAAACTGTTTTAGCCTATTTGACTAGCCTTTGGACCCTATTCGGAACTCTTGTCAAGAAGTCTTGCAACACTATCGATACTATAATATGTATTAAACAAAATTTTAATTGTGACCTTTCTTTACTGGAATTAGATATTGAGCAAATGTGCATGACGTTTGCTAGGGATAAATCAATTTTAATATATACCAAATTGATGACACGTAACGAAAGTGTAGTGATCCATATGGTAACAAATAAACAAATAAGTCTCAGGTGGTCAGAGAAGCCGAGGACGACTTTCAGTTCTGGAGCTGGCTTATCATTAGATTATGGCATACTTTTCTTAATTGCAAAAAAACCAAAAAAAAACCATGTATCATCTTTTTCTAAGAGTGGACAATGTGCAATTTATCAAATGTCAATAAGTGTCTGTACACCTGAGATCATTTGACTGTCATCTGTCCCGAACATGGTCACTGGCGAAATCAGAGTTTACACCCGAGATGGATGCGCATAAACCTTTTGTAAGCATTGGTATATTCGTTAATAACCCCTCCTCACAATTTCCCGTACCTTCTTGAATGACCTTGCGACACATTGTATGTTCGGACGAACACTGCGTCAAGTGCTGGGTGATGTTGTCGAACCAGTCGGCGCAATCGTGTTGATGGTACGAGTTACAGACGAAACATTTGATGGCCAGCGCTACAAGAGAAACAGCATGCATTAACATACAAGGAACCTACATGGTCATCTAATAAAAGCAATGTGTGGCATTGGACAAAACATTTGATGGCCAGCGCTACAAGAGAAACAACATGCATCAAGATACACGATCATCTAAAAACAAAACAAAAACTGCACCTCAGATAAATGCCCGATAGTGATAATACGAAATACATCGTCAACGGTATCGAGTTTCAACTGTCTTTGCTAGGGTATGATGCATACGGACATGGTTCGCAAATGGTTTTGTGCAGTGGCGTGTTACGGGGACACAAGGCAAGGATACATGTACCCCAACCCCTACCATGAGAAATGGTTAAAACAACATTTTAAAAGCTGTTTTGGATCCATTCCTCCCTCCCCACCATACTTTATTCTTGATTGCGCATATGTTTTAGAGCAATTTTGAGGAGTTTTCTTCTGCTTTTTTTTTTCAGTATCGTAGGAGACTCAAAATGGATTTGTTTCTTGAACAATTAGATTTTTCAGTTTTTGATACCGATTACCATAGTAACAATATAAAACGTATTAAACTGTTTTACACCTGGTTTTAAATGTTTCACTCTTTGTTCCTATGCTTAGTTTCCTTCTGAAGATGTAAATAATTAGTATATTGATCAAATGTGGAGAACACACTAGAGGTAAGGTTGAAGATAAAGACTACATTTTTTATCAGGAAATAAGAAAACAGAGAGACTGAATAAAGTAATTATTAAGGTCGACTAAAGACACCTGTCGCATCACCGTTTTGGCTTCATAAACGACAAATTATGTAACATATTCAACGATATGTTTTAATGTTATATTTGATAAAATCATAGTAACTTGAAGTGAAATTACGGTATGGTACGTTTTATTTATTGTGTACAAAGACCAGGCTACTTTACGATATTACAAGAAAAAAAAGTTAAACATATTTCGTATGTGTTTCAGGTACATATTATTTAGTTTTATTCAAAACTTGATTTTCGTGATAACTGAGATTCAATCAGTTGGGCAGACACCATGGATATCTGAACTGTCAGGTAGTTAGTGACAGAAAATGAGGTGGTAGAACATTGGGGTGTTAACTTTACGTTGCGTAAAAATGTAGAAGCCGCTACAGGAACACAAACTAGAATCATTCCCTACAAGCCTCAAGGAAGGAAATGTTTTATTTAATGACGCACTCAACACATTTTATTTACGGTTATATGTCGTCGGATATATGGTTAAGGACCACACAGATATTGAGAGAGGAAACCTGCTGTCGCCACTTCATTAGGCCTACATCACTCAGACTGGTTGTGTTGTTCACATATGTCATTCATTTCAAAACCATGAATCGTCTACCGACTCCGGCGTCATTTATTTCAATTAAAACTTACGTAAATGCAATTATTACAATTAAATCTACACTGTCGAGTAAACTACCAATATTTTAACCCCGTGCATGGGCAATTTACTATTTAAATAACCCGGTCACAAGAGCAACGATGGCATAAACTGAGCGGAGACGAAGAATAATAGATTTGAAAATAGTAGGGTCCCAATAATGGCCGTCGCCATTCTTTTCTATCAAGTGGTCACTTCCGCGAATACCTGTAGCTGTAGAGAGACAGGTGCGAATCGCGATCGGTGCATAGATTTCGTGTGGTTAATAATGTAGAAACACGTCAATACTTACTGTAATCTAGCAAAATAAAGCCTGCCGCTAAAGCGAAACAGATTAACAAAACTTTCATGTTGTCGTCCCTTGCGCTCCGAGCCCGAGACTTGTATTTGACAGGAAATGGGTCACCACATAATCACAGGTAAACGCATCTATCAAGAGGCTCGATTAGGGTGCGTTGTTATTAATCCATTTGCGATTCGCCTTTGATTCGTACACTGTTTTGTTTATTGCTCAGTCATAGTAGCCTAATGTGTGTGTGTGTGTGTATATATATATATATATATATATATATATATATATATATATATATATATATATATATATATATATATATATATATATATATTGTCCTTTCATATCTAATGTACTTCATGTTTGCTTTTTGTTGATAAATTCAGTATTACTATTAGGTAACCTTTTTGATGAAAGCAGTCTTCTTACAGTTGAAGTAGAAATGATCCTCCCGCATGACCTTAAACGTACGAAACAGAGGGCATATATGCCCGATTCTTTTACTGCAATATAGTCAATATTATGGGTTAGGTATCACCCTGGCCCTAGAGAGAGCTGCCGTCATTTAGTCGAAGCATTTAGGGGCGGAATTTAACTCAGTCGGTTGAGCGTGCGCCTGATCATGGGGTGCTTGCGTTGCAGGATCAAACCACCTCGGTGGATCCATTCAACTGATTGGGTTTTTTCTCGTTCCAACAAGTGCACCACAACTGCTTTCCTGTCTGTGCGATCCGTCGGTGAGCCCATTGGGCTATTTCTCGTTCAAGACAGTGCTCCACAACTGGTTTAACAAAGGACGTGGTATGTACTATCATGTCTGTGGGATGATGTATATAAAAGATCCTTGCTGATAATCGAAAAGAGTAGCCCATGAAGTGTCGACAGCGGGTTTCCTCTCTCAATATCTGTGTGCTCCTTAACCACATGTCCGACGCCATATAACCGTAAATAAAATTTGCCGAGTGCGTCGTTTCCTTCTTCTTCCTTCCGGTCTGTGGGAAAGTGCATATAAAAGACCCCTTAATGGGAAAATGTAGCGTTTCGTCTGATGACTACGAGTTTTAATTACCAAATGTTTAACATCCAATAGCCGATGATTAATTAATTAATGCGCTCTAGTGGTATCTCGGTCATCCGCAGACATACAACTCATTCGACCGTAAATGTGTCGTTAAAAGCGTGAGACTTGGCGCTTTTGTTAAATCTTAAAACTAACTTACGACTTACCTTTCAAATTCCTGCATCCATGACTCAATATTAGCGTGGTCCTTAATGATTTATCATTATGCCCGTAAAATAAAATATGTTTTAAGTGCGTCGTTATGTTGATATAAACCTCTTTGAGAGTTCAACTGTCTGTGTATTTTAATTTGCGTAACTTCTGTGATTTCTATTTTCAGACATCATAATAAGTTGAGAAAGGTTGTTCAGGTTACCCCATGCTCAGAAAATCGAGAACGGCACTTCATTCTCAAAAATATTTTATTAACTAAAAACTACACCACCCAATTCTGATCAGCTGTGATTTCCAAACATATGATACACATGCAAATATCAGTACAAGTGGTATGAAGGAAGGAAATGTTTTATTTAACGATGCACTCAACACATTTTACTTAGTTATATGGCGTTGGACATAATTATGGTAAAGGACCACACAGATATTGAGAGGAAACCAATTGCTGCCATTCATAGGCTACTCTTTTCGATTAGCAGCTAGGGATCTTTTATATGTACAATCATACAGACAGGATACTACATAACATTTGCTACACCAGTTGTGGAGCACTGGCTGGAATGAGAAATAGCCCAATGAGCTCACTGATGGGAATTGATCTTCGATCTATCGCGCATCAGGCGAGCGCTGAACCACTGAGCTACGCCCCCCCCCCCCCGTGATATGAATGAATAATAACAAAGTACCCCCCCCCCCCCCCCCCCCCGATATGAATGAATAATAACAAAGTACCAATGTGTTTGTGAAGGGACTTTATACCACTGAGCTACGCCCATATCACTGGGGCCCCAGTGATATGAATGAATAATAAAGTACCAGTGTTTGTGAAGGGACTTGATACCACTAAGCTACGCCCCCCCCCCCCCCCCCCCCGTGATATAAATGAATAATAACAAAGTACCAATGTGTTTGTGAAGGGACTTTATACCACTGAGGTACACCCCCCCCCCCCCCCCAATGTTTGTGATTTATACCACTGAGGTACACCCCCCCCCCCCCCCCCCCCGTGATATAATAATAATAAAAGTACCAATGTTTGTGAAGGGACTTTATACCACTGAGCTACACCCCCCCCCCCCCCCGTGATATGAATGAATAATAACAAAGTACCAGTGTTTGTGAAGGGACTTTATACCACTGAGGTACGCCCCCCCCCCGTGATATGAATGAATAATAACAAAGTACCAGTGTTTGTGAAGGGACTTTATACCACTGAGGTACACCCCCCCCCCCCCCAGTGATATGAATGAATAATAACAAAGTACCAGTGTTTGTGAAGGGACTTTATATTGATAATGGGAATTGTAAATAATACATTTATCTTATATGGGCCATAATCTGTGGTAACCTGTATATTGGTGTTACCGCACACTGCTCATTTTCATTTGTACATTTTGTTATATTACAAATATCCGGTTTCAACAGCATGTCACTCTATAAAATATTATAATGAACAGCAAACAGTAATAAAATACCAGTTTATTGTTAATGACCTGATTATCAAACATGAAACATGTGTTCTGTAAGACAACTTTAGAGTCAAAACAATTGTAACATCATTTATTGCTTTTTCAGAACAATTTATGTACTTAGTTTTGAAGAAACCTTGTACTTCACAAGAACTTACTGTCATTACTGCTCTTGAGAAAGTCTGTAAGAAATAATGCTTGAATGCACATAAGAGAGCAAACTGGTGTGGCACAATGTTTGTAGGTAATGAACAAATGCACATTCACATTTCAATAAATTGCACTGTTGTAATTAAATTAATTACACATAACATGTCTTCTTCAGTTTCCAACTCCATCAAGCCTTTCATTCATTATGAAGTACAGTGCATGAAGTACTGAATAACGCAGTACTGAATGAAATCTTTATGGAGTAATCAATGAAATCTTTATGAAGTACAGAATGCAGTCTTTATGAAGCACAGAATGAAATCTTTATGAAGTACTATAAATCATCTCTTCTTGAAACCATATTTCTTTCTCTCATAGAACAGATCTGTCTTTGCGCTGCCGAGGTTCACAATCTTTGGACATCCATCTCTCTGTGAAATAATTTTTAAAAAATCACAGAATTAATTTATTTTAAAGGGTGTCACATAAAAATTGCCTTATATGTGTAAACTAAAATTGTACAGAACAAAAATTGTGATTTAATAACAGTACATTTAGTACTCAAGTTAAAAATACGTAAACAGAAATGTTGCTTCTGTATATAATATTCAATATCCCAAATCTAAAATATTTGTTGAAACCAGATAGCACTGATGATTAATTCCAACCTCCCAACTACTGCACTGCTACATTTCAGACCAACCAACCATCTGACACAAGCTTGACCAAGACGGTTAAAGAAAGAAGTGTTTTATTTATCGACGCACTCAACACATTTTATTTACGGTTATATGGCGTCAGACATATGGTTAAGGACCACACAGATTTTGAGAGGAAACCCGCTGTCGCCACTACATGGGCTACTCTTCCGATTGGCAGCAAGGGATCTTTTATTTGCGCTTCCCACAGGCAGGGTAGCACAAACCATGGCCTTTGTTGAACCAGTTCTGGATCACTGGTCGGTGCAAGTGGTTTACACCTACCCATTGAGCCTTGCGGAGCACTCACTCAGGGTTTGGAGTCGGTATCTGGATTAAAAATCCCATGCCTCGACTGGGATCCGAACCCAGTACCTACCAGCCTGTAGACCGATGGCCTGCCACGACGCCACCAAGGCCGGTAAGAAGGTTAAAGAATTCTGCTCTTATTTACATTCCATTAAATACTGAATGAATATTCATGAGCATCAGTTCTCAATTTCATCAAATAAGTCAGTTTGGACCAGTGATGTTTTTTATTAATGAAGTTTGTTGAGCTTCAAATTTTAGATGACACATCAAAATATAAAAGATAGAAGAATACATACATTTATAAGTTTGATATTTGTGACTTGACAAAGTACTGGTTAATCGTATGGACCTAAAAGGGGTTGTAATGGGTGGACCTGAAAAGGATTTTGTCTGTATTCACAGAGTCTATAATTTTACATCAGGTTGAAGGCAGTAATTAATGAAGAGTGGTTTACACTGAAGACTAAATGTTACTGTACACAAACAAGCAGTTTGCAATTTATTTGAAACAATGATTGCAAAGCTAGCTCTGGCATTCAGCAAATTCCACAATTGCAAATTTGAAAAACAACTGGTGAGTTTTACTTTAATTTGGTAAAATAATTGTATGTAATAATTGGTATTTTGTAAGAAAATAGCTGGGTTTAGAACTACAATTTTTGAAGTAATAATTGGGCAAAATGTCCTGCTTACAGTGCCAGCCCCGTATTGTAACCTTGAACTCATACACAGATAACTATAGGTGTTCTTTCACTCTTACTAGATATAGTCTTTTCCACACTTGGATTAGTATTGTAACAAAATTCACATTATGCTGCCCATGAAATGCAAAGACTATTTTTGATTAACATAACATGCTGAAAAACACACAATGGTGAATAAGAAAACTAATCCTCCATCTTACATCTTTTTCCATGATTGTACATTCCTTGCAGTAATAGGCATCAGACACGCCCGGCCCGCCACATATGACACAGCGACCTTGATACGAGCCGTAGTTACACTCGTCACAGATCCGCACCAACGTGCAGGGACGCACGTACGAGTCACATATGACACACTTGCCATCGCCTTCAAAACAAAGACAACACATGAAAATTAGTCACAGTATAAGTATAATTGTGGTTATGCGAATTCTTAACCATGTAATGTATTGTTTGTTTATAAGATTCACCTTTAAACATAGCAGTTGTCTGTTTTTGGTGCACAAGAAACCAGTGGAAATGAATACAGAACAAGCAACTGTTTAATTGACAGCACTATTTGTACATAAATTCCTACTGGTAATTTTAAAAGTACATGTATTTATTGTTAATGATTACAAATCATTGCATATACATGTACTTGAGAAACAAAAGTGTGCAGTGGAAAAACATATATTCTCTGTGTAAAATAGAAATTGTGTGATCTACATGCACACTGAACAAAAGTGCCCATTATGAACAACTTCAAAATACTCAAATATTTTATAAATAACCTACTGGACTTTTTAATACATGTACATGATGTACTTGATAAGTATACATTTTGTTCAGCTGAAACATGGTACATAAATCATCGAAAAGGATGTTAAAAACTTACATTTTTCACACAATCGTCCGATGGCTGAAAAATAAAAAAAGAACAGCACTGTCAACTACATGTATGTAAAGTATTCATTTCCATTTTGTAATTTGTCAAAAAAACACAAGATATAAGCAGTTTAATAAATTATTATAAATACAGGTTTTATTGAAAAACATACAAGTTTTGATAAATTAAACACAGAAAGTTCTGGCTATAAGTTATATACCACTAAATATTTCACTCAATGAAACAGGTGATGTAGTTAACAAAATAAATGGCTGATGCATGGTACATGCCTGTGAATATAACTTTGCTACATAGCAGCCAGTTTAGTGTTCATTTGAAGTATAAAATACACAAAAAAAGAGGCTTAAACAAACACTGATATAGTTTAAAACCTAGAGCTGATGCTCACCCGAGTACTGCGACGGTAAAAGACGGACACGTGAACAGTTATCACACTTTCTTACAGTCAGACACCAATCTATAATTATAATTCTCCACAACCCGTCAGCAACTACGTATTTAACCACAACATTATTGAAAGGGGGTGCTGTCGGGTTTCTTCCTGTAGTGTGTTTATAAGTGATTAATATGTGAAACATTTTTAATCAAGGAACTCAAAAATGATCAATGTAAAGCAGCACTAAAAAATCTCAATGAACTGGTCGCATATGTGACTTGGATTTATTCACGAGTGCGACCAAACAAAATAACTAGTTTTGCTGGTTGAAAAGTGGCCACTGCATTGATGCATACTATGAAATTTGTAGTCTTAAGTTATAGCCAAGTAACCCAACATTTTGTTAATCTGTACATGATTCATAATGCTTGGTCTGGTGACGTCATCAATTCTGAGAAAAATCCGTCACTTTGGCCTACTGCATTATGGCTGAGAAGTGGTAAGTTTAAAATATGAGATGTATCTTAAATAGGATATCAACTCAGTTTGAACAAAGTTATAATTATTATATACCGATTTAATTGGTTTTATTAGGATTCTCATCTGATAACAGTTAATAATAACTGAAAACGAAATAACGCCAAGTGACTACAAAATCACAGTAACGCGGTTCAAGAAGTTTCTTACAAATGGACGTATTTTCTATGTGGCTCCATTTGCCAGTTGACTTTTAAACACGTTCACGATTTTAAAGACTTTTAGTTTAAAAGCAAGTGTAAGACAATGCACGTGGCATTGTTACATTTACTTTAATTTTAATGCAAAGCCTGAACCGTAATGTCTACACATGATCTGATCAGTCTGGAAAGTTCTGACCCAGATACGTGTACTTTTCATCGATTGGCAACTGACGATTGGCCAATATTTATAATTCGGCATCATGTGACCGTCATAGAAGGTGAAGGAGAGAACTGTTACAGATACCGTCATTCTGAATAGTATATAGATTTTCCGAACGGATGCAATAGCAGACGATAACCATGTGAATGAACGTAAGTATATATTCATCAGCTATAGTGATAATATGAACGTCGGCCATTTTTATAGCATGCTATTACACCATCCAACATCCCATGAACATTTGCAATACTTTTAATCCATTTGAAATCTTTGAAAATGTCTTTAATGTTTTTATTTATAATCAATTGGAGCTGGCAATGCAATGTGACCTCAATCATTATAATTTCGACATAATGACATAATATGATAGAGAGGGTTGCCCCAGTATTCAAGGATACATTTGTAAAATAAACTCCCCAAAAACCACAAATTTACTACTTTTATGTCTTTTGGTGCTGTTTGTCAGGACTTACCCAATTATGTTTTATTTTATTTTCAGTCTAATATCATTATTTGTAAATTGAAATAGGACCAAAGAGACTGTTCATCAGAAAGTAATTGTGCATGTGTGAATGAGTATATAAGCATGTGCGTGCTTGCGTAAATGCATGAATATGTGTTACAGTTGTTAAAATCAACAGTTTTTTTATTTAGTTGTTTGGTATATTCTGCATTTACTATGAAATAAACTTCAAAGTTTAGTTTTATTAGTTAATTAGAAAATGGTCGAACACTGGGTCAGCTGGTCGAATACTGCTTACTGTTCCTTGCGGCACTCAAACCAACTCTAGTCGGGGTATACCACATGAACAAAACTTGGGTTTATTCAATGAATAGCATTGCCATAAGTATTTACAATTTTTTTTTTTTAAATTAGCAAATGCCAATAAAATGAACATGTTATAATCCTTTCTTTCTTAAGTGGTCGAATACTGTGGTTGTTGCCCTACACCAATTTATCCCATGCCATATTTCAAAGCTGTGAGTTCCAATACTGCCTGGACAATATTATTATTATTATATCTGATTTTAAATAGTTCGTGTAATACAAATTCAATGACAAATGGGCTAAAAGTCTTCCATAAACTAGTACCGTGCCAAAGTTTGAAGACAATTGTCTTTACGATTCTGTATGAATAACCATTGGTACTGTAAAATGATAAACCAAGTTTGGGATTAAATAACTTCAGCCTAATGTTATCAAGTATGGGAATATATTGGAAGCAATCAAAACTATCTCCGTGTGATGTTTTACTTGTTTTGGATAATTATAAATACGCATACCCACTCCCGGTTGTTTACGACAAAAAATCAAATCTGGATGATGCTTCGCCATTTTGAAAGGTTACATAAAATGTTGGGATGTGACACGAACTGGGCATTTTGTACACTATATATGCTTGCAATTCGAGAACTTCAAACAAATCAAATTTACTTTTGTAATTTTTCATATATAAATATAATGCAAAGGTATATTTCTGCTTCTTTAATATTATGTTTTAAGTTAACGACGTATACCCTGGTCCGCTTTAGGGGATATATTTTCATACAACCCAACGAAAACAACGTTTAGTAGGACCACGTTTTTCACTTTCTGTTTGCGGTCACCGAAATGGCAGAGGAGGAAATCGATATAAAAACATTAGATTCTACAAAAGCTGAGGACAATGTCACATTTCAGTCACTGGTTTGTAATATATAAACCAACTTGTAACGTCCACAATAGGATTTGTATTTGTGTTGAAGTAAATAAGTGACTAAATATAGTATATACTGAGCCATATTTGATTTGTGGTTGGGGGGGGGGGGGGGGGGGTATGGTTAATTGTTAGGTGTCAGTCCATCCCACAGGGAACACCTTTTTTCATACTATGGAATTTACTACAAGCTATTTATTTCGGAAAAATATCCGCCCGGTCCCCCCCCCCCCCCCCCTCAACCCTAAAACCTAAACCTAACCCCTAACCCTAACTAAAAATAATAAAGGGGGGACTGGGCGGGACATTTCATCCACAGACGATTTGTCCACTAAGATTTTTCCACTGTTGAACTCAGACGATTCTTCCACAACCAAAAATTGTTCTTGGACAATTTGTCCACTATAATTGCTTTTGTATTAGTTATTTACCGTATATTTCGTCCACGGACTAAATAAATGTACGGACACTTTTTATGTTAGTGGAATATCGACAGAGAATTGCTAGAAAAGTGCAGATTGTAACCTAACGTAACAACTTTGCCATCCCTATATCTCTGACATCGCCGTTGGCTTTGCCAGCAGCAGAAGGGGGCAGGGGGCGTTATCAAGTATGATGGGGACAATTTGACAGACATAGTCTTTTGTAGTTATAATATTGTAATTATAATAGGGTATGGTATTTTGCGTGTGGACAAATACGCGCCTGTGGACGAAATGTGCAATCGCAATGTACAAATGGTAATTTAACAAGAGTTTAGTTAGGCCTACTAGCTTTGGTTTCTAAATAGTATGTCAGAATTATAGGTGTAATTGAAGAGCAACTTGACTATAATGGACACAGACAGACAATAACAAGTTAATAGTGCCACTAAAATTTAGTTTGTATTATATGCTAGTAATTTACCACAAAACAAAAATAATTAACCATTTCAATGCCTATAAAATAACATTTTAGATTTATTGGTCTAAATGTTGTAATTGAGTGGACGAATTGTCTGAGGTGGGTGGAAGAATTGTACGTGGACGAATTGTACGGTGGACGAAACGTCCAGAGGACGAACCGTCTGGAAAGCGACTGGGCGGGTATTATACCCTTTTCTCCTTACATCACATCAAACCAAAGTGAAATTATTTACAAAAGACTTTGTAGGATGGGACAGACTATAGTTAGCATAACTGTCCAGTAATAACCAACTACCAATACCTTATTCTTTCAGATTTAACTAGCAAGTGTTTTGTAATACTAATATGAAATAAGTTTACTTTGTCCTGGACAAGGGGTGGGATTTAGCTCAGTCAGTTGAGTGCTCGCTTGAGGTGCTTGTGTTGCAGGATCAAACCACCTCAGTGGATCCATTCAGCTGATTGGTTTTGTCTCGTTCCAACCAGCACACCACGACTGGACAAAGGCTTTCCTGTCTGTGGTAAAATGCATATATAAAAGATCCCTTGTTACATTAAAAAAAATGTAGCAGGTTTCCTCTGATGACTATGAGTCAGCATTAGCAAATGTTTGTCATCCAATAGCTGATGATTTATTAATCAATGTTCTCCAGTGGGGTCATTAAACAAAACAAACTTCTTTTTTTTTTTCTCCTGTACATTATGATAATTTAGACCAGATACATTCCAGGGAACATTTTATTCAGATTCAGTCCACAAGTTTCAGAGATTGCTACCCATTAAAACATTAAACATTAGTTCCTAATCAATTTTTAATTGACTAGAAATATCCCCTAATCAAGATTTTGAAAACTAAATTTTCCCTGATGGTCAATAGTAGCATATAAATAAAGTTAACATCTTTTCCCTAAAATGTATTTGTTCTAAATTTGTGGGGGAAGGTCCTAATATAGGATTATGCCTGTCAGCCAATCTCTACCACTAAGTAAAAGAAGGAATAAATATTGTTTAAAACAAAGGCCTTAATATGTGCTATCCTGACTGGGATGGTACATACAAAATATCCCTTGCTACTAATGGAAAAATGTAGTGGGTTCCCTCTCTAAGACTGTAAAAATTTCCATATTTGTTCTTTGTTTTTTCTATGTAGTATTTATTATCAAACATTGTATATATATATATATATATATATATATATATATATATATATATATATATATATATATATATATATATATATACATACATATACAAAGAGAAAATCAAATAATGGTGGTCAGATTACTAGTACATCATTACATGGAAATTGGGGGGTGTGTGTGTGTGTGTGTTATATTAACAAGTGTTTTGTATTTGAAGAGGGGAGAGTGGCCTTACAAAATATTCCATTGTGGGGAGGGGTTATAAAAAAAATGACAAATTTTTTGTTGCCTAATTATTGAATGAAAATTATTCCAGTGTATTTGATTTTATCTTGTTGATCTTTATTTATAATATATTATACTTTATACATGTTTGATTTCAGGGAGTTGTTGATGTTCTGTGTGAAGCCTGTGAACTGTTGAAATGGAAAACTCCGACCAAGATCCAAAGGGAGTCGATTCCAGTTGCACTGGAAGGTATACTACTGTAACTGCGTTGAGTAGCTATGTTTATAGCAGGGTTTGACAAATACACTAGCCCTCGGTCCTGGCTAGTGAATGTTTGGTATGAGCTAGTGGATATTATCAACTATTACTATATATACATTTTAATTACACATAAAGCACTAGCCAAGTATTTCTCAAACATTTGTCGAACACTGTTGATAGTGATTTAATACCAAAGTTAAGCTGCTTTAAGTTACTACTTTGATAGGAAAGACTTGGCAATTGATAACATGTTACAGTTATCAATGCTTCTCCATCTCTTTGAGTAGAATCGTATTGGAAAGTGGGTTTTGGTTAACTTAGATTATGGGGAACCATTACAGATATCACCATATTGATTCCATATATATTCACATGCAAGTACAATAGCCAGAACAGTATGCTTAACTATTATATAACACAGCACAGAAATAAATCAGACGTTTGAAAAGAAAACCTGTGCTGTAAATATAAGAACTTTGGGTGCTTGTGTCAAAGTTTAAATAATGACACAGGAATGTTTTGTTTTTGTTTTTTGTTTTTTTAAGTATTTATTGTCCCAGAACACATCTGTAATGTCAGGATTGGGGACCTAAAATCATTACGTATAGAAGATAGTGGCACACACACACACACACTTACAAACACACACACACACACACACACACAGCATCAGAAAAAAATTATACATACAGCTGTGCTATTTTAACAAATTACATGTGTGTTCAGACCATTGCACACACTGGAACCATCAGTTATTTATTTAAAAAAAAAAGGCTAGCCAAGTTCCCCAGGTTTCATCAAATTCTTTAAATTTGTCATTTAGTATATTTTTAAGGGCTTCAAACACTTAATTTGGCATGTTGAATTTTCATTCTATATATACTCTTCAAAAAAAGAAACGCAAAACCACATTGTCGTAACATTTGGAGAATTGATTTAATTATTGAATGGTGAGTCCGATAATTACCAAATGTTGCAGGATTGTTCACAATTCACTCTAGTCCATTGTGAGTAAGTGATAGGACACACCACCAAGGTCAAGGTCATCTGGAGTCAATACCGGGTGTGGCCTCCGCGTGTGTTGACAACTGCCTGGCACCGCCTGCCCATTGAAGCAACCAGAGTACGGATGACGTCCCGGGGGATGGTGGCCCACTCGGCCTGCAAGGCTGCTGCCAGCTTGGGCAGGGTCTGGGGCTGTGGTTGTCGCTGTCGGAAGCGTCGGTCCAACTCGTCCCATAGATGCTCAATTGGGTTCAAATCCGGTGATATCGATGGCCAAGGAAGGACATTAATGTTGTTGTTCTGTAGGAAAGCCGTTGTGAGACGTGCTGTGTGAGGCCTGGCGTTGTCATGTTGGAACACTGCGTTGGCGTTGGCCATAACTGGAACGATGTGTGGCCGGAGGATCTGGTCAATGTAGCCCTGTGCATTCAGGTTGCCCTGCACGTGGACCAGGTCAGTTCCGCCAGTGTGTGAGATGGCTGCCCACACCATGACACTACCCCCGCCGAATCTGTCCACTTCCTGCACGCAGTTTGCCGCATAACGTTCACCACGACGCCTATACACGCGACATCTTCCATCATGATGTCGGAGCAGAAATCGGGACTCGTCACTGAACCACACCTGTCTCCATCGCAGTTGAGGCCATTGTCGATGAATCTGGCACCACTGCAGTCGGAGTCGACGGTGTTGTGGTGTTAAGATGACACCTCGAACTGGACGTCTGGCACGAATTCCTACCTCACGTAGGCGGTTTCGTACGGTCTGGTCGGATATCCTGCGCAAACCTGGTATTGCTGCGGCTGTGGAGGTGGCAGTAGTCAATCGTTCCCGAAGGTGGCGTACCCAGATGTAGCGGTCCTGCCCGGGGGTAGTGACCCGTGGTCGACCGGATCTAGGGAGGTCACGTGTTGATCCATGTTGCTGGTAACGGTCCCACAGTCTGGAGATGGTGCTTGGGGACACATGGAATGCCCTGGCAACGACCGTTCTGGATTCGCCTGTGTCTAGTCGGCCGATGGCATTGTTTCTCTGCGGTTCACTGAGACGTGGCATGTCCTGGATTGTCAACTGTCGGCCAGATACAGAGGCCAGGCAAGCGAACACCCTGCACTTTTATACTGTCGGTGTTCATGTTGCACGTGCAGACAACGCACGTGCAGTGGTGACATGGTTTGCACGTGGCTGCGTTTTTGCGAATATTCACATTTTGGAACTTTATTGTACAGTAGCTGCGTTTTATCGAATGTAACCGTGGGAATGTGTTTGGGACATGCAATGACCGTATATTCATAAAGCATGAACCGGTAGGAAACATAAAATCGGAGTTATAACCCATTTGTACCCTTTTGCGTTTTTTTTTTTTGAAGAGTATATATAGTATTTTACATTAATAATTAACCAATTAAAAAAAATATCTTTGTCATCTGCAATTCCAAACCAAACTATTTTTGTCAAATATAATATGTGTGCCTTTGGCCGACACAGAGGAATGTTATATACATATATACTGAACAAAATAAGAAACTTCCGCTAACCTTGCTTGAACATAACTTGATGAAAACAAACCGGGGGAATAATTGTTATATATGCGTTTAAAAAGTGTTCCATGATGCATCGTTTAGTGCAAAAATCATGGCCATAGGTTAACAAAAACTGGGAGAAATTTTGACCAAGTGTGGTAGGGGTTAAAAAAAACCCCACCCACTTAATAACGGGTACGACCACCTCTTGAATTGACCACTGCAGTGCATCGCAGGTGCATAGAATTGACTAAAGTGTTGATTTCTGCCTGTGGAATATTGTTTCATTCCTGAATGAGCGCTTGACGAAGTTCGTTGACGTTAGCAGGTGGGTTGGGACGACGCCTCAATCGTCTGTCCAGACTAACCCAGACATGCTCCATGGGGTTGAGATCAGGACTTTTAGCGGGCCAGTCATCAATGAAATCAATGTTATTTGTCCTAAGAAAATTTACAGTGTCTCTAGCTGTATGAGAGGTGGCATTATCATGCTGAAAAATCGAGATGTTGGCGTTGTTATGGAACAGAGGAATGACATGATGAGCGAGAATGTCATCTCGGTAACATTGAGCATTTAAATTGCCATCAATGACGACTAGTGGTGAACGATAACCATGGGCAATGGCTGCCCAGACCATGACACAACCCCCACCCCCGAAACGATCTCATTCAAGAACACAACAGTCAGCATAGCGTTCATTTCGCCTACGGTAGACGCGCACCCTGCCATCACCACATTGTAAAAAAAATCTGGATTCATCCGAAAAAAGAACAGTATTCCAGTGTCACCGTATCCAACGAGTGTGTACACGTGCCCAATTAAGATGATTTAGATGATGACATTGCGTTAAAACGCATCCGACGTAAGGACGTCGTGCATGTAAACCGTTCTCCCGCAGACGATTACGAACAGTTTGCCCACTGATTCGGTTATTATGAAGCCCAGGTGTGTTAGCAGCAGTAGCAGTGGCAGTTTGGAATCGATTGCGCAAATGCGTGTTCATGATATAGCGGTCTTGACCACGCGTTGTAACACGCGGACGTCCACGAGGTGGCAAGTCGTTGGCGCTTCCTGTCGTTCGAAATGTTACGCAAAGATTTCGTATCGCTCGACTAGGACTCCCAACATGCCTTGCAATGTCTTCTGTCGACATGCCAGCATCAAGCATGCCAATCGCCCGTTCGCGTAAATTATTGGGTATTCTTGGCATACTAAAAATGTTACAATGTAAAAAACTTTATTTTTTTTACAAATTTTGAAGCATTTTCGTTCACTTGACAACAATGTCAGTAAGACAAGTAAAACAAATTGACTGAATACTACACGGGACATGTCGAACCATGCATGCACGTGTAAATTGAATTTCACGTTGTCGACAATTAACAGTGCAAACATAATCGATAAAATTCATGAATCCTGATAATACAGCTCGGAGACTAAACACCTCAGAAAAGTTAGGGTTTTTTTTATTGAGTAATTTGATTATTTGTAAAGTTTTTTATATTTTATTTGTTTGTCAGAGGCGATTGTGATATCTGTGTTTTATGAGCGTGTTGTGTTTTTTACTACTACAGGTCATGATGTGATAGGACTTGCCGAGACGGGGTCGGGTAAAACTGGTGCATTTGCCCTCCCCATATTACAGACGTTATTAGAGTCGCCACAGCGATTGTACGCACTAATTCTCACACCAACTCGAGAACTTGCCTTCCAGATATCAGAACAGTTTGAAGCTCTCGGCTCCACCATTGGTATTAAAACAGGTCAGTTGTGTACACACTTTATAAAAGCTAGTATGATGATTAGTATACTGGGTGCTCGCTGTAATAGGCTGATACTTAGTAATGTCACAGAAAAAGAAAAAAAAACATAACCTAAATTGCTATAAAATTGCAAATACGATACTACTGTGGAATTTGCGATATCACAGACTGGTTTACAGACATTAGAAATGATATATAGGTATATTTTAGTTGCTGGATATGATCTAAATTTCAGTTACTAAGCTGTATGTTCTGTAATTCATATGAACAGTACTCATAAAAGTTAGATTTGTTTGTAATGAAAGGGTTACGAAATTGTAAATGTGACCTTTAATAACAAGTAGAAAAAATTGATAAAACAATGTATTTTGACAAAATTATCATGGTAACATTACTACCACATCATTCAGTAGAAAAATGCGTGCTGTTAGCTCTTTTGGAGAAAATAAACATGTTTTCCTCTCTACAATATGGCTGATACCTGTTTGTTTTCAGCTGTGATAG
Organism: Gigantopelta aegis; assembly: GCF_016097555.1. Taxonomy (NCBI): domain Eukaryota; kingdom Metazoa; phylum Mollusca; class Gastropoda; order Neomphalida; family Peltospiridae; genus Gigantopelta; species Gigantopelta aegis. The sequence continues at coordinate 3,539,808 of NC_054706.1, forward strand.
TTGGAGGTATCGACATGATGACGCAGTCTCTGACACTCGCCAAAAAACCACACATTGTTATTGGTAAGATGCTAATAGTTTGATACTTCATCTAAAATCAAATGTTTTTTTAGTAATTTTCTTAGAAATCTGTGGAGTAGTAAAAATATTGATCATTTAAAAACATAATTGAGGTCTCTGTAAATTGTGAGAATGATAGTTTGATTTGCACATCGCTGACTCCTGTATAGTTTTGGGTAACCCATTGTTGGTTTGCATATTAGATGTAGGACCCCCTTACTTATTCTGGATGGGTTATTAAATGTAGGACCCCCTTACTTAGTCTGGATGGGTTACGTATATTAGATGTAGGACCCCCTTACTTAGTCTGGATGGGTTATTAAATGTAGGACCCCCTTACTTAGTCTGGATGGGTTACGTATATTAGATGTAGGACCCCCTTACTTAGTCTGGATGGGTTACGTATATTAGATGTAGGACCCCCTTACTTAGTCTGGATGGGTTACGTATATTAGATGTAGGACCCCCTTACTTAGTCTGGATGGGTTACGTATATTAGATGTAGGACCCCCTTACTTAGTCTGGATGGGTTACGTATATTAGATGTAGGACCCCCTAACTTAGTCTGGATGGGTTACGTATATTAGATGTAGGACCCCCTTACTTAGTCTGGATGGGTTACGTATATTAGATGTAGGACCCTCTAACTTAGTCTGGATGGGTTACGTATATTAGATGTAGGACCCCCTTACTTAGTCCGGATGGGTTACGTATATTAGATGTAGGACCCCCTAACTTATTCTGGATGGGTTATTAAATGTAGGACCCCCTTACTTAGTCTGGATGGGTTACGTATATTAGATGTAGGACCCCCTTACTTAGTCTGGATGGGTTACGTATATTAGATGTAGTACCCCTTTACTTAGTCTGGATGGGTTACGTATATTAGATGTAGGACCCCCTTACTTATTCTGGATGGGTTATTAAATGTAGGACCCCCTTACTTAGTCTGGATGGGTTACGTATATTAAATGTAGGACCCCCTAACTTAGTCTGGATGGGTTACATATATTAGATGTAGGACCCCTTTACTTAGTCTGGATGGGTTACGTATATTAGATGTAGGACCCCTTAACTTAGTCTGGATGGGTTATTAAATGTAGGACCCCCTAACTTAGTCTGGATGGGTTACGTATATTAGATGTAGGACATCCTTACTTAGTCTGGATGGGTTACGTATATTAGATGTAGGACCCCCTTACTTAGTCTGGATGGGTTACGTATATTAAATGTAGGACCCCCTTACTTAGTCTGGATGGGTTATTAAATGTAGGACCCCCTAACTTAGTCTGGATGGGTTACGTATATTAGATGTAGGACCCCCTAACTTAGTTTGGATGGGTTACGTATATTAGATGTAGGACCCCCTAACTTAGTCTGGATGGGTTACGTATATTAAATGTAGGACCCCCTAACTTAGTCTGGATGGGTTACGTATATTAGATGTAGGACATCCTTACTTAGTCTGGATGGGTTAGGTATATTAGATGTAGAACCCCCTTACTTAGTCTGGATGGGTTACGTATATTAGATGTAGGACCCCCTAACTTAGTCTGGATGGGTTACGTATATTAAATGTAGGACCCCCTTACTTAGTCTGGATGGGTTACGTATATTAGATGTAGGACATCCTTACTTAGTCTGGATGGGTTACGTATATTAGATGTAGGACCCCCTTACTTAGTCTGGATGGGTTACGTATATTAGATGTAGGACCCCTTACTTAGTCTGGATGGGTTACGTATATTAGATGTAGGACCCCCTAACTTAGTCTGGATGGGTTATTAAATGTAGGACCCCCTAACTTAGTCTGGATGGGTTACGTATATTAGATGTAGGACCCCCTTACTTAGTCTGGATGGGTTACGTATATTAAATGTAGGACACCCTAACTTAGTCTGGATGGGTTATTAAATGTAGGACCCCCTAACTTAGTCTGGATGGGTTACATATATTAGATGTAGGACCCCCTTACTTAGTCTGGATGGGTTACGTATATTAGATGTAGGACCCCCTTACTTAGTCTGGATGGGTTACGTATATTAGATGTAGGACCCCCTTACTTAGTCTGGATGGGTTACGTATATTAGATGTAGGACCCCCTTACTTAGTCTGGATGGGTTACGTATATTAGATGTAGGACCCCCTTACTTAGTCTGGATGGGTTACGTATATTAGATGTAGGACCCCCTTACTTAGTCTGGATGGGTTACGTATATTAGATGTAGGACCCCCTTACTTAGTCTGGATGGGTTACGTATATTAGATGTAGGACCCCCTTACTTAGTCTGGATGGGTTACGTATATTAGATGTAGGACCCCCTTACTTAGTCTGGATGGGTTACGTATATTAGATGTAGGACCCCCTTACTTAGTCTGGATGGGTTACGTATATTAGATGTAGGACCCCCTAACTTAGTCTGGATGGGTTACGTATATTAGATGTAGGACCCCCTACTTAGTCTGGATGGGTTACGTATATTAGATGTAGGACCCCCTTACTTAGTCTGGATGGGTTACGTATATTAGATGTAGGACCCCCTTACTTAGTCTGGATGGGTTACGTATATTAGATGTAGGACCCCCTTACTTAGTCTGGATGGGTTACGTATATTAGATGTAGGACCCCCTTACTTAGTCTGGATGGGTTACGTATATTAGATGTAGGACGCCCTAACTTAGTCTGGATGGGTTACGTATATTAGATGTAGGACCCCCTTACTTAGTCTGGATGGGTTACGTATATTAGATGTAGGACCCCCTTACTTAGTCTGGATGGGTTACGTATATTAGATGTAGGACCCCCTAACTTAGTCTGGATGGGTTACGTATATTAGATGTAGGACCCCCTTACTTAGTCTGGATGGGTTACGTATATTAGATGTAGGACCCCCTAACTTAGTCTGGATGGGTTATTAAATGTAGGACCCCCTAACTTAGTCTGGATGGGTTACATATATTAGATGTAGGACCCCCTTACTTAGTCTGGATGGGTTACGTATATTAGATGTAGGACCCCCTAACTTAGTCTGGATGGGTTACGTATATTAGATGTAGGACCCCTTTACTTAGTCTGGATGGGTTACGTATATTAGATGTAGGACCCCCTTACTTATTCTGGATGGGTTATTAAATGTAGGACCCCCTTACTTAGTCTGGATGGGTTACGTATATTAAATGTAGGACCCCCTAACTTAGTCTGGATGGGTTACATATATTAGATGTAGGACCCCTTTACTTAGTCTGGATGGGTTACGTATATTAGATGTAGGACCCCTTAACTTAGTCTGGATGGGTTATTAAATGTAGGACCCCCTAACTTAGTCTGGATGGGTTACGTATATTAGATGTAGGACACCCTTACTTAGTCTGGATGGGTTACGTATATTAGATGTAGGACCCCCTTACTTAGTCTGGATGGGTTACGTATATTAGATGTAGGACCCCCTTACTTAGTCTGGATGGGTTACGTATATTAGATGTAGGACCCCCTAACTTAGTCTGGATGGGTTACGTATATTAGATGTAGGACCCCCTTACTTAGTCTGGATGGGTTACGTATATTAGATGAAGGACCCCCTTACTTAGTCTGGATGGGTTACGTATATTAGATGTAGGACCCCCTAACTTAGTCTGGATGGGTTATTAAATGTAGGACTCCCTAACTTAGTCTGGATGGGTTACATATATTAGATGTAGGACCCCCTAACTTAGTCTGGATGGGTTACGTATATTAGATGTAGGACCCCCTTACTTAGTCTGGATGGGTTACGTATATTAGATGTAGGACCCCCTTACTTAGTCTGGATGGGTTACGTATATTAGATGTAGGACCCCCTAACTTAGTCTGGATGGGTTACGTATATTAGATGTAGGACCCCCTTACTTAGTCTGGATGGGTTACGTATATTAGATGTAGGACCCCCTAACTTAGTCTGGATGGGTTATTAAATGTAGGACCCCCTAACTTAGTCTGGATGGGTTACGTATATTAGATGTAGGACCCCCTTACTTAGTCTGGATGGGTTACGTATATTAGATGTAGGACCCCCTTACTTAGTCTGGATGGGTTACGTATATTAGATGTAGGACCCCCTTACTTAGTCTGGATGGGTTACGTATATTAAATGTAGGACCCCCTTACTTAGTCTGGATGGGTTATTAAATGTAGGACCCCCTTACTTAGTCTGGATGGGTTACGTATATTAGATGTAGGACCCCTAACTTAGTCTGGATGGGTTATTAAATGTAGGACCCCCTAACTTAGTCTGGATGGGTTACGTATATTAAATGTAGGACCCCCTTACTTAGTCTGGATGGGTTACGTATATTAAATGTAGGACCCCCTAACTTAGTCTGGATGGGTTACGTATATTAAATGTAGGACCCCCTAACTTAGTCTGGATGGGTTACGTATATTAAATGTAGGACACCCTTACTTAGTGTGGATGGGTTACGTATATTAGATGTAGGATCCCCTTACTTAGTCTGGATGGGTTACGTATATTAGATGTAGGATCCCCTTACTTAGTCTGGATGGGTTACGTATATTAAATGTAGGACCCCCTTACTTAGTCTGGATGGGTTATTAAATGTAGGACCCCCTTACTTAGTCTGGATGGGTTACGTATATTAGATGTAGGACCCCTAACTTAGTCTGGATGGGTTATTAAATGTAGGACCCCCTAACTTAGTCTGGATGGGTTACGTATATTAGATGTAGGACCCCCTAACTTAGTCTGGATTGGTTACGTATATTGGATGTATGACCCTCTTACTTAGTCTGGATGGGTTACGTATATTAGATGCAGGACCCCCTAACTTAGTCTGGATGGGTTATTAAATGTAGGACCCCCTAACTTAGTCTGGATGGGTTACGTTTTACAGTTGTTTAATAACAGATTAAAGTCATTACAAGTTGTTTATGTTTTCAGCAACACCCGGCCGCCTTGTGGACCACCTGGAGAACACAAAAGGTTTCAGTCTCCGATCTTTGAAGTATCTTGTAAGTTTTTATACACAGTGTCGTGTCGCGATTTTAAGTATTACCTGTTCAGGAGGGCGGGCACTCGCAAACAGATTGACTGGTACCACTGTGTTCTATCCTGTCACATTCATTTAACGTTAGTTGTGAAAACCAGTATTGCAAACAATAGCATGCACTTGGCCTCCTTAGCATTACTCAGTTGTGGTAATCATTTGGCCCAAATAAAGTCAGTTTATTTTGTTTATTGACACCACTAGAGCACATTGATGTATTAATCATTGGCTGTTGGATATCAAACATTTTATAATTCTTACATATAGTCTTAGAGAGGAAACCTGCTACATTTTTCCATTAGTAGTAAGGGATCTTTTATATGCAGCATCACACGGACATGATAGCACACACCACAGCCTTTAATATACCAGTAATGGTGCACTGGCTAGAACGAGAAATAGCCCAGTGGGTCCATCAACAGGGATCGATCCTAGACCGACCGTGCATCATGCGAGCGCTTTTCTACGGGGCTGCGTCCTGCCTATCAACAGGGATCGATCCTAGACTGACCGTGCATCATGCGAGCGCTTTACTGCGGGGCTGCGTCCTGCCCGTCAACAGGGATTGATCCTAGACCGACCGTGCATCATGCGAGCGCTTTACTGCGGGGCTGTGTCCTGCCCGTCAACAGGGATCGATCCTAGACCGACCGTGCATCATGCGAGCGCTTTACTGCGGGGCTGTGTCCTGCCCGTCAACAGGGATCGATCCTAGACCGACCGTGCATCATGCGAGCGCTTTACTGCGGGGCTGTGTCCTGCCCGTCAACAGGGATCGATCCTAGACCGACCGTGCATCATGCGAGCGCTTTACTGCGGGGTTGTGTCCTGCCCGTCAACAGGGATCGATCCTAGACCGACCGTGCATCATGCGAGCGCTTTACTGCGGGGCTGTGTCCTGCCAGTCAACAGGGATCGATCCTAGACCGACCGTGCATCATGCGAGCGCTTTACTGCGGGGTTGTGTCCTGCCCGTCAACAGGGATCGATTCTAGACCGACCGTGCATCATGCGAGCGTTTTACTACGGGGCTGTGTACTGCCCGTCAACAGGGATCGATCCTAGACCGACCGTGCATCATGCGAGCGTTTTACTGCGGGGCTGTGTCCTGCCCATCAACAGGGATCGATCCTAGACCGACCGTGCATCATGCGAGGGCTTTACTATGGGGCTGTGTCCTGCCCATCAACAGGGATCGATCCTAGACCGACCGTGCATCATGCGAGCGCTTTACTACGGGGCTGTGTCCTGTCCATCAACAGGGATCGATCCTAGACCGACCGTGCATCATGCGAGCGCTTTACTACGGGGCTGCGGCCTGCCCATCAACAGGGATCGATCCTAGACCGACCGTGCATCATGCGAGCGCTTTACTACGGGGCTGTGTCCTGCCCATCAACAGGGATCGATCCTAGACCGACCGTGCATCATGCGAGCGCTTTACTACGGGGTGTGTCCTGTCCATCAACAGGGATCGATCCTAGACCGACCGTGCATCATGCGAGCGCTTTATTTTTTAATTTGTATCGAAGAAACATTTTTATCTAGCAATTTAAGAATATATTTTTCAATAGAAAACAAAATTCTACTGTATCATAATTAAATAAGTAATTTTTGTTTTCAGGTTATGGACGAAGCTGACAGAATTTTGAACATGGACTTTGAGCAAGAGGTACTGTAACATGTACATTGCTGGGGATTCTCTGATGAATTTGTTAACACATTTTCCTAAAGGTGTTTAATATGTATGTGCAATAAATGTTATTTTCATGTGAATGCTACAAACAATTAATGTTATTAATAATAAATTATTCAAAATGCACAAAAGTGGTTTGCGTGCTGGTGTCATTAAAGGGAGTTTAAATTCCAACATGAGCCTTATGTGTTGGAAAGATGCATACCCGGACCACCAACACATACTGACACTTTAACAAATGAAAAACGCATAGTTAATGAAATAACGTGATTATTCCCGCTAACTGGGGGCAGCCATTTTCTTTTGTTTTCAAGGCGTCCGTTACTCTAGCTTGGGGTGAAATGATGTCAGCTCATTTTCAGTACATAGGTTAATGCATGGACAAAACATGGTACAATTATTTCTACTTCTTGTGTAGCCACTTTGACCTTGGTGGTTTATTTTGTATGGAAAAATAATATATCTTTATTGCTGGCTTACAGGGATGGATATTATTACAGAACACTGCGATCAGGTACGCTTGTTTCTTCAGTTCTAAGACTAATTCCTGACGTGACACGTTAAGTATTACGTAACCACTGGCTTGCCAGAGGGCATATTCACTGGTATGGCACAAAATGGCTGCGCCCATTATATATAATAGCCGTCACATTTAACTGTTTTATTAATTGAATATAAGATTATACTTGTTGATATTAAGCAATGATGTGCATTATATATCGTTGAATATGTATACCAGGCCAAAATCCTTGCTTAAGCATTCCTTTAAACATTCATTCATTCATTCATTTAGATTATCTTATCATTTTTGCTGTTTGATTTTATTGCTGTACTGTTAGCTACATGAGCTAACTTTGTTGGGGGAATTGTATGTTAAAATGTACCTCCACACATAAATATCACACAACTGGCTACTGAGTGTCAAAAGTAGGTACAGTCGAACCTGGTCTAACGGTAACCTGTACATAACGGTCATCTGCCTATAACAGCCACTGTAAATCCCTCCAATGCATTTCCTTCCTTATTTGACCTGTACATAATGGTCACCTGTCCATAACGGCCAGCGGTCACTATTTTTCGCCCAAAATCACAGGTTGAACCTGCTATAACGGTCACAAGATGATCATCGTGAAGACGTTTTTTGGTTTATTTTTCTCTGATCGTAATTGAAAAACAAATGTGCACTCAATAACTTCTGTGACATGCAGTTATTGGTGGTGTAATTTGATTGGTTCTCAGCATCCTCACTAAACAGTAGACGACTTCCCATTGGCTGTACATAATGTAATCTGTATGTATGGTCACTCTATTGAGTCTCAAGAAACAAAACAAATGAGGTGTTAAGTTAGGTGTCTGATTGTCTCTAGCCAGACATGATTGGTAAATAAACATGAATAGCTGAAGGCGGCTGTCATTAAAGATGCCCCGTGTTAGGATTATTTAATGACTCATGATCTTATTCAGCTGTAATCAACGGTCATACTCCACTGAAGGATTAGCGGTGATATGAAACAAACACATGAGTCAAACATGCCACATGGGTAATAACCTTCAATTAAACAAAATATCTTCTACAAGTCAATGTTTGCAAAATGTATTAATGAATACATTTGCATGCAAAATGCCACCGAAAAGTCGTACTGCTTTAACGTTAGAACAGAAAATCGACGTTATTAACAAATCTGAGAAAGGTAATTTAAGTGCGCAAAAGATCGCTGATAATTTTGGTGTAGGACGTTCTCAGATTAATTTATTTTAAAAAGGAAAGCTGATGTTCTGGCCGATTTTGACAATAATGTTTCAGCCGAAAGAAAAAGGCAGAAGAAAGCAACAGGCAATGATGACATAAACAAGCTAGTGTGGGAATAGTTTAAAAATGCGACAGTTGTGATATGTTTTAATATATGTGTTCTAATTTTGAACCAGTATATAAGGGTCACCTGTCTTAATGGCCACTTTTGTCATATCCCTTGGGTGGCCATTATATAGAGGTTTGACTGTAATTATAGGAAAACATTTTGGCAGATAAACAGCTTTACATTTATGTTGTTTATTTTTATTTTTATTTTTTTTACCAGGTTGACAAGATTTTAAAAGTAATTCCCCGAGAGAGGAGGACATACTTATATTCAGCTACTATGACAAAGAAAGTAAGCACCAAGTTAATTAGTTATTTGGAATACAAATTGAAAAGACTACTTTTATCTTATTTCTTGTTGGGAGGATTTGGTTTAGTTTGATGTACAGATGATGTAACTTGTTTTTGTGAATGATTGTATTTTGCTTTGCAGTCAACCAAAATTCCATATTTAGATACATCATTTCATTACTGAAGCCTTCATCTATTTATAAATGACTTAACACTAGTAGCATTTGTGATTTTTTTATGTAGATATATTAATGAAAATCTAACAGTGTGTGTTATTTTACAGGTGGCCAAACTACAGAGAGCCTCGTTAACCAATCCAGTCAAAGTTGAAGTCTCCACAAAATACCAAACAGTTGAAAAACTGCATCAGTCATACATATTCATTCCAGTCAAGTTCAAGGTTATTTGTGAGATTTTTTCATGACCAATTTGATTCTCTTTTGAAATAGTTCTTATTAATTATTTATAATTTGCTACATATAAGAAATGGCATCTATGGTAGTCACAGGTTTCCTTTGTTATTTTCATCTAGAGACAAAATTAGCTCAGTGGTCACTTATTTAAAGAGTCGGAATCATAACAAACACACTGTTAAAATTACACATCCTAGCTTTTAAACACTATGGCATACTTGTCTCTATTGGATCTCTTTTTGAGATAATTGAAATTAAACAATTTACTTGTATTTTATTGTTTAGAATATCCATTTCTGTACATCCCGAAGTGTTTTTTGTCATCCTGATGTTTGTAATACCACAAAATTAAGTTTTTATAATTCTAAAAATGCATGTACCTCTGAGACATGGAGATGGAGATGAGCTCTGGTCTATTTTTAGAGGAGTTTTCCCCATTTCAACATCACAGACTCTTGTTTCATTCTGTTGCAACTTTATCCAAATGTGTAGCGTGTTTGAAGATGAACCAAACTTTCTATTTTTATGGCTTCAAACTAGGGTCTACGACTTTAATTTTTATACTTTCATTATATTGTTTACAAGTCGCGGGGTGTATTAATACTTGTATACTTTCATTACATTGTTTACAAGTCACGGGGTGTATTAATACTTGTATACTTTCATTATATTGTTTACAAGTCACGGGGTGTATTAATACTTGTATATTTTCATTATATTGTTTACAAGTCACGGGGTGTATTAATACTTGTATACTTTCATTACATTGTTTACAAGTCACGGGGTGTATTAATACTTGTATACTTTCATTACATTGTTTACAAGTCGCGGGGTGTATTAATACTTGCATACTTACATTACATTGTTTACAAGTCACGGGGGGTATCAATACTTGCATACTTACATTACATTGTTTACATGTTTTGTTTTGTTTACAGGACGTGTACCTGGTGTACATCCTCAATGAGCTGGCTGGGAATTCATTCATCGTCTTCTGTAGCACGTGCGCCAACACGCAGCGAGTTGCCCTGATGCTGCGCAATCTCGGCTTCACCGCCATCCCACTTCACGGCCAGATGAGTCAGGTATGGTCAGCTTTATTGTTCAGGCCTTCGTAAATTGAGATAATCATAAGTTCATTTGCCCAGGCCTTTGAAAATTGTGATAGTCATAGTTTCTTCTGCCCACTGCTTGCACCAGTCTATTCTCGCGTAACCTGTTTTCATTGGCACATTCAATTTGGGATAAACTTTGAATACTCAGCAGCCTGGGAATTCTTTTGTCAGTAGTCATGGTAATGGTAGATTATGTTAGATGCACTTTTGTTTGGTAACCATAGTAATGGTAAACTGTTACATGATGATAGATAACAGACATTTGCTGATAGCTAACTGACATTTGCTGATAGCTAACCGACATTTGCTGATAGCTAACTGACATTTGCTGATAGCTAACCGACATTTGCTGATAGCTAACAGACATTTGCTGATAGCTAACTGACATTTGATGATAGCTAACAGACATCTGATGATAGCTAACAAACATTTGATGATAGCTAACAGCAGGGCTAGAAATGAAAAATGGTGCATGCTGAAAAAAAAGTTACATGCACCATTAAAATTCTGCATGCTCCAAAAATAAGGCAACTTCGTTTTTTTTTATACGAAGCTATTCGGAATTATTCGGCAATACCTATATTTATTTATTAACAGTACCGGAACGTTATACAACTGCGTTTATTACTGATTCTTGATCAAATTTGAAAATTTCACCCAACGTAAACGCCGTACAGAAATCTATAATAGGCCTATTACAAAAACGTACGAATATTTGTGTTTTGTATTAAGCAAGTTATAAACTTTTTTAACTCGATAAGATCTGTTAGTATAATATAAATTAGCCTACGGAATTTGACGAGAAGTTGCGATTGAAATAATCACTGGCTGACTTCGAGTTGTACTGATCACAGATCTGGCGAAGTTCAATTTGTCAGTGACAACAACTGTGTTATGCGTGTGGATACCCCAAAAGTCGGTCTCGACCACCTTCCCTAATACCGTTCACAGATATAACCGAGATATTGCCGGCAATTTTCGCAAATATATTTCACGGAAATGACCGAAAGGGTGCCATTGTTGTAAGTAGGATTATGGGATACAAAATGGATGCGCCCATAAGATAAAAGTTATCGTTTTCATGTGGCGAACAGATTACGAAATGCATGCACCCAGTTTTAAAAGTTACATGCACACGCAAAAATAGCATGCACCGGTGCATGTACTAATACTGCATTTCGAGCCCTGCTAACAGACATCTGATGATAGACATCAGACAGTTGGTTCCATGACTATGCCGACATGCTACTGTAATGGATTGTTTTTGTGAATTCTGGAGGCCTGCTGTAGACCTGTGTCATGTACTGGGAAATCACTTTTGTTTATGGTGGTCTAAATTTTATGCACACACACGTATGCACACATACACACACACAATATTTGATCCACAAATTTAAGTACGAAATATTTTTTTGAGCAAAACCACACAAAAAGGATTTCATAATTATATTTGGGGAGCATTTTGGTGGTTTTCAGCCTGGACATTATGTTTTATAATTAAAATATTTCTCCTTAAAGTGTTCAAAAGATTTTCTTCTGTTGTAATTTTATTTAATGACAATTAGTGGTTATGCTTTATAAGTTACAGCAAATTATTCAGTCCTCATGTTGAGCCAATAAAATAATCTATTTTTCAGGCCAAAAGACTGGGATCCTTAAACAAGTTCAAAAGTAAAGCCAGGTCAATTCTCATTGCCACTGATGTAGCTAGCAGGTGAGAGCGTAATATATTTGAACAATATTTTATGCTAGGTATAATGGACATTATGTCTATTTAGCATTCTCCAGGGCAACATCTAACCTAAAATAAGCAGGTAGGGCAGTAAACAGGAATTAAAATTTATTTTGTTTAATGACACCACTAGAGCACATTGATTAATTAGTCATCAGCTATTGGATATCAATCATTTGTTAATTATGACACGTACAAGTAATCATAAGAGGAACTCTGCTACATTTTTCCATTAGTAGCAAGAGATCTTTTATATGCACTTTCCCCACAAACAGGACAGCAAGTTTTGTAAAAATTGCTACAAATCTTTTATTCTTTCATGTTTATCATCTATAATCTGTTTAAGATGAATGGCACATATTATTGTTGTCTGATACAAGTTTTGATAAATAATTGACCAAACATTATTGATATGTAACCATTAAGTGGTTAGGATGCAGAGGTGTCCTTCATAGCACCTTTATATTTATAGGGTATCATTTATTGAACCAAAAAATAACATGTCTTGACCAATAAATATTTTTTCAACAATTTAGATATTCCCCATGATGTAATCATAAAACTGAATATTCATCTCTGTTTTGTTTTTAAACGTATAACCGTTGTAATACCCCTACAGAGTCGATGCTCGTGAAGTTATCTCTCGTGGTCTGTTTTTTTTTCAGGTAATGAGTGGTTAGTGACAGCTACAACTTTCTTGATTAGCTATGGCACGTAATCGTACCTGTGGCATCTCTGATGTATATAACAAGAATTACTTTGGTTATAAAAGATTTATTAAAATATTACTGACTTCAGTCTGCTTAGCTTCGTGATCGTGTGTCTATCTCGGTTCTCCCAGGGTGAGGATCCCCTTGGGGAGAGCTGCCCCAGAGTGGCAGCCATCCGTCCCCTGGTGCATTCAGCGGGGAGACTGGTTTGACGCTCTCTCTCTCTAGAAGCAATTTGGGCTGTCTTTTACGGAAGTCTCCAAAATCTCTGCAACAAGTCTCTCCATATGTTCATGGGGGACACTTAATAATATTTAGCTAGTCACTTGTCTTTCTGTATTTCAGTTGATGACTCGATCTGACCACTGGTCGTACATTGGTGACACGTATATCATTTGGTTTATTAATTCTGCTTATTCAAGGGTCACAGTGTCACACCATGTAATGCTTATATGATACTAAATATGTTGCTGAATGTTTTTCAGAGGTTTGGACATCCCCCACGTAGATGTGATCATAAACTTGGATATCCCGACCCACTCCAAGGACTACATCCACAGAGTAGGACGAACGGCTCGCGCTGGGCGGGCGGGAAAAGCCATCACATTTGTTACACAGTATGTAGATCAAAATACAGTTTATGTAAACTAGAAATGGTACACACCTTAGAAAGTAATATTTTAAGATTTAATATTATATGATACTAGCATTCTCAAGTAGTGCTGTCCCAATAATATACAGTGAAACCTCTCAAAACCAGAATTCACTCAAAACCAGACCCTCTGTAAACCAGAATTCACTCAAAACCGGACATTTGTCATGGTCCTTTTTTAAAAATCGGTAAAGAACTCAACGCCTTTAAACCGGATACCTCTTAAATAAGCAGACAATTTACTTGGTACCATAGGTGTCCGGTTTAAAGAGTTTCACTATTAAAATTGATCTGATGGTCTTTTCATCACGAATATTCATAATCCACTATTAACTGTATTAAAATTGATCTGATGGTCTTTTCCATCATGAATATTCATAATCCACTGTTAACTGTATTAAAATTGATCTGATGGTCTTTTCATCATGAATATTCATAATCCACTGTTAACTGTATTAATCCACTGTTAACTGTATTAAAATTGATCTGATGGTCTTTTCGATCATAAATATTCATAATCCACTGTTAACTGTAATTGTTGGTACATTTTAGTTGATTGAATTAGTGTAAATATGTTACGGTTTGGGTTTGCTCTCATGTATGTGTAAAGAAAAGAAACCCTGGTAAAAAGTAAAATGTGACCCGCTCTGGCGAAATCAGTCGCATGTCGCAGTTGTCGATTTTGCGTAATGAGGCAATTAGTGAAAAAATACACTACCTGGTGAAAATTGCGATTTTGACAGAAAACAGTACCTACATGTTTAAGTTATCATTTCAAATTACCCTCGTTTAATTTAATAATGTCTAAATACTTTTTATTACGATTTGTAGTTGGAGTTATTATTCAGAGAATCGAAACAATGGTCCGAGTTAGGCTGTTCTTTGTTAATTTTCACCACTTTGAATTGCGGTAGCCGTTTGGTGAATAGCTTCATATTTAGTATCAAATTGTGCCAAAATAATTCCTCTACACCATCCTTTCAGTGACGTGTGGGTATGACTTAGCTGTAAGCCAATAGGAATCGAAAACTGACCATACACAAACTAGTTTGTTACTAGGCAGACATCTTAGCTAAGTGATATAAGCCTTTTGATTGGTCACTGACAAAGTCACTGCAGCTTTCTGGGTAATCGAAGTAAGCTTACAGTGGTTCGTCGAAGGAAAACACAAAGGAAGAAAAAAAAAGATGGCTGCGCCTACGATTTTTGTTCGAAGAGCAATTTTTAAATGTGAATTTATGTACCATTCCAATCAGTTATTTTACTTTGTGATGATCTTAAAGTGAGTAAAAAAAGACGCTCTTCTTGCTAGAGCTTTCAGTGAGCTGAACAATCTATATTTAAGTGGAGCCAATTTGGTTAATGAGTGGACAAATGTAATTTTCCGATTATTCCTGGGATGTGGACGGTCACGATGACGGGGACGGAATTCGAAACCAAATTTGTTCCTGGGTGACCCAGGATGTGACTTTAGGAAAAATGACTTTCTATAGACATTACCTGTCCTCAAACAAGTGCACCTCCCCCCCACGCAAGTGGTCTGGTCCGAACATCCCAACAGCCAATGGGATGGCCTAAATTCTTCTACTGTATACTGCTCTCTAGTTCCGGTCACATGACTGTAACTTCCTTCTTTTTCTCTTCGCGAAAGGGTCTGGACGTCTTTTGTTTGGCTCTGTTTGGAGTCAACTTTTTTTATAAGACCTTTGGTTTTGTATTCGTGTTTGGGTGAAATGTTTTTCACCTTAAATTTCGTTAGCTTTCGTATGTTCTTTCGCGTATTCGCTTGACTTTCAAGCGTTTATTACATGGAATGTTGTTATATTGCCGGTTGTCGTGTCGGACGCCATTTGCAAAATGGCGTCTGTATTGACTGGCTTGGTGTTAGGTGGAATGTTTTTTTTTTTCCTTATTCGTTACCTTTCGTATGTTTCGCGTATTTCGCTTGACTTGCCAAGTGTTAATTACATGAAATGTTGTTATATTGCCGGTTGTCGTGTCGGACGCCATTTGCAAAATGGCGTCTTTGTTGACCGGCTTTGTGTTTGTGTCATGGTTTTCTTTTCTTTCTCTTTCACAGATTGAAAACTTATTATCATGTCAGATGTTAATGTTCAGCGTCAGGTACGAGCGTGCCTACGCTGTAAGAAGTTCACTGCAGGCGGCGACCCTCATGAATTATGTCCGGGTTGCCGTGTTCCTTGTAGCCTCTCTTCGAGATGCGACCTGTGTTCGGGCCTGTCTACTGTCGAGTTCGCGGCTTACTTGAAGGTGCTGTCGGCGAGAGCCAAGAAAGTGGAATCTTCGCCGTCAATTGCGGACTCCATAGCAGATGTATTACGTTCGATGCTACCTACTATGCTGAAAGAGACTATGGCGTCAATGGCGGCCTTACCACAACCGGCGGGTTTGGGGACAGGTCCGGTTCAAGTCCCCCTCTTCGGGGGGTGCGGCTCCAGGATGCAAGACTTCAGATGACAGGCCTGCAGTTACTACGCAGCCCTCTGACAAGCGACTCAATCAGTTAGGCGTTCCACGGCCTCCAAGGATCACCGATCTTCAAAGTCATCTTCGGCGCAGCGGAGCCGGGACCGGAGCCGGGCTCGTAGCCGTTCCCCACGACCTGCACGTCTCCCTACGGGTTCCGTGGATCGGCAGCGCAGACCTTCTATTGACGCTTCAGAGGGTTCTCGACGGGACCGTCCACGGTCCGGTTCACCAGTGAATTCTGTTTCGGCGGGGATCGATTAGCCTGTGCTCGAGTGCTTCGAGACTTTGGAGATGCAGCGCCTACAGCGGTTTCCGTCATTGATGAGACTGAATCTTCTGATCATATGAATATGAGGGATTGCTTGGCGGCAGTCCTATGACATGTTGCCGTCCTTGCCACATCCACCAAACGCCGTCCCAAGAAGGGACCGACACCGATGATAGCGACTGATGTCCCCTCCGGAAGAAGATGTGGTGATCCGTTCCTTGGCTGCCGGTACACTCGTATCCGAGGTGGCGACGGATTTAGACCGCACTTTTAAAGACACAGCGTCTTTCGTCGCCTTCCCGACTTGGGGGGTCCACCGTATGTATCCGGTGTTTGACATGACCTTTACAGATGTAGCTCCGTCCTGGATGAAGATGTTCACCGTCTTGGGAAGTCGTCAACCGTGGATTTGACGGACAAAACAAGTACAAGCCATGGATACTGCCCAGAGACGTTGCTTGTTTGTATTATCTTACTTGGACGTTTTCCTTGCGGCGATGGCCACCCAGGCAAAAGATGCACGGTGCTACGCGCTATTTCAGCAATCGGCGCAGATGCTAGCTTTCCTGACGTCTTCGGTGACTTCGATGTCCTCGATGTTAATGCAATATCGTCGCCAGGCTTATTTAAAAAGAAATCCACTTTGGATTTTCAGCATAAGAAGGAGCTGTTAGCTCAACCGTGGTCAGCAACTAAGCTATTTGCAGGCAAAATTTCTGAGGTGTGTGAAGGCCAATGATAAGGACCAACAGTCGACAGCAACTGTCAAAGCGTTGCAACTTATTTCAACATTGGAATCTACAAAGCGGAAGTCTACATTCACACCACAACCACCATCTAAACGCTGGAGAGGTTCCTTTCGAGGTCAACCTTCTCGAAGGTTTCCGGTCAGACGACCATCCGGTCCGCCAGCTCGGACCCAGGGGAAGCCTGGTCGACGTTGACGCCAGCCAACAGATCGTGGACTGCTCAGATTGCTTCAACCTACGCCCGCCCCTGATTTTGAACCAGAACACAACGATTCGGTTTTGACGCTTCCGGTGTGTACCACACCGGTCGAAAGATCCATGGTCGGAAGTCGACTTCGCCGTTATTGGCGAAACTGGCAGACACTTTGCCAAGATCGTTTGTCACGTCGATCTTGAAGACAGGGTATCGTCTGCAATTGTCTGCCATCCCTCCATTGACCACTTCACCTCGAGAACCGCGGCAATTCCGTTGCGCAAGTCAAGGTTCTACAGGAGTCCCGTCAACAAGCTGGTGGAGAAGGGAGCCGTTCGCAGCATTTCGGAAGTACACTTAACACCCGGATTTTACTCGGACATCTTTCTAGTACCAAAGAAAGATTCTCCAGAGCTGGCGAATGATTCACAACTTGGCGGTCTTCAACGACCGCTATCTGTCTCCTCCTCCGACCTTCAAGATGTTAACGTTGCGAGATATCATAGCCGTGATCAGACCGGGGGATTGGCTTGCCTCGCTAGATCTCAAGGACGCCTACCTGCACGTTCCGATGCATGCCGATTTCCATCACTACCTACGGTTTGTGCTACAGGGTCGGCATTACGAATGGAAAGTCCTGCCCTTTGGGATATCCATAGCGCCATGGCTGTTCACCAGAATCACGACTCCGATGTCACGCTTCCTGCATCGCAGAGGTATATCCTTTTACCCATACCTCGACGATTGCCTGATGAGGTGTCACAGCAAGACAGGGCTGACTGCACATGTTGCCTTCATCATGGACTTTCTCAAGCAGCTGGGTTGGATTATCAACATCGAGAAATCTCGACTGGCTCCCACACAGTCTCTACAGTTCATAGGCGCTTGGCTTCGACCCGACCTGGGCCTCGTTCAAGTTCCTTTAGACCGTTGGGAGAAGATCCAGACCATGATTGTCATAGCCCTCACCGCTCCAATGACCTTCCGCGGTTGTTGCAGAGTCTCCTGGGTCTCCTCACTTCTGCCCAGGATTTGACACTCAGAGGTCCGTCTCCAGTTGCGGCGCTTGCAGATGTTTCTCAACCCGTTTGTTTCGTTTTTCAACAATCCGGACTTGATCATCTCACTTCCAGACGATCTACGCTCCAGCCTGCAGTGGTGGCAGCTCCGATCGAAACGTCTTAGAAGGTGTCTCTATGCGGGCCTTCATAGCCACTCATCACCTATTCGTCGACGCGTCACTGGAAGGTTGGGGAGCCCATCTAAGCAACCAGACTACTTCAGGGCTGTGGTCTCCCGTCGAACTCGGACTCCACATCAACCTGTTAGAGTTGTTGGCAGTCTACTACGCTATCCTTCATTGGCGACAGATGTTGACGGAAGCCTCTCTCATGGTGGCCACAGACAGTACGACCGCGGCGGCTTACATCAATCGTCAGGGCGGAAACTCACTCCAGCAGTCTGCTGCAGTTGACTTATCGTCTCTACAAGCTGGTCGACGAAATTCCGTTGCAACTTCGGGCTCGTCATATTCCAGGGGTTTGCAATGTACTAGCCGACACTTTTGTCCCGGGCCGTCGTCTCCACAGCCCGACGGAGTGGATGCTCCATCCGGAAGCGTTTTCGATGGGTGTGCAACAGACTTTGGACACCAAAACATCGATCTTTTCGCCCACACGATTCAACCATCAGCTGAGGTTTTACGTGTCTCCGGTGCCGGATCCCGAAGCTCTGGATCTCGACGCATTGGCCATCAGCTGGGAACAGATGGACGCGTACGCTTTTCCTCCACCAATCCTCCTTCCAAGGGTGCTTCAGAGGTTTCAGCTGTACCATTGTCGCCTGTTGCTCATTGCTCCGATGTGGCCATCCAGGATGTGGTATCCAGATCTAATACGTCTTGCCGATCCACATCCTTTACCGCTGCCAGACTGGGATCATCTGTTGCTGCATCCCACGTCAAGACTGTACCATCCACGTCCGCAGTTGTTCCAACTGCACGCGTGGACTTTATCTCCAAGAGTTTTGAGGAAGAAAGGTTTTTCTTCACAGTCTACGGCGGCCATTTTGAAAGCGCACAGATCATCTACTAACTGCGGCTTACAACGTCAGATGGCTTTGCTTTCACCGATGGTGTGTTAGAAAAAAGATCAAACCTCAGACGATACAGATACCTCGTCTTGCTGATTTTTTGCTATATCTGCGGACCACTTTACGATTGAAGGGGTCTACCATCGCTGGGTACGTTTCGGTCATCGCTACTGTTCGTGATGTAACTACTGGAACGAAGTTATCGGGTATTCCTGAGATCCATAAAATGATCAAAGGTTTTCGCCCTTGAAGATCAAGTACACCGGTTTTCGGCCACCAAGATGGGACCTGAATTTGGTGTTTACTGAGCGTTATCGACTGCACCTTATGAGATCCGATCGAGTCCTCTTCCCTGCAAGATTTGACACGGAAGACGGTGTTTTTACTCGGTTTCGCCACGGCTGCTCGTGTCTCAGAACTTCATGCTCTTGATGTCGATTTGGTACGTTTTCACCGAGATCGGCGTGCAGTCAACTTGGGGTTACTCATGAACTTTATTGCAAAGAATCAGTTACCAGACCAAGCGCCTCGCTCGTATGTTGTGCAGGCCCTCTCCTCTATCGTTGGTCCGGCGGACGTTGAGGACTTGGCGTTGTGCCCTGTTAGAGCCTTGCACCAGTACATCGAGAGGACCAGATCTTTTCGACAACATCGTAAAAGACTTTTCCTTTCCTGTAACCAGAGTCGGTTGAGGGATATTACCAAGAACACGGTGGCCACCTGGATCCGGTATTCTATCCTGACCGCTTATCAGAAGGAGGGTTTACCTGCTCCGTCTGCTTCCAATCCGCATGAACTTCGTGCCTTGGCTGCCACGATGTCCCTGCATTGCAACACATCCATTCAGCACATCATCACTGGCTGTTTCTGGGCGACGGACTCCATCTTCGCCAACTATTATCTGAGGGATGTCTCCACAGAAGACGTTGAGGGGTTCCATCATCTGGGTCCGGTTGTTGCTGCACAGACTCTGTTGAATACAAGCCATCCTCGTCGCCGTTGATGTCTGTCTGATTCTGGGCTGCATACCGAGATGTTCCACCGAATCGACAGGTGAGGATTGCTTAGACTTTTGTTCTTTTGCACAGTTCACGCACTGGTGCCGGAACTTTTGTCTCGATAACCTTAACTCTTCACTGCATGTGGTTATTGGTTGTCGTTATTGAACTAACAGATCTTTGGTGTACTAGACAGAAAACATTCGGGGGTCTTGTTTTGTTCAATGTTCTGACGGATGCACCTCATTAGGTTGTCGCTTGTTATTGAAAAACTATAAACACTTCAATACGTGAGGTTACCTAACACCTGCATCCCTGGTGGCTACGTCTTCCCACCCTGTCAGAACCAGCATGAGATGTGGCTTCCGCCTCCTGGTTCATGTGTTCTAGGAGCCGTACCTGCCACTGCTGACGGATGCCACCATTCTGGTTGTTGTTTTACTAACATCACCTGCATTGGTCTGTGACGGGCATCCCTAGGAGGAGGGTTTACCAAGGTTGGCCTTATTCTTCCACTAGTCAGCCTCTTTCCGGTTGGGGAGTTTATCACAAGCATCTACGGATCTCGGCACCCACCACCATCTGTTGAATGCTGCACTTGTTTGAGGACAGGTAATGTCTATAGAAATGGAGAAAACTTGAGTGTTTTCTCTTTTATAGATACATTACCTGTCCTCAAGATTCATCCCGCCCGGGCCTCCCCGCTTCCTGTTCTCCGTGCGATGCGCTCATGGAAAAAGAAGGAAGTTACAGTCATGTGACCGGAACTAGAGAGCAGTATACAGTAGAAGAATTTAGGCCATCCCATTGGCTGTTGGGATGTTCGGACCAGACCACTTGCGTGGGGGGGAGGTGCACTTGTTTGAGGACAGGTAATGTATCTATAAAAGAGAAAACACTCAAGTTTTCTCCAATTAGTTATTTTCAAGTAAAAAAACAAACAAGACCAAAAAAATTAAGGAAAAAAAAGAGAGGACAAAAATAACCGACGAAAAAACACACAACCTTCCATGGATTTTCTCTGGAATCGGAATGTTAAAACCATTTAAAAGTTATAATAATAATAGTTTCACTCTGTATATTGTGTTTGACTTATTATTTTAGAAATTTACTATCTACTGGATTTTACTGCTTAATTTATAATTTGGAGCTTATATAGCTCATAAATTTGCAAAATGATTTTCACCAAATAAAAATTAAAAAATATTACTATGTATTAAATTATTTAATTTTATCGTATTTAACCACCCTAAACCTACACAACCTTTTTATTCATATAGTTTATGATTTAAACTTAATGTGTGCAAAATTTGAGAGCTGTACCTTTATTTTAAGTATATTGTTGCTATGGTGTTTTGATACCAGTGACCAAAATCCAGGACCTTATCTTCGGCGGCCATTATCTCAAAATAATGATCTCACATTTCACCGAACATTTTTTGCTCAAACTCTGTCAAAAATCAATATATGTTAATAATGTTTGCACCACATTGAAGCTGAGACTCTACCGGTTAAGAATATGCATAAAAGTCAAATTTATTTTTTGCGACATGTGACTGAATTCGCCAGGGTGGGTCACAAATTAACTATTTGTAGCATCTTTTCTAGTGAACATGACAATATGTGCTTATTCTTAAAACATCAAATACATTTTAACTTCATATTATTCTAATTGTATATTACAAGTTGATTGGTTGGTACAAACTAAGCATCACCAATATTTGATTGTGAAATTCCAACTGATTCCCAAGACTGCTGAAGTGTTGTAAAACAAACCTTCCTTTCTTCTATTAGGTATGACGTAGAGCTGTACCAGCGTATCGAACATCTGATTGGGAAGCAGCTGCCGCTGTTTAAGACGGAGGAGGAGGAGGTCATGTTACTCATGGAGAGAGTCAGTGAGGCGCAGAGACACGCTAAAATGGTGGGCAGTAGTCACGACTATCTTGGTCTTTCATTCTTTTATCTTCATATATACATCAAACCAAGCTTCTAACACACTCTCCTGAGAACACAGCTCAGGAAAAACGATGATTATCTTATCATATATTTTATTTGTATATCCAACACATTATCATAAGAAAGCAGTTTTCAATATAAAAGTGATGATAATAATATACTGAGTTATGGCCCTTGAACTTAGGAGATATAAAACTTTCTTTTCCTGACTTGTTTTTCATGCAATGCCTAAAGATACTGAGTTGAAATTTTGCAAAAAGCTTTATCAGGTAGTGTTACAAATGAAGTTTAACTTTCATGGCGATTTACCCAATTTTCACAGTTTTATGGCCCTTGAACTTAGGAGATCTCATTCAGATGGGGACATGTAGTTGCATTTGGTAATTTGGTAAATTATGATATTCCAATACAGCGACACAAGATTGTAATGTTAAGTATTAAACTTGGTGATTTCAGGAGATGAGTGACGGTGTGCAGGGAAGGAAGAAGAAACGACATCACCAAGACGACGACAATGATGACACGGAGGAGGCGAGAGGAGTCAGGAAGAAATTTAAGAAAATCAGACGCAAATATTAATTATCACAGAGACATTTGTACAGTTTGAATAAAGTCTTAACATATGATCTGATGTGTGACGTGTTAATGGTACAAACAGTAATCTTTGACTTCCTTTAAATAGAGTAACTACGTTACAGGGAAATATATAACATCTAAAAACGCTGTGAAAAGTTTTTGCGTTGCCTGACATTGTCATGATTACTCCAACATTTTCATTCTAATTCTGAAGCACCACCCATTTACAGTTTTTAGACCCAATTTCTATCGGTAGTCCTAGAATGCATTCAGACTCATAAACAGTATTTTAAAGTTTTTAAGGGGGAGGTGGTGTAGAGGGCATAGCTTTAATTATGATTAATGATGGCAAGAGAAATCTGTGAGATACTTGTGTAACCAGAAGCATGCCATACTGTTTGGGTTTTGAATCTTAGATCTTGTTAGATGCAATCCGAGACACTAAATCATTTTTTTTATGTTTTTAAAAATATTTTGAGCTGAAGACATGGTCATACACAAACGAATTCTTCTATCATTCTTCAATGAACATCAAACGCACACCTGGCTATGATGGCTCTGATACTAATAAGAATGGAATTATTAGTTCCCTGCTGGTTCAACTGGAGTATACAATAGGTTTTGTGTCGGTCCTTCTGTCCCACTTAATGTTTTCCAGACCTTTGTTGCACAGTGCTTCAAGATGTTGAGCTGACATTTGGCATGTAGTTTTATCATGTACTGTTATGGATCAAGTTTGACATTCATGGGGATTTACACATTTTTCACAGAGTTAAAGCCCTTGAACTTAGGAGATACAAAACCAGTTTTAACCCGATGGGAACATTTATTGCTTGAGCAGTACTCTCAGAATGCTTGTTATTTATTGCCAGTCATCACAATATATGCAGGATATCCTGATAAAGCATTTGTTTTTGTTTCAATACAACAGTTTCATGTGGCAAACTAGAAAAAAAATACCAGTATTGTAAGTTGAAAAACATTGATGAAGGTGAAACAATAGAAATGTGGGTGTGTGGGGAGAGGGAAGGAGAGCGAGAGAGAGCACAAATGAATGAGAGTGGACTACGTCAAGACCGAGTAAGTCTAGAAATGCTGATCTGCCACAAAAGGAAAGCAATATCTATAACATGGTTATTTCAACCCTTGACCTAGAGAGAAACTGTCAACACATCCTCCCGAAATGCAGCAATTGAAAGTTTCAATAGATGGAGCCAATCTGGCAGAATGACGACATGGAAATGCCGGACGGTTATTGGGAAAACCTTATGTCAAAATAGTCTTGCAGAATCGTAGCTGAACCTGAACATTATTACTGGTATATATAGTCATTTCCCCCCCCCCCCCCCCCCCCCCCCCCGTTTCATTGCATAGCCTATGGTCATGATTCAAGATTTAAAAAAATTCAAGATGGCCTCCATTTCATATCTTAGGCTGTAACTTCCACCTTATTAAACCCATACTTATAATGTTGGTGTTTAGTCTGAGGTTTTGGGGGTCAAGGAATCGATTTCGACCATCTACTAGATTGGTCTGGAAATGCATCACAGGAAATTCAATTTGGCCTCCAATATTGCTGAAACTTTATATTTTTAATATATGACTTGCTTCAAATGAACCGTGGATTATCCTTTGGCAGGGTGACCAACCTAATGGAAAAAATGTTTCCAGAATGGCTTGTTGTTTTCAATTTAAAGTGCACAGACGCACTTTTCGAAAAAGCATACAAAAACATTTATTTTACTAAAAATAATTAAAATATACAAAATAACCAAAAAGATGCATAAAAATACAATATTATTAGAATATTGCATTTTGAAAAATGATAGTGACATTAATTCCGGAATTCCTGATATAACAAAAAAATCCTGATTTTTGTTGTTGGAAAAATTCCGAAAAGTTGGTCACCCTGGCCTCAGATTACAGTTATCTTCCCATTTGGTTGTCGAAAATCCGGAAGTTTGACCGCGCAAGTAGTCTGCTGTTTGACTGTGATTATTTCATGGCAGACAGCTATGAAGTGGCAACTGTTTGCCTGAAGTGACAGGGGATAGCATGTAGTTTGTAAACATGTGTAACTTGTTGACATTGAAGACTTGTTTGTGGTAATTCCGGCCCATGCAAAAGTAGTGCTTTTTGTGTAAAATGGGTGTACTCCGGCCTGGTTTAGAGGGTGTGTCTGTTTAAACCAATATGCTGGGAGAAAGAGCTGGACAACAGGGGTTGTCCTTTTCAGGGTATGTGTCCCCCATGCAGGCAAAGGTACATACAAAACTTCACGGGCCTACTGATATTAATAAAAATGTTATAGCCACTAAGGCTATATAGAAACATATAGCGAAATTAATTGTGGTCTGAGGCCACCCTGCTTTGTGCGTGACATATTCTGTGTAGACTATTTATGAGGACAAAGTTATCTCGATAAAATGTCTGTCATTGTCGGTAGATGTCGCTATCAAACGATTCGGACGTTATCGGATGTATCCGCCATACCACGTATTTCCCCACGATTGTATCCGATGATTTCCGAAATATTTTTTCCTTGACGTAGTTCCTGTATTTCGGAATCGGCTGCTTTTGGAAGAAGGTAGCTGAAAACAATGGGAAATGCTGATACCAAACTCAACTTTAGAAAGGCTGTCATTCAGTTAACAACAAAGACACAGGTAAAATTAAACACTTATACTCTGTGGTTTTGATTTGATTAATATTTGGCATTTTTTATTTATTTCCCAGTCTCGCATCACGATTTTATTCCTCCTTGAGTCTTGACATGGTGGAACCAGGGTAATCAATAAACTGCATTACGCTTAACCCACTGCTAGATCCAATGATAGTTTTCTGTTTACCATATGTCACTGGCTTTCAGAAAGATTTGTCATTATATTACGCATGTGACACATTTAATAGAAGTGTTGTAATGGTTTAAACCTTTGCATCAAAATGTGATGATGCTAATGGTTTTCAGACTTTTTTTTTTGTTTGTTCAAGGAAATGGTTAATCTACAGACAACAGTGACATGAATCCACAATTTAAATACATAGGCATTCCTGCAGTATTGCATTCTACCGCTCGCCAGAAAAGGTAAAAAAAAACCTACGAAGTGAATCAATATCAAAATCCACTTGCCCGTTGGGCGACTCATATTCATAATTTTTTGTTCTTTGATGTTGACTTCCGAATTCATAAAACGTTTCATATACGGCATGGTGTCGTCTGTAATGCAAAGTTATCACCATTTTAATTTTGCTAACATTGCAAAAACGAGGTCATGTTTTGGAATCCCCGCTTGTCTATGACTTGGCTTAATGTCTATTTATAGCATATCCTTGCATGTGCTGTAACCTCACCGTGGTGCAGGGGTGTGACATTCTCTTTGAGAATGGCCAATACACCACAAATCCCCTTGTTTTCTTCGATATACAATTGAAATTTTGAGTAAAAGTCAGTATCTATCTGTGATATTTGTATTTTTGCACAGTTCTTTACACTGTGTTTTTATTTAAATCTTGAATTTTTATATTGATGTTGATCATCACTTTATTTGTTTGCATTATCGTAGTTTGACACCCAATAGCCAATGTATTTTTCGTACTGGGGTGTCGTTAAACATTCATTCATTCATTTATAGCATATTTTCCCCGCGTCACATCTTCGTCTTGTTTGTCATCTTCAAATGTCATCTGTTAAATAAAAATGTGGAAAAAAGAAATATCTTGCAAATGTTTTTGAAGCAACCAGAACCCCCCCCCCCCCCCCCCCCCCCCCCCCAGAAAACAAGTGATGAAATTAAAGAAAAAATAAATAATAGAAGGTATCGTTCTTAGCAAGAGAAATGGAAAAAGGATGAAAAGCAAATACCACTGATCACATTTGGATAACCTCAGCCTTCTGTCAGACATTGGTTGGTACATCGATTTCACATTTGAAAGAGCTCAAACAATGTTAAAACACCAATAGCAACACTTAACTTTCAATTATTTGCTTTGGAACAATTTTTTTATTTTTTATTATATATATATATCTCTCTCTCTATTTTCCCCCGATATATGAATCGTAAGAAAAAATATAGAAATCATGTGCTGACAGTGCATTCTTCGTAAGCAGCGCGACTTCGGCCGAGGTGGGTTTTTCCAGTCTCGGCTATATTCGTAAATGTTCGAATACATTGAAGGCATTCAATTGTTAATTGTACATTCAAAATCGTCTGCAACTTTGATATAATTTTCAGACTTTGTAATTGCAATAAACTTTCTGAATTGGGAGTTTATATCAAATAAGGTACTGGTATCTTGTTTGAATATTTATTATTTTTGTCAAATTAAAAAAATATAATACATAACATATACCGGGTACCAAATGGTTTATAGTGAGAATTATATTACATTCAAGTATGTAATATACTCAACAGCAAAAGAAACGCAAGTTTTTTTAAAGAGGCTAAAAATTAATTGAAAAGTTAGATTTTTCTCCTGCATGTAATGTAATGGGTGTATTTTGAAGCAAATCGTCCCTTTCATCAGTTTTCATTTCATTTTGTTCGCATTTACGGCTGAAGCATGTCATCAAAACATACCATAGGAAAATGTCATGGGATTGTCAAGTAAAAGATCCTCGTGAAAATCAAAAAGCATGCTTTGTTCATGTCATTATAAGGTATAAAAATATGAAAAGTACGAATATGCCAAGATTTACCTCACAACAGGGGAACAAGCGATTGGACGCCTACAGGCAGGTGACAGCGTTAGTAATGTTGCCAATGCTTTTAACGTTCACATCACAACCATTTATCGTCTGCAAGATCGTTTTGTCACCACCAACAGTACTGCTGACCTTCCACGAAGTGGCCGTCCTTGTGTAACCACCCAACGACAGGACAAACATATTCATCGCTTGCATCTTCGCGATCCATTCCTGACAGCCAATGAAACAGCTCGACAGATAGTTGGAGTCCACAACCGACCCATCAGTGGTGACACAGTTAGACGTAGCCTCCGTATAAACACTTTCAGTTGTCGTTGTCCTGCCCGTCGTCCCAGTTTGACTCGGCAGCACCGACAGAATCATTTACAGTGGGCCACATTTCACCGGAATTGGCGTTATCAGCAGTGGAGACATGATTTTTACAGATGAAAGTAGAGTTTGCATATCCCATGCTGATGGAAGAGTTCGAATATGGCGCAGACGTGGACATCGTTATGATGATCAGTATATGATGGAAAGAGATCCATGGGGTGGCCCAAGTGTTATGATATGGGCTGCAATTGGCCTGAATCAAAGACTTGGCCCAGTTGTCTTCCAGAATATTGGTCGGGAAGGGATAATGGTATTACAGCTCAATGTTATATTGATCAGGCCCTCAGAACCCCTATAGTGCCTTTTTTTGGCTCGTCATCCGAAATACACGTTCCAGCATGATAACGCCAGACCACACATCTTGGGCTGCGGTTCACTTCTTACAGCAGCATAACATCAGAATTTTGCCTTGGGACGAGCTGAAAAGAAGAATTGGTCATGTTCGTTCAAGACCAAGAAATGCAGCTCAGCTTCAGGCAATCATACTTCAGACCTTTCCACTTATCCCCATGGCCTTTATCAACCGTCTGATCCATTCCATGTACAGAAGGTGTGTTGCAGTTGTGATTGCAAATGGTGGACATACACGATATTGTTTATTGATTACTCTGTCCGAGTTGTCTGCCCATGTTATCATTTATGACTGATGCCTATTAACATTACTTGAAGTTAACAAACTTTTGGCTTCCATACTTTTTTTATTAGTTTACATCAGTTTTGTACAATGCTATCTAAAAATAAATACCATTCGTATTCTTATTGTAACTTGCGTTTCTTTTGCTGTTCAGTATACATTTATGATTAAATAAATTATTACCCCATGCCTCTCATATTATACTCCATATTTTTTTTAAAATTCACAACTGCTTATTGTTTTATGTAGAGAAAATATAAGATATACTTACCTATCTTTTTAAATTCACAAATGCTTATTTATGTACAGAATGCTTTATAAGCAAGCCTTTACATTGTGACCGATATCATTTGGTCGTTTTCATTTGGCGACTGAAATATTTCATACTATCTATATAAAAAATACCTGTAGGAGCCATCGCTCCTATATTGAAAAGTTAACATAGAAAACTGATGAGGTTTACTCACCAATTTTAAGTTTTTGGTATACAACACATTAAGTTTTAATTCACACGCACGCGCACACACATGAGCATGTTTGTATTTATATACTTGTGAGTGACATCAGTAAAAATGTCATTAGAGCACATTGATTTTTTATCTTATCGGCTATTGGACGTCAAACATATGGTCATTCTGACACTGTTTTTTAGAGGAAACCCGCTGTCACCACATAGGCTACTCTTTTATGACATGCAGAAAGGGATCTTTTATTTGCGCTTCCCACAGGCAGGATAGCACAAACCATGGCCTTTGTTGAACCAGTTATGAATCACTGGTCGGTGCAAGTGGTTTACACCTACCTATTGAGCCTTGCAGAGCACTTACTCAGGGTCTGGAGTATGTATCTGAACCCAGTACTTACCAGCCTGTAGACCGATGGCCTAACCACGACGCCACCGAGGCTGGTCAGTAAAAGTGTGAATGAATGAATGTTTAATGAATCCCAATCACAAATAACACATTTGTTATTGGGTGTCGGACAAAGGTATGAATATGATAATAAAAGCTTTAGGTCAAACATTAATAATTTTTCTGTGGAAGTGGTAAAGTGCTCTAAAAATTAAAAACAAACTAAGATGTTCTAAGATCAGTAATAAGTTTTACATTAAAATTATTACTACTAAACAATATTTATATATTCGATATGTTATTCGAATATTAAATTATTATTTAAAACTAAATAAAAAGTGAAAATAGAAATCCCCAAAGCTATTTAAAAAAAACACCAAAATAGATCTCTACCACCTTATCTTGTAAGCAGTATTCATTGCTAAATGTATTAAACATAATTGTTGGAATAGAATAATTACGTTTCTTTGTTCAGTGAGCAGGGGTTGGCCAACTGTAAACAGACATATGCACTTTTGTTTGTATTAATTATCTGGATATTTTTTGTTGTTTTTCCATTGCTGGTCCAAGCAACAATGAATAAGTTTGTTCAACTAATAAACTTATGTATTATATGTACAGTCACAAAGCAGTTTAAGGATGAAGTGAGCTGTTTTATGCCCACATGGAAATCATATTGTGCGAGCACACGCAGGTGAGAGCAATTGCTCACGTTGGAGCATAAGAACTTAAAATATAATTATTATAAGTCCAATAATACACAGGCATTTCTGCCAGAGGGTAAAACGAGTATGGTGCCATACCCAAATATTTTTGTATATTTAAAAAAATTTAAGTTAACCTTTTGACCAACTTGATGACTCTTTATCATTACTGTATGATTTTCTTAACCATAACTCTAAACCTAATCCATGTTATTTCTGGCGGAGGCCCCCTATACCCCCTGTCGACTGTGGTTGGATTCAACACACACACTGTAAATATTCAATTCCATAGCGCCATACCCAGAAATTTCTTTCTGGCAGAAACACTGACAGGGATCCATATTAAATAAAGTGATGTAATTATTTTGTTTTAGCCAATCGAGGCGAATGATGAGGCATTCTGGGAGCAGTTTTGGTCAGAAAGTGTGACTTGTGTGCAGGATGTGTTTACTCTGATTCCTGCCGCAGAGATACGAGCGTTGCGGGAAGAGTCCCCGTCAAACTTGGCAACTCTGTGTTACAAGGCGGTGGAGAAACTGGTGGCAGCGGCAGACAGTGGCTGCCCATCTCACCAAGAACAGCAAACAGGTAGAAGACTTTGTGTTCAGATCTCAGTTACCTATATGGTCAGGACTGCTAGAGGTGTCACCCCACTAAATAAATGTAAAATACCTAAATAATATATTAATGGTGGCAACAAAACTTCAAAATTATCAATTATATTTATATATATGTGCTTTGATAATCATCATGAATTATCGATCTTGTGTATGTTGCTGGAGATTTACAATAAATAATGTTCAAAACATGGACACTAATGTGTTAGACTATTTCATATGGTACTTATAATAACTACTTGACCCATAACCGTATCAAAATGTTATGTAGATTGAACACAACTGACATCAAAACTCACAATGTAAATAATTTTGAATGAGCTTATTTCACAAATTAAGAGTATTAGTATAGTCTTACAAAATTATTACAAATATCCTGTAGTAAAGTTTGTTTTATTTAACGACGCCACTAGAGCACATTGATTTTTTATCTTATCATCGGCTATTGGACGTCAAATATGGTCATTCTGACACTGTTTTTAAGAGGAAACCCACTGTCGCCACAAAGTCTACTCTTTTACGACAGGCAGCAAGGGATCTTTTATTTGCACTTCCCACAGGCAGGATAGCACAAACCATAGCCTTTGTTGAACCAGTTATGAATCACTGGTCAGTGCAAGTGGTTTACACCTACTCATTGAGCCTTGCGGAGCACACACTCAGGGTTTGGAGTCGGTATCTGGATTAAAAAATCCCATGCCTTGACTGGGATCCGAACCCAGTACCTGCCAGCCTGTAGACCGATGGCCTAACCACGACGCCACCGAGGCTGGTATATCCTGTAGTAAGTTTATTAGTGAAATCAGTATCGTAGCCAATTTGTATAAAAGTAAGTACATGTATTTACTGGCAGGTTTTTTGTTTATTTTCAGTGTTGAACTGTGTGCGTCTCCTCACGCGCATTTTGCCCTACATTTTTGAAGACCCTGACTGGCGCGGATTCTTCTGGTCAACACTGCCAGGCCATGGGGAAGATGCAGAGGTATTTTCTCATCACCCGCTTATTTGTCACTCATCTTAGAAAATGATGCTTACAGGTCTTTGCTTTTAATTAAAAAGTTAAATGTTAAACAGTTTGTTTGATAGATCTTGCATTAAAAGTGACATTAATTCTACTAATTGACTTGATATTGTGTATGTTTTTAACATGACTGTTTCATGTATTGAACATTGCCATTTGGTATGACTTTATCCAGTTAATACCAGTAGTATATTGCATTATTGTCTTTAATGTGGATTTAAAAAACAACAATTTATCAGGCAGCCAATAAACACAAGATCTTTTGTATTTGTCTTGTTGGCTGAACGGTCAATAGACACTGGTCTTGAATCAGTAACCGGTGAAATGTGACACCTGGTCCAACCCCGTCTAGTGCCCACGGCAATCAGCAATGTGACACCTGGTCCAACCCCGTCTAGTGCCCACGGCAATCAGCAATGTGACACCTGGTCCAACCCCGTCTAGTGCCCACGGCAATCAGCAATGTGACACCTGGTCCAACCCCGTCTAGTGCCCACGGCAATCAGCAATCTGACACCTGGTCCAACACCGTCTAGTGCCCACGGCAATCAGCAATGTGACACCTGGTCCAACCCTGTCTAGTGCCCACGGCAATCAGCAATGTGACACCTGGTCCAACCCCTGCTAGTGCCCACAGCAATCAGCAATGCCGTGGAGGTTTTAATTCCCCACAACACTTTTTTTGCTGTGGTCTAAATTCCTTTTTGTTTTCACAGCATGTTTTTTTTGCCGTAGACATTTTATTTAAAGCAAGGTTTGTGGTGGCTATTTTAATTACACTTGTTTGTTTTAAAAGAGTTTTTGTGTTGATATCACATTATGTGTGAATGTCATATTTACATCATTTCCTGTTTGTGTAGCATAACTTATACATGTGTGTTTGTAGACGGAGAGTCCACCTCTGGCCCAGAGTCTGCTCAATGCCTTGTCAGTGAGTATAATTCTTGATTCAGTTACATAGTTTGATCAGATACGGCTAAAACAAACAGCTCTAATTGTGTACATTGTGTCAGACATGTAGGTGTTGCCACACTTTAAAGATTTGATGGAAAACTTGTTTCCTGTTGTGGAAGGTTTTTGTGCCAAAAAACCCCCACCTAAGACCATTATTTTGTGCTTTTATATGCATTTATACATGGATATGAAATTTTAGACATGTTTAAAAGTTAATTTAATAAAACAATTCACAAATTTATTTATTTAATTTCAAATTGCAACCAGACAGATGTAAAATAATGATTCACTTGAGAAAGCAATAATACTGTTATTCATGTTTTGCAAACTTTTTTTTTTTTTAATTAGGATTTGCTGTTTTGCCCCGACTTCACGGTGTCGACCAACAGAAAACAGGGACCTGTGAGTATTGTAGCTTTATACAATGAGATATACCAATAGAATCAATATATATATCATATTCTGGCATTTTTATCTTATTAGCTTGATGTATGTTTGAAATAAAAATGTATTTAAAAAGACAACAGATGGACAGACCTGTACAAAAAGAAAATTAATCAGTGTTTGAAAGACATATATACAACTTCAAAACTATTTAATTTAAGAATGAATTTGGTATAAAAAAAATAATTGTCTTATCTTTATAAATGATGTAGTTTAAAGAACTCAACCTTTTGATAACCATACTTTTATCTTTACGGTGGTTGTCGTTTGTAAGTAACTCTTATAGAACAGTTCTCTAATCATGACAACTGTCAGTGTTTCTGCCAGAAAGAAATTTTTGGGTATGGTGCTATGGAACTGAATGCAACCACGGTCAACAGGGGGTATGGGGGGGCCTTCCCCACAAAGAAAATGGGTTACATTTAGGGTTAGTGTTAAGAAAATCATACAATAATGATAAGTCATTAATTTTTTCAAAATGTTAACGTAAAAAAAAAAAAAAAATGGGTATGGCGCCATACCCGTTTTACCCTCTGGCAGAAACCCTGACTGTAGGTAGTTGTCGTTTGTAAATAAGTAAATCTTGTAGAACAGTTCTCCAGTCATGACCACTGTAAGATGGTTGTCATTTGTAAATAAGTAAATCTTATAGAACAGTTCTCCAATCATGACCACTGTAAGATGGTTGTCATTTGTAAATATGTAAATCTTTTAGAACAGTTCTCCAGTCATGACCACTGTAAGATGGTTGTTATTTGTAAATAAGTAAATCTTATAGAACAGTTCTCCTATCATGACCACTGTAAGATGGTTGTCATTTGTAAATATGTAAATCTTTTAGAACAGTTCTCCAGTCATGACCACTGTAAGATGGTTGTTATTTGTAAATAAGTAAATCTTATAGAACAGTTCTCCTATCATGACCACTGTAAGATGGTTGTTGTTTGTAAATAAGTAAATCTTATAGAACAGTTCTCCCATCGTGACCACTGTAAGATGGTTGTTATTTGTAAATAAGTAACTCTTATAGAACAGTTCTCCTATCATGACCACTGTAAGATGCTTGTTGTTTGTAAATAAGTAAATCTTATAGAACAGTTCTCCAGTCATGACCACTGTAAGATGGTTG
This sequence comes from Gigantopelta aegis, assembly GCF_016097555.1. Lineage (NCBI taxonomy): Eukaryota > Metazoa > Mollusca > Gastropoda > Neomphalida > Peltospiridae > Gigantopelta > Gigantopelta aegis. The sequence goes on from NC_054706.1 coordinate 3,574,130, forward strand.
TTGTTTGTAAATAAGTAACTCTTATAGAATGGTTCTCCAATCATGACCACTGAGATTGTTATCAAAAGAATGATCTGTAACAGAATATTAATTAATAATTAATCTCTGTAAGATAATCCTGAAGATATGTCTATCCAAGCTGCAAATTTAGCAGGATCTACATATTCTTGATTTTATATCGGAAGCATAAGATAATAAGATGAAATCCCAAAATATTTGTTAGGAGATAACCATATGGAGTTTTTAGATTTGCAGGTGTTATTGTCTGTTTGATCCTGCAAATGTCATTTTTGATTAAAGGCGTTTGCCTGAGGTCAAAAATGAAACATTTGCTAGCATCAAATAGACAATAACACCCGCAAATTTAAAAACTTCATATGGTTATGTCCATTGTAAACTGAATTGTTTTTCTACGGAACTAACTGTATATTTGGTATTTCTTGAAAAAAAATACCTGGCTACAATCTAACTGTAGACCCTTGAATCGTCAACTTCGCCTGTTCCAGTTGCCAATGACGTCATAAGCTTTCCGGGTGTTATTTTCATTTGATCCCGGAAAAAGAATGTAATTAACCAATCACAATACAGAACACACTCGCAATCAGTTTACAATATTACATAATTAAAAATAAGAAGCTCAACTTCAGTACCTACTGTTAACAATTGTCAGAGTTCTACAAATCCGCTAGCCCGACACCCGTGGCTAGTGGTTTTTAAGTTCGGGCTAGTGAGAAACACAAAACAACTAGCCCGCAGGGCTAGTGGTTTCCCACCCCCTCTCCTTGTCGCTCGATCGTGGGGTTTTTTTTGTTTTTTTTTTTCTCTCGGCTGAAATTTCGTTTAATAAATTTGATTGTGATGTTTGTCATAGAATAATATCAACAACATCATCAGTATATAATAATAATCCACTTGAACTAGGTCTGCAAACTGCAGTAACATGCTATCTCTACATCATCACGGTTACAGCATGCATTGTTTACTTTTCCCTTTCAAGTTTCTGGCACAGGAAATAAGTCTAATGACATGCGTGTTTTGATTGGTTGGACACGTCACATGGTAGTTAATCTCGCACATAATTATGTTTTAGGCTAACTTGGAAATCACCAATCGCGACGACAGGTTAATCTCAATCAAGTAAACCCCAGTCATGCTTTGAATTTCAGTGTTTGTTTTATTTACCTATTGTTTTCTAATTTAACACTTCGCTTACATATGGTTATCGGCAACCAGGAAAACAATTTACTTTAATGGTAACCGCACATGCAATGACTCGGCTTGGCCTATTACGTTTGGATAATGTCTCACAGCTGCCGATACAAGATAATACCTTTTTTGTTCATCAATTAACAACGGATTAGATGTCGCCGTTCTATTCTTTTGATATCGGTCTGACATGGGATAATGCCCTGTATTTGAGCAATTGGCAGTACCGTTCCTGGCGACATGAATAGTAGGCCCTAAAAGCATAACCCACTACCAAATACACTGAACCATATATTACCGTGTGTCGCACTGTCGTACCCTCATTTAAATTTAATTATTTTGATAGTGGTTTTAGATACCAACAATGAGTTTAATCAATTATTTTCCCCCGGGAGAGGGCAAAAGCGAAAACGGGACAATAAAGATGGATCACACTTGACAAAAAAGACCAAACGTACAACACGACAAAACTGAAAGTTACAACATAATTTAAGTGTTTGTTTCATTTTACTGTAAATGTGTAATCTTACAAAAATTAGATAAAAATCCAGTTATAATTGATCAAGATTTTGGGCTAGTGCTTTATCTTGGTGGGCTAGTGGTTTTCACAAACCCACTAGCCCTGTGGCTAGTGACATTTCAAAATATTTGTCATACTCTGCAATTGTAAGTACACATAGGAGGTTGTTAGAACTTTTACTGTGATTGTTATCAGAAGAATTTTATACAGTATATTAATCTGTTTGTAGGATAACCCCGAAGATATGTTGTCTATCGACAGCTGTGAGTACATATGGGAGGCTGGCGTTGGGTTTGCGCATTCGCCACCTCACAGCAGCTACCAGGAACAAAACCGCACAGACATCCTCAAGCTCCTACTGACCTGCTTCTCGGAGTCCATGTACCTTCCTCCTGTCGGTAAGCTTTCAGCTTTCGGGGCACTCACTGTAGGTATTAGGCTGCATAAAATAATGTTGGCTATTACATTTCTTTATATTAAATAACACATTGTTTACAGCCCAGTTTGTTTAAATCAAGTATATTTCTAGTTGACCTAGTGTAATCACTCGAAATGTAGTCTATACAAAACAGAAAATGTACATACTTTGTGAACTATAATAAAATAAAATAATAAGACCATAGCAGATGTATTGCATGGGATTATTATTCATCCTTCAATTGCCCTTTGTGTCAGTAATATAATGACCAGATAGGTTGCTACTACCCACTTCCCACCCCGCTAAAAACAGAAGCATTTGTATATCAACTGAGCACAAAATATTACAACTGTTTGACTAACTAGAGACAAGAAATAAAGTAGTACCTGAATACTAAATTTTCATATTAAAAGAAAATGGGTACTTTATTAATATTTTTATATACAGTTGAATCCCATTGGCTCGAACCCCATCGGTGCTTGAGAGAAAGTGTTCGACCCATCAGGTAGTTCGATCTAACCATTAGCTAATCATCGTGTAAGTGTAATTCAGGACTTTGTTTTTGGTTTGAGCATTGCAGTGTTTTCGACCCTTCCGAGTTCGACCCAAAGAGATTCTGCTGTATTTGCAGCTTGTTTCTTATTAATAACTAATTGTCTTATGTCTTTAAACACTTTTTAATGATTGATTTTTGTAGCTGATGCTCACAACACTCCAAACCCGTGGATTCATTATTTCACCTCAACTGAAAATAGGTAAGTGCGTTGTATACTGGTTTTATGAGATGTCAAAATCAAAGAAAGAAGCGAAACATTCATTACACAATTAAAAGGGCATTCTTAATACGTGATTAGTCGCACTGACACCTAAATCAAAACAACATTATTCTCCCATCCCTAGCTATGAAGACAGACCCATACCATGACGACAGCCCATACGGAATAAATCTCTTGTATAGGCTTTAACATGGGGAGTAGTACGTTGTTAGTAATATATGACATTATATTAATGCAAGTTGGTTAGTTTTAGATCAATATTTTGTTATGAAAACCTTCATTATGAAAGCTATCGTGTTAATTGTAGTGTTAAATTTTATTTAACACATGAAACCGACACGACAAATATGATAGTGCAGTTTATTTGTGATAAAATGGTCAATTAAACAAGTTACTTTTTCAGCCATCTTTGTTTGTTTGTGTAAAATAATGGTTTATTTATTGAATGAATGGGAGAAAAAGACTCATATACGGTCATGTGGGATAAAAAAAATAGTACACCCTCAGTGGTGAAAATTTCGACCCTGGGACTCTGCAAGCCTTATTCCTGGTCAAAATTTCCACCACCTCGGGTGTATTTTTTCTATCCTACATGACCACATATGATGGAATCTATTAGTCTTACGTGACAAGTCATGTAGAAGTCGACCTCATTAGAACATGTCCTATTTCTCACAACTAATCACATAATGAGAATGCTGCTTAACTGATGCCACCAATGACTGAGTTTAGTGTTGAATACTGTATACAATGACCGAAAATATAGATTTCTTTTAAAATTCTTCATAATAATTCTATTACCGAACTTTGGTAAATTTCAGTTTGAAAGTTGGTGTTTGCTAAATTCAAGTTTAATTTGGCGAATATATTTAATTATTAGTTTTTAAAAAAACTATTTAAAACATTGCATGCTCTTTATAGTGCTACAACCATTTTTGTTATTGGCTAATTAAAAAGTTACTAGTCATTTCGTACCAAAGTCATTTCATACCATAGTTGTTTCGTACCATAGTGCTTTGGTCATTTCGTACTACAGTCACTTTGTACCATAGCCATTTCGTTCCTACTTTTTACCATCTCGTACCATGATGTTTGGTCATTTCATACCATAGCCATTTCTTATCTACTTTTTACCATCTCGTACCATAATGTTTGGTCATTTCATACCATAGTCATTTCGTACCTACTTATTACCATCTCGTACCATAATGTTTGGTCATTTCGTACCATAGTCATTTCGTACTCGGTATCTTATTTTTGTCATGGTATGCCACTTCTTATTTTATTGTTGACGAATAAACATTGACGTGTAAACATACCTTGTAAAGTGAGCAAAGGTTTAAATGAATAATGATTTAAATGAATAAGAGAAGTAAATTAACGACGAAATGTGTTTCAGTGGCCATTAACCCCATTGAATTAACCTTTCTGAGCATATGTATATTGCCACATGAAGGTGATAGTTTATTTTTAAGACGTACTGACAAGTAACCCATGGCACTGATGATCATTTCATATGATACGAGACCCCCCCCCCACAATCTAATATAGGCCTACGTCCTTGAAATAATTATAACTTTATTTCACATATAAAAGTAGGAGACAAAAGTAATATATCATCTTTTTCTTGTTCTTTCTTTCTTTCTTTATTAAGGGGTGGGGCTTCAATATAGTTGCATTAGCCTAATGTTTATTTTTTAAATCAGTAATTTGACATTTTACTATCTCTCATTCAGCTAAGCTGCACAATAAATGATTGAGGTACTAAATGACTTTGGTACAAAATGACCAAACAGACATGATACGAAATAACCATGGTACGAAATGACTTGGGTACGAAATGACCAAATAACTATGGTACGAAATGACTTGGGTACGGAATGGTAAAATTGGGTACAAAATTACTATGGTATGAATTGACTGGTTACCAATTAAAATATCAATTTGGCTAAATAATTTTAAACCAAATTCATTGAATTGCTTATAATTTCTGGAATCCAGCTTAAAACTAATATTTACTCGTTTACTTTGAATGTTGTAATCTTATGACCCTCCTTATTGTTTTGAAGACACGCACTTCCGTTGTTTACCTCACTGCTCAACCTAGTGTGTTCGTATAACCCGGTTGGGTTTGGCGTTCCGTACAACCACCTGATGTTTGCCGACCACCGCGAGCCGATGGTGGAGATCGCGCTGCAGGTGTTGTGTGTGACGCTGGAGAACGAGGCTCTTGTCAATCAGAACATCTCGGTGGACGGAACATCCAACTCGGGAACAGCCATGGAACAAGCAACCGATGTAAGTACGACTCCTATGTAAATACGCCAGTATGCTTAACCTGTATGAGTATTTCTTACATCTGTTGTTGATGGCAAGTTTATTGTTTTCAAATTTATTGTTTTCAAATTTAGGTTGAAATAGTTAAGATTTTGGCTGTATTGTAAGTTGGGGGAAATGGTTTTACTACAAAATAAAATAAAAAAACAATAAAAAGAATATTAATTTAGTATTCAACAATTCAGTAGTAATGAATATTATATACTGACTAAAAAAACCTTTTAACTTCTGTTAATATTTGCTGCTTGCTAATGTTTATGATTAGTGATATATTAGCTGAATATATAAAATATGATCGTTTAACAGGAATTGAATGTTACATTATTCATTATCATTGTTGTTTTTTCTTTATTGATGGATCATATAATGATATATTAGCTGAATATATAAAATATAATCGTGCAACAGGAATTGAATGTTACATTATTCATTACCATTGTTATTTTTTTTTCTTTATTGATGGATCATGTAATACTAAGAAAATCTACATAACTGCTATTTTCATGTAAACTGTTTGATTTTTATTGAAGAGTAAAATATACCTGAATGATTTTATATTGCGGAATGGATAACTGCTTGTTTTTAAAAAAGTGTTTACTTTTAATTGAGAGCAAAAATACATTCAAGTTGTACAGTAACTGAATGTTTGTCTGTTACAGAGTGGAGGCCCGGACAATCTGTTTGTGAACTATCTGTCGAGAGTCCATAGAGAGGAGGTAACAGATACCTTAACAAAGTCCTCTACTTGTTGGCTTTACAGAAAATAACTTTTACCCTGTCATTCCAAACAAACAAATTTATTATCTTTGTAAACAATACACTACAGACTACTTAAATGTACCATTAAATAAATAAAACAGGAGACAAATGCTGTAAATAGTTTGTGTGTAGTTTTAATTATTTTTATATTAATAAGCATCCACTGGGTATTCTAGGTTAGGAAGCCTACTATGTGTGTGTTTGGTTTGGTGATGGAGTGTGAGTGTGTTACAGGTGTTCTTGTTTACATGCATGTGTATGTCACTAAGATATTGTGTGTGTATATTCGTGCATGCATTAACAAAACACAAAAGTACAGTATGCAGCATTGAAATTGCTTCTCTTTTACCTTTATTTGCAGGATTTTGGTTTCATCTTGAAAGGCATCACACGCCTACTGAATAACCCGCTGACTCAGACATATCTACCGGGTTCGTGTAAGAAAATTCAGTTCCACCAGGAACTACTCGTCCTGTTCTGGAAGATGTGTGACATTAACAAGGTAAGGCTCAATAATCCACATTTTTAAGTATTATTAATATACAAGTATAAACAAGCCCATGTTAAGCAGTCACCAAAGGAAGCTTCCAAAGTTGGCCTTGAATACAGGTCATTTTATACAATGTTAGATGATTTTGAGGAATGGAAAGTTACTACTAAAAGCAGGTGGCTGCTTCGTTGAGGTGGCTGCTTCATTGAGGTGGCCACTTGAGCAGGTTTGACTGTACAATACTTTGTAAAACTTTCATTGTAATGTTTTACCGATTGCTTTGAGTGATAACAAATTAACATTTACAAAATCTATTTGTGGTTGAATACAACCAACAACAATGTCGGCAGTATATTGTGTATCCTAAGTACAGCAAAATGTATCTTGTATTATAATCATTGGTGGTTCTGTTTTCAGAAGTTCATGTTCTATGTTTTGAAGAGCAGTGATGTGTTGGATGTTTTGGTTCCCATCCTCTATTTCCTGAACGATGCGCGTGCAGATCAGTGTGAGTAACTTAATAATTTATGAAACACTGGTAGTACAATAATTAATTAACATCAAAAAAAAAAGGAACGAAATATTTTATTTAATGACACACTCAACACATTTTATTTAAGGTTATATGGCATATTGTTATGGACCAGGGCCATTCCGTGGTATTTGGTCCATGGGTGTGGAAATTTCAAAATGATTTGTTAAACTAAGTTTTTAGTATAGCTTAAAGTTAACATCCTTAAGCACAGCACATACAAATATACTTTTACTGCCAATTCACTTATGTTTTATGGGTTTTAATGACAGTTTTATTTGAAAAAATAATTTTTCTAAGCCAGGACGTGACATTTGTTTTTTTGTAATATTTCATTACTGTTATGTGAAATTTAAAAATTAGGTATCAGAACATCATATCTAAAATATACTGCATATGAAAATACTATTTTGCCTTCTTTCATATCATAATTAGTATATTAAATTATTTTTCAAAATATATAATGTCACGTCCTGGCTGATTTGACATATAAAAGTTAGTTTTATTTAAAAATTATTTTTCACAAATAAAAATCCTTTTTAATTTTCCTTCTTCTCAATGTTCCAAGTATAAATAACAGGTATAATGATGACTGGTTGTATTAAATGATTAAAATAACAACCTCAAACTTTGAGCCAGGACGTGACATTTAAGATGGCATGTTAAAACTGAGTAAAGATTAAAAATGTATTATATCTCTGTATATAGAGAAATTGGCAAACTGACTAGATAATGCACATGTACCTAAAAGAAATTACTTTTATTTTCAATATTTTTGCTCTCACCGTAGAGAATAGAAAATGGAGAAACTGGACGTTCAGAGGAGCATGTTCGAATATTTAAAATGGATTTATGTAGATACAAAAATAATATTACCAATTAATTCTGTTTTGACCAAACAATGAATTATTGATAATCCACAAATTAAAAAAATATTGTATTTATACAAAATGTTTCATTTTGTGAATCCAAACTGGTGTACAAATACAGTAAATATTGAGTCAAAGAATTGTTCAAATACAATGTGCTACTAAATCTTACGTTTATTCCTTGGCAGATACAGATATCCAAACATGAATTGGAATATATAAACCAACATTTCTCCAGTGAAGGATGTAATTGATAAAGATATATGTGGAAGATAAACTTGGGTTGGGGGAATTCAAATTAATTATGTCGTTGAGATGTTTGCTATTGTCATCCATCAACAGTTTATATTAATATACACTGTTGATAGTTTGGCCTATCAGATAATGAATGATGAACAGAAAGAAGAAACTGTCCAAAAACTACACTTTCTGTACTGACTGGGGTTCATATTCTGAATTCCAATTAAATCAGATGATCATAAAAATACCAACAAAAAGCAAAATATAATAATATATTAATTGTAAAACATATGGTAAATTGCAAACAAGAATTCTACAAAGTTAAATGTCTAGCGTACCATAAACTTATTCAATGTCATTGATAGTGCATCTGTAGATATCTATCTCAATGCATGTTAAAAATGTTTTTAAAACATTAAAAAAATTAATAAACAAATTAAATTAAAATTTTAAAATAATAAAGTTGAAAAACTAATTTTGACTGGACTGAGGTGAACATTCATAGATAGAACTATAAATGAAGCTTTACTGATGCAGGACATGTAATTTATGACAAATGTAGCTACATTTGTACAATCAATGTTGAGCTAAAGTTAATGCCGTAGCCAACGGAAAAGTTATACCAATACTTCATCTTTTTGCAATGTAAAGGTAAGACAAAAATCACTAGACTTAGCAACATCAAGATAAACAATGTTGTTGACAGTATGGTCATTGGTTATAAAAGTATATTATATAAATATTGTATGAGAACTCTTTTTTTTGGACAATAACAGTTTAATTGATTAGGACTTTATGCACTTATTTTGATGATAAAAACACTCAAAACAAGTAAATATCATTATTTCATAAATTAATAGTGTTTCATAAGTAGTATTTGATATACATGTCATTTATTAGTTGTATAAGTGAACTGGACAAAAAGTCACGTCCTGGCTCGTCACGTCCTGGCTTGTACTGAAAGTCGATCTCGGCTATAAGTCGAGTCCCTAATTTCAAGCCCTGAAAACGTATTTTTTTATTGACCCGTTTATAAGTCGACCCATGAAAAACAACTTATAAATATTGAAATATTTCTTATTTTCAGCACATGAGAACAATAATGTACAATATTTGAACAAAAGAAAATTATTTTACAAACTTCGGTTTTCACGTTTTGTACATCGCAATATATTCAGACTATTCCAATCAAACTATCATTATTACATAGCATCAAAACGAAATATTCCCTTAGTAGAGAGTGAAAGCTGTTTGACTGTTACTGTATGGTACTGTACAGATGGTTTTGTGCACAGACAACAACTTTATTTATAAACACTGCCAACAGATCACTACGATAAAACTGAAAGTATCACGTTTTGCCGCCATATTAATACATGTAAGGAGGATAACTCTGGAAAGTACACTGGTTTTTGTACCAAATGATGTGTCCCTATTGCTCTAGATAGTGAACTGCAGAGATCAGTCTATTTTAAGGGAAAGCTCAGTAATATTCATGAAGTTTAATTACCGCCAAAACATTGTTTGAACAACCATTAATGCCAGTGACCAGATTTCAAAATAAACTCAGGCAACAGGTAGTTAGTATTGTTTACATTTTTACTATTAGTGATGACTGTTAATTTAACTAAGTGGACTGTTGTCTTGGCATGTGAGTGAGATCGTACGCCTTTTCGCATAACGAAAACCGTTCTAATGCCAAAAAAAAAAAGGTTATAAAAAATAAATGTGTCAAATTAACATATTTGAGTATAAATACATGGCATACTTCAACAATAAAACTTGTAAAATAATCCCCAAAACAGTAATATTTTTTGGTGAAATTGTTTTACCCTCTTATAAGTCGACCCCCCAAGTTATAAAATAATTTTTGGGTGAAAAAAATTCGACTTATAGGCGAAGATATACGGTAAATGTTACATCATAAAGAATATTTTTTTAGTAACTTGATGTACAGCATTTAGAAATAGACTGGATATTGTGTTGAACAGTGTATTTCAATAATCAAACATTCTATCAAGAGAGCAGAGTTTTGGAATTTACTGCAATGTTAAAAAAGTGATGTCCATTTTCGTCACGTCCTGGCACATTTTACTTTTCACTTTATAAGTCATTATTATTTTACAAAAACAAACTTAGGCCTGACATGCTTATACTACTATATGTAATGGGTCTATAAATGATAAAACTGCAATTCCATTTAAAAAGGATTTTTAGTGAAGGAGATCATAAGAGTCGGAATGTCACATCCTGGCTTAAATCATTACCATGGTATGGCCCACCACACAGATTGAGAGAGGAAACCCGCTGTCGCCACTTCATTGGCTACTTTTTTCGATTAGTAGCAAGGGATCTTTTATATGCACCATCCCACAGACTGGGTAGTACACACCACAGCCTTTGATATACCAGTTGTGGTGCACTGGCTGGAACGAGAAGTAGCCCAATGGGCCCACCAACGGGGATCGATCCCAGACCGACCGTGCATCGAGCAGGCACTTTACCACTGGGCTACGTCCCGCCCACTTAATTAACATCACGTTCTGTAGTTGATATTACAATTGGATTACATGCATGTGAACATCTCCAAACTTAATGTTTGTGTTTTACATCAGCTTGCATATATAAACTATTGGACAGATTATGCCAAGTCAGTTTATGCTATATTTGGTTGTATTAGAATATTTGAAGAAGTGTAGGGTGGTCTTTTTAAGCAGATGTATGTTTAATATAGGTTTGTTGTTGTTTGCTTAAATTGTTACTTTTAAAAATTATTATTACGTTGGTTAATGTTATCTACATCTCAAAGTTGTTTTTCATTTCTCACAGGGAACTATTTTTTTTTGCATTTACCTTAGTTTGACACCCAATAGCCGATGTATTTACCTTAGTTTGACACCCAATAGCCGATGTATTTACCTTGGTTTGACACCCAATAGCCGATGTATTTACCTTGGTTTAACACCCAATAGCCGATGTATTTACCTTGGTTTGACACCCAATAGCCGATGTATTTACCTTGGTTTGACACCCAATAGCCGATGTATTTACCTTGGTTTGACACCCAATAGCCGATGTATTTACCTTGGTTTGACACCCATTAGCCGATGTAGTTACCTTAGTTTGACACCCAATAGCCGATGTATTTACATTGGTTTGACAGGTATCAGGTTGTTTCGTACCATACCGGTTCATACCCAAAAGCATACCAGTTCGTACCCAAAGGCATACCAGTTCGTAACCAGAGGAACATCGGCATACCAGTTCGTACCCACATTTGTACATGTTATTTAATGAAAAACAAAACAACAAAAATCCAAGCCAACTTCATTTTAATAATTAGCGATTAGAAATTATCACGAAGAATCATGTCAAGCGAAATCATCTTATTTGTTGATATATTTCAAACACATTACTTTCTACGTCCGTTCGGACTAAGCAAAAAGCAGATTGGACATGTTGCGACAGATACTAAATATGTGTTAAAGCAAATGGATAAATTAAAACAAAAAGTTGTATTCTTCTATCAAAAATGTATTATATCGGACAATGTAGGCATTATTAGACCTAAAAAAAAGTCCACATTCCAAAAACATGGGATATATGATCTTATTATATTTTTGTTATATGTGCGTGCGTGTGCGCACGTAAGTACGTGTGCATGTATGAATGTTTTTGTTTTGAGCATATATACGTACGAAGAGACGATCGGTCTTGCGAAATATTCCAATCAATATCTCGGAACGGTTATGCATAACAATAAACACCATCGCTGCATGTGGAATCGACACCAAATTACAAGACAAAAGAATTGCTCTTTGGCTACGAATAGGTATGCTTTTTGGTTACGAAAAGGTATGCTTTTTGGTTACGAAACGGCATGCTTCAGTGATGCACAGTACATAATTGCTCATTTAATGCTTATAAAAGATACTGAGTGATTATTACAACAAATGTTTTGCTAAATGTTACAATATGTTTGTAATATAACATATTGTGTATTTAAAAAAAAAAATTAATGTTAGGTGTAATGTATGACATTATTTAATTGGTTACGAACTGGTATGCTAGTGGTTACGAAACGGTATGGTACGAACGGGTTTGGGTACGAAACGTCTAGAAACCGGTTTGACACCCATTAGCCGATGTATTTACCTTAGTTTGACACCCAATAGCCGATGTATTTACCTTGGTTTGACACCCAATAGCCGATGTATTTACATTAGTTTGACACACAATAGCCGATGTATTTACCTTAGTTTGACACCCAATAGCCAATGTATTTACCATAGTTTGACACCCAATAGCCGATGTATTTACCTTAGTTTGACACCCAATAGCCGATGTATTTACCATAGTTTGACACCCAATAGCCGATGTATTTACCTTAGTTTGACACCCAATAACCGATGTATTTACATTGGTTTGACACCCAATAGCCGATGTATTTACCTTAGTTTGACACCCAATAGCCGATGTATTTACCTTAGTTTGACACCCAATAGCCGATGTATTTACCTTCGTTTGACACCCAATAGCCGATGTATTTATATTGGTTTGACACCCAATAGCCAATGTATTTACCTTAGTTTGACACCCAATAGCCGATGTATTTACATTGGTTTGACACCCAATAGCCGATGTATTTACATGAGTTTGACACCCAATAGCCGATGTATTTACATGAGTTTGACACCCAATAGCCGATGTATTTACATGAGTTTGACACCCAATAGCCGAAGTATTTACATGAGTTTGACACCCAATAGCCTATGTATTTACCTTAGTTTGACACCCAATAGCCGATGTATTTACATTGGTTTGACACCCAATAGCCGATGTATTTACATTGGTTTGACACCCAATAGCCGATGTATTTACATTAGTTTGACACCCAATAGCCGATGTATTTCTCCCGGATGTCATTAAACATTCATTCGTTGATTCTGACAGCGCGAGTTGGCCTGATGCACATCGGTGTATTCATTCTCCTCTTACTGAGTGGGGAGAGGAACTTTGGCGTCCGTCTCAACAAGCCGTACACTGTCCGAGTACCCATGGATATTCCAGTGTTCACTGGCACACATGCAGATTTCCTTATCATAGTAAGTTGTTCACCTCTAGTTTTCATTTGTGTTAGTCTTCTATATTAGCATTTTTAACATTTGATGTGACACATGTCAAGTCTACTGCAAAAATAAGGACGTTTTTGATATTCATATTTTTTAGAGATAACATATAGTTCACCAAAGTAACATATTATGGAGCATAACGTTTTTGCTGTGTTTATTAATTTTGTTTCATATATTTATGTAATAAACATCTTATATGAGTTGGGAATAGATGGCGTTTGTACCTGTATTATGTATTAAGTACCCTTTGTTGACGTGAATTGGATCAATGTTATTTTGTAGGTGTTTCACAAGATCATTACAACTGGCCACCAGCGTCTCCAGCCTCTGTTTGACTGTCTTCTCACTATCATTGTTAACGGTAAAATAGTTTTAAAAAATACAATAGTTTTATACTCTGTAAATGAAAAAAACACTGCACTTTGTGAATTTGAATTGTGAAAAAAAAAAAATGCAGTGCAGTAAACATTAATGAAATTAAGTTTGATTTTACGTAAGCCTCTGTATGGCTGAGCATTTCAGTTTGAACATTTCGTTTAAAATAAATTTTCCTACCACTATTCTTTCTACTTTACCCAAATCACATTAATAATAAGAGCATATGAACTGAACAATTGTGTAATCAGGTTTACAGCCATACTTTCTGGTTCAATAAGAATGCCAGTACTAGTAATTGCTACAATGATAATTTCTTCCTGTATGTTTAGTAGGTTTAGGTATTGATGTACAAAAAGAAAACTAAATAGGAAAATCAACATTTTTGTTTTTGTTTTTGTTTGCAGTGTCTCCCTACTTAAAGACTTTGTCTATGGTTGCCAGTACGAAGATGTTGCACCTGTTGGAGGTGGGTTTCTTTTCTGATTATAATGTGTTGTTTATAATGTAGTGTTGTTTATAATATAGCATTGTTTATAATGTAATGTTTATAATATAGTGTTTATAATGTCTTTATAATGTAGTGCTGTTTAATATGTGTTATTTATAACCTGTTATTTATAGTGTAGTGTTTATAATGTAGTGTTATTTATAATATAATGTTGTTTATAAAATAGTGTTATTTATATTATAGGTGTGTGTAGCATCTATCACTGACTTCATTTCTCAAACTGAAACTATTTCACACATTTTAACAAATATTTGATTAATTATTATTTTGAAGCCTAAACTTTATGTCATTAGCAGTCCAAAATGGGTATATGGAACAGCTAACCTATTACATAAAGACGATTTCAGAGAGAAAACAATACCGGTACATATATGTGCAATACGCAATAAATTAAACAGTGATTTGTGTCCAATTACAATTCAAGTTTCTTTTCAAATATATATATATTGTCATTCCCTTGTGTTTTTGGCTTGTATTGGACTGATACTGTGTACGATATGAGTTTGTTAAGCCTGTGTTTCTATTTATGGATTGTTTGTTGTACTTACAGGCGTTTAGCACGCCCTGGTTCCTGTACGCCAGTCCAACCAATCACCACCTGGTGTTCTTCCTGCTGGAAGTCTTCAACAACATCATCCAGTATCAGTTTGATGGTGAGCACAGTTTCCCTGTTGATAGGAACTGTAGTTGGGCTTTTATTTTAAACTTATCTCGGTAGCGGAAAAATAGAAGCCTTGCTTAAATTATCATTAATATGCCATAGTTATTTTTGTATTGCATGTTTATATTAATTTATTTATAATAACTTTACTAAGAATGGTTTTAATGACAGAAAACTAATATGAACTGTTTTAGTCCAGCTGTTTAATGACTAAGAGCAGGTTCAAAGATATAAAATTGTCAGAAGCTGTTAAAATCAATTCCTATTTTATTAAGTATAATTAACATGACATATATTGATTTTTAATTATTTTATACAATAATATTTAGTTTTGTTAAATGTTAAATGTTAAATCTATGTTCATTTCATTTGTCATTAAATATACAAGTGGTTATATGACATTCATGTTTGTGTTATATGGCATCACACCTTAACCTTCTGAGTACTGCAGGCGAGATATCTCGCCCGACGTCACGTCAGTCGATATACTGTACACTGTATACAGTGCATTCCCCAATTCATGTTTCCTGCCGTTTTGCACACGACACTCACCGGAAACGGAAATATAATTAAAGAATTTTTTTTTTCTTCAAAATGGTGGCTTTTGTTTTGATTTTTTTCATTTGAAAATACCTTTAACTTTTGAGTTCAAAAAGTGATTTTTGGAAAGTATTTTCGCTTGACAACAATGGCGGCACGTCGCGGTCATTTTCAGGGATCGATAGCTGATTGTGACAGCTAATTTGATAATAAATTTGATCGTTTTACCAACAACGAAAATTACCAAATATTGCAATATGAATCGTAGTTCGGGTTTAAAAAAAAAATCTGGTCAGAAAACCACAGTTATCGGGAATAATGGACATAAATACTAGACAGCTGGCCACAAATGCCCGTAGGTAAACGCAACTTTTTCGATTTTTTGCCTAATTTTAATCACCATTAGCCGATCTAAAATAATAAAAATTACAAAAAAAGACACGAAAATAATACCTACCGATTCATATATGAACTTTATTTCATGTATTTATAAAACATTTAAGTGAATATATGTGAGTAAAAATTATAAACTTGTACCCACTCAACGTGGTTTTTGTTAAAAATTAATCCAGTAGTCTAAAGGTTAATGACTTTTGTTTATATTTAGGTAATTCCAATCTGGTATACACGATCATCCGGAAGAGAAACGTATTTCATCAGTTAGCCAACCTTCCTACAGATCACAGTGCTATTGCCAAGGCTCTGACGAAGCGCGGCAAGAAGTTTGCCGCACCCCCTCTTGATACCCGCGAACCACAGACCATGGAGGGAGCACTCCCGGCTGCAGAGGCAGAACCAGGGACGCTGAAAACAACACTAGCAGCCACTCCACGTAAGCTGGACCTAGTTGATCCGTTTGTTACAGAAATCTTTTCACAGTAATTTGTATCTGCAGTTATGATAATTGTGTTATGAATGATCATATTGCTTTGTGTTGTTGGTGATGTTGTTGCTGTTTTTGGTCATTGATTGTTGTGATTTTGAAAATGTATTGTTAATACTGGTGTCTTAGGCAGTAGTCTCTCACTATAGGCAGCCTAACCTGTTTAATAGAAAGGCCACTAAGGTTCAGGTCAGTCTGGAAACATTGTTTGAATGGAATGAAACATTCCATCATATTATACAACTGTCCTATCTTTAATACCTGCTATCAGGCCAAAATCATAGAGCGAAGTCACTTCTCTCTCAAATTTTAGACTTGGAGACTCGAATTTTTAATTTAAAAAAAAGAAGAAAAAAAAGAAGTTATCTTAATACAGGTGCAACTTTTACAACTTTTTTTTTTTTTTTTCACTGTCTGTACGGCTAATTGATGGATATGTGCTCTGTAGGGTTTTTTTCAAATCACCTTTCCACATGTCACATTCATTTCATTTAATAACTACTCCAAGTAGAGTATTGTCCTAGTAAATTAATCTACCATGGTTAACCGTAGATTACCCAGAGACAATTAAATGCGTTCTACAGTCAGTTTCTTAATTGATACACTGTGTATGAACCGGCCTCGGTGGCGTCGTGGTTAGCCATCGGTCTACAGGCTGGTAGGTACTGGGTTCGGATTCCAGTCGAGGCATGGGTTTTTTAATCCAGATACCAACTCCAAACCCTGAGTGAGTGCTCCGCAAGGCTCAATGGGTAGGTGTAAACCACATGCACCGACCAGTGATCCATAACTGGTTCAACAAAGGCCATGATTTGTGCTATCCTGCCTGTGGGAAGCGCAAATAAAAGATCCCTTGCTGCCTGTCGTAAAAGAGTAGCCTATGTGGTGACAGCGGGTTTCCTCTCAAAATCTGTGTGGTCCTTAACCATATGTCTGACGCCATATAACCGTAAATAAAATGTGTTGAGTGCGTCGTTAAATAAAAAACATTTCTTTCTTTCTTGATACACTGTGAAGTTGTCACACTAAATGGGTACTAATATCTGTGAAGATGTAAAAATTGCTTATTTGCTGCACCTTGTCACTGTTTAAAATAATAACTTTTTTTTATAGAATTTATGTACAGTGGCTGTTTAACACGAGTACTTTAGAGACTTGGGGATACAGTTTAAGTGGCCTCTGGGTTTGTAGGACAGGTCACCGCTTATTATGAGTGACTATCAATTAAAAATCTGCAAAGAAAGGTTCGCCTGTATTATTTTATTATTTCGACGTCTGTTTTGTATGTTGAATTTATTCATTATGACAAAGTCTACGTAAAACTAGTTAACTACTCCCCACTTTTTGTTTTCACATCCAGGTCTGCTGCTGAAAACGAATAATTTTTTCAATGTATTTTCTGGTGGAGTATGACCCAAACTCTCTAAAAGAATTCACTCACCATAGTCTAGATCCCCACCCATGTACAATTTCTAGCACATTCACCTGACAATACGCTTCAACAGTCAGCAGCACGTTTAGGCCTACTATTAGTGCCAGACATGGGTGTTGTCTGCGCTAGACCGTCTGTGAGCCTGTTGCATGAGTTTGTGGCGCCAGTCTCTCTTCAAACTCTCAGACACTTCACACTTAATTATTATCTATGAATAAATGTTCCTCAAGTTCTTTACCATTCATCTGTGATTATGTACATTGCAAGTGATTTTTAAAAAGGCGACACAGATTTCGCCTTACGGTGACTGGCATGGCGAAGTCAGGATAATCAGAGCGAAGTTTGGGCTCACTTCACCCGGTCGCATGAACCCTGGCTATATTATTGAAACTTCAAGTTTTGCTGTTTAACATAAAATAAAACATTCTGTCATATTATATAACTGTTATGCCTCTAATACCTTCTGTATTATTGAAACTTCAAGTTATACAGTTTAATGTATAATCAAACATTATGTCACATTATATAACTGTCATATCTTTAATACCTGCTGTATTATTGCTATTTCAAGTTTTGCAGTTTAACGTATAATAAGACATTCAGTCACATTATATAACTGTCCATGTTCACATTTTGCAGTTTTTATTTTGAAAGCATCTGCATGGACTGTCTTAACATTTATTGTTGTATTAAATTTTGTATGTTTTACACCATAAAAGTAACAATAGTTGCTATGTAGGCTCTAATTATACAAACCAACCCACATCTTGTCATTTAAGCAACACAATAATTTCTTACTGTCTACACCATATATTATTATATAACAAATTACCAATGCACGGTATATTTTTATCTATATTTAACCCTCCGAATATAATAGATACGTCTTTGTCTTCTATCTTGACTGTCTTGTCATATGTCAACTAACAGCATGCAATACATATCATAAGTTGACAAGCCTCTGAGAACTTAAAACTGGGGTAAACCTTTTAGAAGTTACGCAAACACAAATTCATCTTTATTTTTGCGTAACCTGTCATGACCGTGTAAATTTTGTTCAGTATTGTGTTGTGATTCGCTACATATGTTTTAGAGATTGCTACACAATTTTAAAGCATTAAACAGTAGTTGCTAAGCAGTTTTCAATTGACTAGAAATATCGAAATCAAAATGTTTCCTTGTAAATGATGCCCTAAATTTAATGTTAACTAGACTAGCGTGAGTAACATGCGAATGTAAATTAGACTAGCATGAGTAACATGCAAATGTAAACTAGCCTAGCATGAGTAACGTGTGAATGTAACTAGACTAGTGCGAGTAACGTGCAAATGTAACTAGACTAGTGTGAGTAGTGTGCGAATGTAAACTAGACTAGCGTAAGTAGTATGCAAATGTCACTAGACTAGCATGGGTACTGTGCGAATGTAAACTAGACTAGCATGAGTAGTGTGCAAATGTAACTAGACTAGTGTGGGTAGTGTGCGAATGTAAACTAGACTAGCGTGAGTAGTGTGCGAATGTAATTAGACTAGTGTGAGTAACATGCAAATGTAACTAGACTAGCGTGAGTAATGTGCGAATGTAAACTAGACTAGCGTGAGTAATGTTTGAATGTAACTAGACTAGCGTGGGTAGTGTGCGAATGTAAACTAGACTAGCGCGAGTAGTGTGCGAATGTAAACTAGACTAGCGAGAGTAATGTGCAAATGTAACTTGACTAGTGAGAGTAATGTGCAAATGTAAACTAGACTAGCATGAGTAACGTGCAAATGTAACTATAGTACTGTCGGAAATAGAATAAAAATGATTTTCGTCAATTATTTCTTGCATATTAAACAGACAAGTAAATATTATGTAAATATCTATTTAATGATAGTCTACCCAATTTAGCATGAACATGTTTTGGCTCTCATTGATGTACAAGGTGGTGTTTACTCTTGAAATTAAAATAAAGATGTCAGTAAACAGGTGATTTTTGCACTTTATTGGAACAGACTATAATATATTTTTATCAACATATGTCAATTTCATTACTGTTACAATATATGAGGGACTGTTTCTGATGACAGTTTACCCTGTTCCTCTCCAAAACAAAATATTTGTAGACATTTATAAGTAACTTTTGAGCAAAACTGTCAAGAACCCTTTTGAATTTGTTATCCATTATACCGGTATTAAAGGTGCTATCTCAAAGTTGCATAATGACAGCTATTGCAAATCATGTTTTTATTAAATTTTGCTTTAACATTTAAAAACTACACCTTTAACTATATGCTCATAAACGATTATAGGAAATAATTTTATCTACTAGTAGAAAATACATTTTTATTGGAGAATCTTTATCACAAACAGATGCTGACATATAACTATGATATAGCACCTTTAAGTTGTTGCAAGATTGTGTAAATTTCTAATGTACTAATATTGAATTTATATTCACTAAATATGCTGGTCATAATTAATAATTTATGCTGTAGTTCAAAATAATCAGTTAACTTGCAGTTTTAAATTAAAAGTTTGTTTATGGGTAAATGAAATGGAGACATATCATCAAAATGTTTTATAGTCTGTTCCAATAAAGGTCACAAATCATCTGTTTACTGACATCTTACTTTTAATTTC
Organism: Gigantopelta aegis; assembly: GCF_016097555.1. Classification (NCBI taxonomy): domain Eukaryota; kingdom Metazoa; phylum Mollusca; class Gastropoda; order Neomphalida; family Peltospiridae; genus Gigantopelta; species Gigantopelta aegis. The sequence continues at coordinate 3,594,433 of NC_054706.1, forward strand.
AAGAGTAAACTCCACCTTGTACATCATTGAGAGTCCAGACAAGTAAATGCTAAATTAGGTAGAGTATCATTAAATAGGTATTTACAAAATATTTACTTGTCAGTTTAATATGAAAGAAATAATTGATGAAAATCATTTTTATTCTATTTCCGACACTACTTTAGACTAGCGTGAGTAATGTGCGAATGTAACTAGACTAGCGTGAGTAACGTGCGAATGTAACTTGACTAGCGTGAGTAATGTGCAAATGTAACTTGACTAGCTTGAGTAGTGTGCGAATGTAACTAAACTAGCTTGAGTAGTGTGCAAATGTAACTATACTAGCTTGAGTAGTGTGTGAATGTAAACTAGACTAGTGTGAGTAGTGTGCGAATGTAACTAGACTAGCTTGAGTAGTGTGCGAATGTAACTACCGTTTGCACAATTTTCAGAGGCCTTAATAATAAAAATACACATTTTATTCTGTTGTTTAATTTATTTATTTTAATACATCAGTTAAATCGACACATACTGTAACACCATGAAAAAAAGGAGACGATTTAACAGAATAAGCTATACTAGCTGCTGTGACTAACTTCTTATTTCAGGTATTCCATTAATATCTATCATGATCCCAAAGGGTGGGAATTGTGAGTTAGGTCAGAAACGGGTGGGTAAGGGTATGTATGTGAGCATTTTTCATGCATGTGTTAAATTTTTCTCTCTTTTTAACACAATTGCACTTCTTACTCTTGTCAGCTAGTTTAGCCACTTGACTAAGTTTGACAAGTTGGTGGCTACCTCATGTTACCTGAAGCAGAACATCGGTGCCTCTTCAGGCTCATATAGACGGACATGACTGATGTATCTGATGTGTCTGCGGCTGGCATTTTGGCATATAGTTCATATACCATTATTTCATTGTGGCTGGCCGCATGCATTTTCAGACACATGCGTAACACATCACTGGCTGCATGTGTTTTCAAACACATGTGTAACACATCATTGGCTGCATGCGTTTTCAAACACATGCATAACACATCACTGGCTGCATGCGTTTTCAAACACATGCGTAACACATCACTGTAAAAGATTTGAGTTTTTAACTGATCCTTCAGGACTCAAACTAAAGAAGTTGTCTCCCATGGCAAGTTAAAAACAAAATTGCTGTGGGTAAAACAGCCCACCGACGTCAATTTAAAGTCTGCCCATGGCATTTGAAAAAAACCCACAACTTTTATAGAATAATAATAAATACGACTTTTATAGAATAATAATAAATACGACTGAAAGGTTATTTTGCTGTATGTAGACATATTTTAAATGTACTAATGTAATATACTGGTAGCTAATGTACACCAGGTGTAAACATTTTGACATTATTGAGGAGCTTTACCGACGGCACTATTGTGCCATCAGTGATGCTCCCGACCTACGGCAATTTATATCTCAACGATGGCAACTGCTTCGTTAAGTTCGAGCCCTGTCCTTGAAGATTAGATATGTTGTCATATGAGAGCTCTAGTAATAGTAGATATCTGCTCACCTTATTCTGGTTGGCTATATGTTCATAAACATTACTATTGTATAATATAAGTACGGTGAAACCTGAAAACTGAACTCTCAGTAAACTGAATTCCCTCAAAACTGGACATTTTTCACAGTTCCTCTCAGTATAGAAGAGAACCTCTCTGAACTGGATATTCCTTGAACGTGAACTTTGTACTTGTACCCGTCGGTGTCCAGTGTAGATGGGTTTCATTGTTTTTAATTTCCATCAAATAATTATTTGGTTTTTTTACACCATTAAATTAAATGTATTTTGCACTGTATACAATAAGAAACATAAATCTGGACTCAGTGTTTTTGCTTTTGGCTTCTGTGCATGGACATTTTCTGGCTGACATCACTGTCTGTACTAGGCTGCTTGACGATGGCCTTTGCATGATACATTTTCAGATTACAATTAAACTGGTCTGGTTTCTCTATCTAAGTTTGGATTTTTCATATATAAGCTTTGAATTTTTATATTGATGATGATCATCACTTCATTTTCGCATTTACCTTCGTTTAACACCCAATAGACGATGCATTTTTTCATGCTGGGGTGTCGTTAAACATTCATTCATTCATTTATTCATTCATTCTTTCTTTCAAATATTTATTTGATTAAAACTTAATTTTTGTACACTACATTTATAATGTAGTATTAGATAGGTGGCTTAATTGTAGTAACATTAAAAGTATATTATTGCAAAGTTACATGTGATTTAAAATCTGACTTCTTTACTTAGTTAAATGTCAGTGATCTACATGTGTACTTTCGACAATATACACAATCAGAAAAAATTTCTTTTTCAATTCTTATTACACCATGTGAGATTTTTTTTTTTTTTTAAACCAAAAATACAAAATCTCTAGATTTGTTATTCACTTTAAAACCAGTATAGCATGTCAGGTTGCTATGGTTTGAAAAAGGCAGACCATGTTGAATTGCCAAACTGTACTGTGAGAGACACCTGTTTTGAAGGTCTGGATAAGATGACGGAGAAGGGGCCTCCAGATGACAGCCACAAACAAACATTGAAGGAGATCGCCGAATGCACGGGAACGGAAAGTGTCCAGCCGCCGAGTGAGATCCAAGATCCACTGGAAGACGAGGGCAAGAAGTCTCCTACCGAGAGTGAGAACGTGCTGGCTCAGAAGGTATGATACCAAAACAAACAGGGGAAATCTGGGTGTACGGAATAACTACTTGAGGCAATTGTAATAATTTAGATGTGGGTTTCAGAATGTTTCAAGTTTAGTAGTCTACAAGATTTACCAGCAGCTTCCATGTTAAATAGCCATGCAGTGTAGTAACATCACTTTTGATTGGTTGAGAGGATAATATTATATGTTATGTTATGGTTGACACAGATGGCTAGAACTGGCTTACATTGCTAGAAACATCAAAAGTGAAGTATGATTTAAGTGCAATTTTAAAAATATATAAAACTAATTTACTCTGTTCATGTGTGGGCATTGTAATAGATGCCGATAATGCACCCAACTGAATTTGAAAAAAAACAAACCCAGAAAGAAAAGAGTTGTCTTGACTTGCATTAAAGATCTCCAGTTATTTAGTGAAGTGTTTTTCAGTTGACCCCACCTTCAAGTCCTGCATCTACCCCAGAACACCATCCTCCAGAACATCAGCCTCCTCGCGGACCCATTGTCAGGTCATCATCATCAACCATCGCACCCGGGTCATGGGTGGCAACGCCAGAATGGGTTAGTTTACTTAAAAACTACTTAATTTTCTTGATGAAACATTCAAAGTGTTGTTTTTAAAACACAAGATACAAAGTAGCATTAGAAAACCAGAATTTCAACCATGTATGTTATGCCAAATTTTGGTTGTAAAATGTCTAATTACAGATTTCATCCTTTATTAAAAATATTCTTATTTCCAGTTATACATATCAAGCTTTTAAGAAATAGTGTCTCCATGTTGTTAGAACGTTAATTTATTTTAATTTATTTCCTGTGAGTTGCAGTAATAGCTTCATTATTATGTATAGTGTTTTAATCACAAATTTCTGAGATGGCTTATCATCATAATCACATTAACAGTGTGTTATTAGTAAACCTGTAGACTGTAATCAGTTAACCATAGACTAGTTCTGTAATCTGTTACCTGTAGACTGGTTGGTGTAATCTGTTAACTGTAGTCTGGTTATTGTAATCAGTTAACCGTAGACTGGTTGGCGTAATCTGTTAACCGTAGACTGGTTGGCGTAATCTGTTAACCGTAGACTGGTTGGCGTAATCTGTTAACCGTAGTCTGTTTTGTGTAATCAGTTAACCGTTGACTGGTTGCTTTAATCTGTTAACCGTAGACTGGTTGCTTTAATCTGTTAACTGTAGACTGGTTGGTGTAAACTGTTAACCGTAGACTGGTTGGCGTAATCTGTTAACCATAGACTGGTTGGTGTAATCTGTTAACCGTAAACTGGTTGGTGTTTGTCAGGTTCAGACATGGAAGCAGAAACTGCCGCTACAGACAATCATGAGGATGCTGCAAGTCCTCGTCCCTCAGGTGGAGAAGATTTGTATAGACAAGTAAGACGTTTATCATGCCGTCGCAAACAATTTTCAGTATGCAACAATATTACCAAATGTTATCTTAAACTTTTTTAATTTAAATAAATAAGAAATTAGTAAAGATTATTTTGTAATCACATGCTGTTTTTAACAAATTTGTTCTTTCCAAGGAAAAGTTCATGAGGTTGATGCAGCCATCTTGTCTTATTGCTTGAACCAGCTGAAATTAATTACTGTATGTCCGATACGGATTAAACAATATTATATGTTGTTGCACACACTCAAGGACACACAAACAAATAAACAAACAAACATACTTTTGTTACCGTATAATTTTGTAAATTGAATTTAAAATATTAATTTAAAACAAATATTTTTAGGGGACTGACAGATGAGAGTGAAATTCTGAAATTTCTCCAGCACGGTACGCTGGTTGGTCTATTGCCAGTTCCACACCCGATCTTGATCCGCAAGTACCAGGCTAACACTGGGACCACCATGTGGTTCAGAACCTACTTGTGGGGAGTCATCTATCTCAGGTAAACTCACAGTTATACAGAGGATGATAAATTAAATCTCTGATACGTCTTCAGTGTTTTGACCGGCATCGTGGCAGGCCATCGGTCTACAGGCTGGTAGGTACTGGGTTCGAATCCCAGTCGAGGCATGGGGTTTTTAATCCAGATACCGACTCCAAACCCTGAGTGAGTGCTCCGCAAGGCTCAATGGGTAGGTGTAAACCACTTGCACCGACCAGTGATCCATAACTGGTTCAACAAAGGCCATGGTTTGTGCTATCCTGCCTGTGAAAAGTGCAAATAAAAGATCCCTTGCTGCCTGTCGTAAAAGAGTAGCTTATGTGGTGACAGCGGGTTTCCTTTCAAAATCTGTGTGGTCCTTAAAGGAAACATGTCACGTAAACCATATTTGGCACCAACCATGTACAATTAATTATAAATTGAATCACCTAAAAAAAAAAATTATAAAAAATTAATTACTTAAAATATCTCCAAAAAAGAACCCCAGATACGAGCTCTTAGCGGAAATTGCCGATCTTTAATGAGCAGGGCAATCACGAGGTCCGTGACGTCAGTGACGCGTCGCTTGATCTGAAGCCTTACACTTAAAAGCATTAGTCCGTACCACTCATAAAGAATCTAAGACTTGCACAGCTTTCCAAAACAAAGAGTGTTCGTTCGCAAAACGTTTTGCCGTATCAATATGAGCTGTTAGTAAATGAAGAAAGACACACATTTACTTACAACAGTGATACTGAAGAAAAAACGGATAGCGAGTCGGAGGGTGGAGAAACTGATGGTGCCAGACCAGACCGGTCGACCAATTTACAGCCCGGAGCCCGAAAGTAACCCGGAGACAAAACCAAAACTCGGATGCTAATGCCGAGGTGTATACTGTTCATATTTAGCATAAAGATACACCTCGATATGATGTATTTAAATATGTAAAAAATATAAATGTAGGACAAACATTTTTTTTTTTTTTTTTTTTTTAGAAAATATCGCATTTTTTTTATGTTCGGGCTGTACATAATGAAATCTGTATGCACAGTGTAAACAAACGCTCTAATTTACGACAAGGCGCTTCACTTTCATTAACCTGACTTGTAAAACAACATAAATGACTTGAGAGTATAATCAACTTTTAAACTAAATATATTTCTATTTGCATCAATAGAACGAAATGGGGTTATAGTATTTTTCTCTCATAAAAAAAGTAGCATATTATTAGGCCTATTGGTAGGGTGCGTTAGAGTAAAAACGACCACTCACGATACCCAAGTGATAATTTTCTTTTCTTTGGTACTACGTAATTGGTCAGTTTTGTAATTTTAGATGGGAAAGTCTACTTAATCAAGGGTTTTACAGCATTATTTACAGTAATGAAGCAGGGCGGCTGATAATGTCCATTAACATTGTACTATAGTCGCGACAGGTTACGCCACAATACCCTGTGATCTTAAAAAAACTGGCACGTATTTTGTACGTATGTCTAGACCGTGGTAATCACTTACCTGGTCGATACCCTGCAATATACACCTGCCAATCAGGAATCACATGTGCAGGCCACGGAAAGAAAGGACCAATTAACTAAAACAACACTCTGATTCTCAAGTCAGCCCGTGGATGAAACATAATAGTTATTTCAACACCGACAGTAGTGGTTTATTTTGTATTGAACTTCGTGTTGCTTTGGGGCTTCGGGCGATGAGGAACGTTTTTATGACGTATTCCGCCCGAAGATTAAAAACATTATTTAAAAGTATTATTGTTTTCTACACGTTTAAAAAAAAACATATTTAAATACATCGTACTGAGATGTATCCTCATGCCAAATCCCATGTTTGTATATGCCATATTTAATTACTTATTGGCGTTTCCTTCTTCGGACGGTGAATACAGATTTTGTTATGTAGGCCTACAGCCCTAACATGAAAAACCTTTTTTTTTTCAAAAAAAAAAAATAAATAAAAAATTATACATTTTTGTTTTAACATATATAAATACATCATGCTGAGGTGTATCTTTGTGCCAAATATGTACAATGTACACCTCGGCATTCGCAACCGAGTACTGTTTTTGTCTCCGGGCTGTAAATAGGCTGACACCAAAGTACTATGCGGTGTTGGTGTCCAATCTTTTCTTTTGCGATAAAATACACGCGTCTTTCTTCGGATACAATCCTTTGGAAAACCATAAAAAGACCATCCCGATCGTTTAAACTGTTTATTTTTACACCCAAAGGCCGCGCAGTACGGCACTGTTGGACTGAAAAGATCGTAAGCCCCTTACTCCATATATAAACAGTTAACAACAATGGAAGAGTACAGCGACTCTGACGTCACTTCCCTTTTTTTTCGAACGCTCACGAAGAAATATGCATAAATCGTACTTTGATACTGATTAGCGTAATTTCTTCATTTTAAGTTAACTACACGTATTTTATTGTTATAAAGTTATTTGTATATTATTTTTATATCATTTTTCTTTTAAAATGAGCTATAATATGGTCTCGTGTCATGTTTCCTTTAACCATATGTCTGATGCCATATAACCGTAAATAAAATGTGTTGAGTGCATTGTTAAATAAAACATTTTTTCTTTTTTTCTTCAGTGTTTTGTTATCTAATTCTATGTCTTCACCGTGTTTTGTTATCTAATTCTGTCTTCACAGTGTTTTGTTATCTAATTCTGTGTCTTCACCGTGTTTTGTTATCTAATTCTGTCTTCACAGTGTTTTATTATCTAATTCTCTGTCATCACCGTGTTTTGTTATCTAATTCTCTGTCTTCACCGTGTTTTGTTATCTAATTATATGTCTTCACCGTGTTTTGTTATCTAATTGTCTGTCTTCACAGTGTTTTGTTATCTAATTGTCTGTCTTCACAGTGTTTTGTTATCTAATTCTATGTCTTCACCGTGTTTTGTTATCTAATTCTATGTCTTCACCGTGTTTTGTTATCTAATTGTCTGTCTTCACAGTGTTTTGTTATCTAATTCTATGTCTTCACCGTGTTTTGTTATCTAATTATATGTCTTCACCGTGTTTTGTTATCTAATTGTCTGTCTTCACAGTGTTTTGTTATCTAATTGTCTGTCTTCACAGTGTTTTGTTATCTAATTGTCTGTCTTCACAGTGTTTTGTTATCTAATTCTATGTCTTCACCGTGTTTTGTTATCTAATTGTCTGTCTTCACAGTGTTTTGTTATCTAATTGTCTGTCTTCACCGTGTTTTGTTATCTAATTGTCTGTCTTCACAGTGTTTTGTTATCTAATTGTCTGTCTTCACCGTGTTTTGTTATCTAATTGTCTGTCTTCACCGTGTTTTGTTATCTAATTCTATGTCTTCACCGTGTTTTGTTATCTAATTGTCTGTCTTCACAGTGTTTTGTTATCACAGTGTTTTGTTATCTAATTGTCTGTCTTCACCGTGTTTTGTTATCTAATTGTCTGTCTTCACAGTGTTTTGTTATCTAATTGTCTGTCTTCACAGTGTTTTGTTATCTAATTGTCTGTCTTCACAGTGTTTTGTTATCTAATTGTCTGTCTTCACAGTGTTTTGTTATTTAATTCTATGTCTTCACAGTGTTTTTTTTAATTTAATTCGTCAACTTACTACATTGATTTGTTCTTCTTAAATGGAAATATAATCATAAATATTTTGACAGTAATGCTTTAAAGTTGACAAGTAAGTTAATTTATTCATAACATTACTAAGAACTGTTCTAAATATTGATCACACAGGAAAAGCGGAAAGCATTGTAATAAGCAACAGACAAATGGATATAATTTTGATTAGGACTTTAATAACAAATTATAGTGACCAGTATTGCTGAAAATGTATGAACCAAGTCCATGATACCATAAAGGGAAAATTAACATGGGAATTGCGAAATTATAATTTGAGCTTGAATGTTATTATTGGCAAATATAATTAAGCACTCTATTTAGTGGGGGCGAGATGTAGCCCAGTGGTAAAGTGCTTGTTTGATGCACAGTTGGTTTGGGATCGATCCCTGTCAGTAGGCCCATTAGGCTATTTCTTACTCCAGCCAGTGCACCACGACTGGTACATCAAAGGCCATGGTATGTACTACCCAGTCTGTGGGATGGTGCATATAAAAGATCCCTTGCTGCTAATAAAAAAAAAAGAGTAGCTCATGAAGTGGCGACAGCGGGTTTCCTCCCTCAATATCCATGTGGTCCTTAACCATATGTCCGATGCCATATAACCGTAAATAATATGTGTTGAGTGTGTTGTTAAATAAACCATATCCTTCCTTATACTTGTTAATGTGACTCTTGGCTATACTAGTTACAGTGTGACTCTTGGCTATACTCATTACAGTGTGACTCTTGGCTATACTAGTTACAGTGCGACTCTTGGCTATACTAGTTACAGTGCGACTCTTGGCTATACTAGTTACAGTGCGACTCTTGGCTATACTAGTTACAGTGCGACTCTTGGCTATACTAGTTACAGTGCGACTCTTGGCTATACTAGTTACAGTGCGACTCTTGGCTATACTAGTTACAGTGCGACTCTTGGCTATACTAGTTACAGTGCGACTCTTGGCTATACTCATTACAGTGCGACTCTTGGCTATACTAGTTACAGTGTGACTCTTGGCTATACTAGTTACAGTGCGACTCTTGGCTATACTAGTTACAGTGTGACTCTTGGCTATACTCATTACAGTGCGACTCTTGGCTATACTAGTTACAGTGTGACTCTTGGCTATACTCATTACAGTGCGACTCTTGGCTATACTAGTTACAGTGCGACTCTTGGCTATACTAGTTACAGTGCGACTCTTGGCTATACTAGTTACAGTGCGACTCTTGGCTATACTCATTACAGTGCGACTCTTGGCTATACTAGTTACAGTGTGACTCTTGGCTATACTCGCTATACTCATTACAGTGCGACTCTTGGCTATACTAGTTACAGTGCGACTCTTGGCTATACTAGTTACAGTGCGACTCTTGGCTATACTAGTTACAGTGCGACTCTTGGCTATACTAGTTACAGTGCGACTCTTGGCTATACTAGTTACAGTGCGACTCTTGGCTATACTCATTACAGTGCGACTCTTGGCTATACTAGTTACAGTGCGACTCTTGGCTATACTAGTTACAGTGCGACTCTTGGCTATACTAGTTACAGTGCGACTCTTGGCTATACTAGTTACAGTGCGACTCTTGGCTATACTAGTTACAGTGCGACTCTTGGCTATACTAGTTACAGTGCGACTCTTGGCTATACTAGTTACAGTGCGACTCTTGGCTATACTAGTTACAGTGCGACTCTTGGCTATACTAGTTACAGTGCGACTCTTGGCTATACTCGTTACAGTGCGACTCTTGGCTATACTCATTACAGTGCGACTCTTGGCTATACTAGTTACAGTGCGACTCTTGGCTATACTAGTTACAGTGCGACTCTTGGCTATACTAGTTACAGTGCGACTCTTGGCTATACTAGTTACAGTGCGACTCTTGGCTATACTAGTTACAGTGCGACTCTTGGCTATACTAGTTACAGTGTGACTTTTGGCTATACTAGTTATAGTATGACAATAGCATACATGTAACTGATGCACCTATATATGGTGAGGATTTTTTTTGTCTTTTTACTGCTGATGTCATTACGAATGCATTTCCCACAAAAATATTTCCCTTTATGGTAGTCACTTGTAGTTTGTGTTGGCTGGCAGAATGTTTGTGAATATACTGACATGTTTCTAACATCTATGTATATACTCATGCCTTTGTATTATTTTCCAGGAATGTTGACCCGCCAGTGTGGTACGATACTAACGTCAAACTGTTTGAGATACAGAGAGTGTAAAGTGAGATGGCCATCAGTCAACAACACTGATAGATGTCTACAGTTGGACAAAACTCATTTTAATGGGGGATATAGAATATTTTGGACTTAACTTCCAGGTGGAAATGTAGTAGAGATTTACGGATTTTCACATTTTAACAAAAATATTTTTATGACAATAAGATTTATTTTTGGGTATCGTGGTCGGGGAACCTTGAATAATAAAATCATAGTACTTGTGTACTGTATTTTTTCAAATACAGTATATAAAAATTATATAAACCATTTTGGTAATCAAATATAGTCTTAACAGTTATTACTGTTAATAATTTCATAAATATTTCAAGCACATCATAATAGATTATTTCACACATGCATACATTTACACAAAATATATATAGTCATACACAGATGTATTATATATACATAGATTATGGAGTACTCATTTAAACCACCTAAATTCTTTGATCTCATATTCAAATTTTTAAAGTATATAATATTTTGTTTACACTGAAATATTTATCAGTACTTAAGCTTATCGCACACGAGAGCCATCAGCGAGCAAAACATTACTTGAGATTTATCCTCAGCTGACAGCACTTGTATTTGGTTTTGAGGGAAATGTTGTGTTTTAATATCTCTGGCAATGCTTGACAATAATATCACCATATGCACATGAGCTGAATTTATAAATTGTGTAATAGAAAAAATAGAAACACGAAAATTGCATGGGTAATAGAACCATGAAAAATAGCATGATTGTGACAGTGGTAAGCAAACTAGCTCAGCACAGTGAGCTAACGACCAAGCAAAACGTCTCCAGTAAGGTTCTGCTCAGCTGATAGCTCTTGTGTGCAGTAGGTTTTAATTGCTGCATAATGTTAAAGCAAAACAAAAATAGTTTTACTGAAAAAACTAAAGGGACAAAATATCTTGGGGTGTTGACAATCATCTACAAATGGACTGTGTTCATAAGCTGTGATGTGGTACATCTCTGTTTCTTTGTGTGTATGGCATCACAAAATGTCAGTTGCATTGTGTGTTTTGTCTTGGGCAGGGAATATTTTGTTTTCAAAATCATGTTGAGTGATATTTCTAGTCAATTGAAATTGATTAGCAACTACTGTTTAATGTTTTACAGTTGTATAGCAATCACTGAAACTTGCGTAGTGAATTGCACCGTGATACTGAACAAAATGTTCCCTGTTGGGCAATAGAACATGTTCTAATCATTAACGTTGATCGACTTGATCATGGTCGTATCCAACCTAAAATAATGGGACAGGGGCAGACAAGGGGTCAGTAGAAACAAAATTAATTAGGGCACAGTAATATAGGGTTTCCTCTAACTTAACAAAAAAAGGCACTTTTAAACAAATATATGACATTGTATGTTTTGGGTAGAGAAAAAGTACTTCAGTTTACGTTTATTAACTTTTGTGTAAACTGTAGAACAGCAAATTTACACTTTTAAAATCAAATCCTGTTTTTATTTTATTTTTTAAACAATTGTAAGAAATAATCATGTGCATAAAGCTCCTTGGAATCTGTGCTAAAGAAATAAGAAATGCTATTCCCCCAGATAACATTACTGATGACAATACTTGTCTACTTACATGTTACGACTCCTGGACACGAGTATTTGACAGTGACAGTATCTTAAAGAGGATTTGTGCAATCTCCTTTTTGTAGCTAGAGTTATTCTACTGCTTCATGGATTAGTCTTAAACAAATATAATTTAGATGAAATGGTAGAAATGCCAAGCAACTTATTAAAAGCCTTATATCAGTATGTTGTAGAAGTATTTAACCACTTCGTATCCAATATTGGTCTCTTATGGGTAGGTCTGATTATGTGCAAATAGTGTTTGCTGTATCAGCACTCACAGGTGGCATGCTGCTACAAGGCAGTTGATAATATCTGTTAATAGTGAAGAAATTAAAGTTTGTTAAAGTTGTAGTTGTAATTGTTTTTTTTGCTTCAGTGAAAGTTGTTATATGATCTGGTGGCAAGACATTGGGTTGTTAAAGCTGTTGTTACATACAATCATATATTTGCATTAGGAGATGTTAAATCATGTTGTATGTAATACAATTATTACTGTTGGAGAATGTATATTTGGGTTGTGAAATGAGGGTGTAGTATTATGTAGTTTAATATGTTTATTGTACATCTGTTGTGAATTTAATATTGTACTTTTGTTCATTGTACAAAGTGATAAGTAAAATTATTGTGAAGTACATTTCATTGTAAACATTACATAATGCCATTTACAAGCTACTTGTATTAATATCCTGGCCCTCGTTCCACAAAGCGATCTTAGCACTAAGATCACCTTAAGTGTATAGTCGTTATACATTTATGGTGATCTTAGGGCTAAGATCGCTTCGTGGAACAGGGCCATGAACATTACATTGGACCATTAACAAGATATTGCTATTCATACAGAGACTGTGTATGTTAAAAATCCATGGGTATCAAAATGCATTATGATAAATAACGTCTTACTGTTGACTATTGGGAACAAATTGAGCAGAATCAATGGTGAAACCAACGGGTATATAGAAGTATTTATGATAATCTCAAAAAATATGGTTGAAAAAAAAAAAAACCACTTGAATATGGCAAACAAACAAAATGTTTTTAAATATAAAAGGGATACAGTTTAATGTCATTATTGGGAACAAACAAAAAAACAAAACAAAAAAAACCCCTGACAAATGATCTGCTTTACTCATAGCACATTTCAGAATTAAAAGTTTCATTTTGGAGTTTTTTAAAAAAGAAAAGAAAAAAAAGGTATAAATTTTATTCTTTGACTAACATTTTTAAATAAGAGCATTCAGCATGAGCATTTGTGTGTGTGTATCAAGTCATCCTCAGTGAATATATTTTATGTAAATAAAAGTATACACTGACCTGATTATTTCTTCCAGCTGTTTCCATGTGTAATATGTTGTAAAAGACTAATTAGTGTCATTTCATTTATATAACCTTAATTAATATGTGAGGGTGCAAGGGTAAGCTTTGCAATCGCTTGTCTGTCAACTCTTCATGAGTAACGACACAAAAGATGTATTTGCAAGGGCCAAGTCAAGTCAATTGTTAACTTGAGATCTAGTTATTAGAGTAGCTTAGTTCTCCACATACTGTATACGTATTCTGTATTGTGATTGGTTAATTGGTGGTAGTGTTTTCCCCAGTCTTTTCACAGTGATTTGTCATTGGTTGGTTATTTATAAAGTGATATTTACTCTACCCATGTGTTAAAAAACAGTTCGTGAACGGCTAAGAACCCGTTCTAGTTCCTGCCCCGGAACCACCCACTGGCTATGTCAGAGGCTGGATCCGTGGTAGGCGTGCCTGAACCTTTATTGGATATGGGCACGTAAATAGAGTTTCTTCCTTCCCGTTCTAGTCACACCACCGTGCGAGGTAGTGTGGGATTCGAGAACCCGTTCTAGCCACACCACCGTGCGAGGTAGTATGGGATTTGAGAACAGGAACATGTTTAGGAACACATTTTCTGCACAAAACAGTTTTGAATACATGTAGCTATGGATGTTTGAATCTCTGGTGGATGTAAGCATTTGCAAAACGGTTGATAGATAATACAGGTGCACATTTCAGGTTCACAATGGGGTTATCGATTGTTATGACTTGTACTGTCTGCAAGGATCGCATCATCATGTAAGCATAGATGCCGTACGGCTTTCATACAAAATTCTGACATTGTACATCTATGTCAAAATTAATATCACTGGTTTCTCTCTGATGATTTTGCTTATGGATATAAATTTTTACTATGTATTCAAAACTGTTACAGTGCGTCGTTAAATAAAACATTTCCTTCCTTCCTTTCAAAACTGTTGCTGAATGGCTTGAATATATCACTAGGTGAGGTAGTGGCGATTTGAGACAGGAACTTATTTAGGAACACGTTCCCAGCACCAGAGCAGAATTTAGACTATATGCTTTCATGTTCAGTGTGTATACTATTTTTAATAATGGATGTAGTGTTCCTACTAGCTGTTGAGGTGTAATATTACCAGCAAGTGAAATGTTTATTTAATAGATGATTAGATCATGATAAACAAAAAAGGGAGGGATTATGGTTGCCAATACTGCATTTTAGAATAAAATCATTTCTGATTGTTTGCACAATTGTTTTAACATAAATACTTGTACCTGCTGATCTTTACCATACAAATAACATTATTTCTTATCTTTCCGACGCCATATAACCGTAAATAAAATGTGTTGAGTGAGTCGTTAAATAAAACATTTCCTTTACCATACTGAGATTTAATTTATTTTAGCACATTGGCCAAATACTTAAACTGGCCATTATTTGTTCAATTTAAATTATGCATGTCATAAATGATTTGTTCAATGATAGTTTTATTTCTCGTCATGGTCAGATTTTATCAATCTTGCAGTGTTAGTATGTTACTTCCAGAAACCTACAACACATCAGCTAACCATTGTAGGTTTTTTTTATTTATTGGTCAGCATAATGATGCATTCTTAATCATGTAAGTCATTATTTTGTCTCAAAAAGAAATAAAAAGACCCGTTATTTTCAGTTGTTATGGGCAACACCACTTCTTAGGTCGATTACTTCCTACCATAATTTTTCATTACTCAGATAGCCATGAAACAGAAATCTTATAATGCATTTTCTTCTCTCCCATGACCAAGCTCAGTTTCAGTCTTTTCCTTACATTCCTTTGTAACAATTTTGTCTAAATTGTATAAATATTGGTGATATTCTTGTATTTAATCATATGTGTGTGTGTATATATATATATATATATATATTGGTGTCTTTTTGTTTTGTACAGCTGATGTAAATAATAATAAAAAATCCAACTACACACACTTTGCTTGTTTGTATTTATTAAACTGGTCTACAAGGCTAGATGTTGAAAGAGCACTTCTGGGTATAGTTCAGATTCTAGCTATATACATGGTGCATATTTTTTTAATACATGAATAAATTAAATCTACACTGAATTATATTTTATAAATGCATGAAGAAATATCGACAACAGACTTGAAAAATACTATAAGACCTGCCAGTTCACATGGCAACAATAAATACACATGAAAACACAGTACTATCGTAGTCTGCCTGTAATCCGATATGTGGGTAGAACCAACTGATCAATGCAGTGAAGTAAATGCATGGGGACAAGTTTACAAAGCCTGTTTTTCTCCAATGTGGATATTTAAGCTTGGTAAATACATGTAGTTACAAGCACGTAAGAAACACCCCCTTTGGCTTTATAAATACATGTAGTTACAAGCACGTAAGAAAATAACCCCACCCCCACCCCCAGGCTTTGTAAATTCAGCCCATAACTGTCATTTGAATTATAAACATCTTTTCAATATAAACATGATCAGCACAAATGAAATTAAATAAAACAAATGATTTGGAGAAGATGCTAAAAATGTGACAAAATTATTAAAATAAAAATAAAGTATACAAAAGAATGCTGATGAAAATGTATTCTGTTAATTTGTTTCTGTACTGGAATTACCGAAGTACATTTGTTCACTTTAATATAACTATTGTTAACTTTATTAATGTATTACTTGAACATGGGTTCATGAAACACCACATTTTAAAAATGACAAGATAATGAATAAAAAACGGAGATTCTTTTTTCTTTTTTTTAAATGCATCACTTCAAAATAGGACTGACAAAAAGTTCTGATTTTAAATTGAACTAAATGCAAGCAAACTTGTGTTCAACTATTTCCAAAGCATCTAGATTACTGTATAGCTCTACATTCTGTTAATACTCGGTTTCAATGGTTCAAGAGTGACATTTTGCATAAACAATACTAAATCTATCTAATATTGAGACCTCTTCCTCAAAATAAATCCATAATAAACATTGTTTCAAATCAGAAACTAATAGCTTGTGACGACACACTGTCAGTACAGTATGCCAAGGAATTTCCTTATAATAATGTAACTTTTACTAAATGTGTTGATGAATATTCATTTAAGCTCTTTACAAGTAGATATTAAAATTGAAATGACAGTTTGCAATGATGAACTTTAAAATATGAATTATTTTATTATTAGGCCCACTATTCATTAATGTGCAGAAAACGCCCTACATCTGTTGAGCATTTTCTGCGTAGTGAAGTTGTAATGGATACATGAACAGTGGTCGAAATTCTGCCGTCCAGACGGTTTCTTTTACTGGTCAACATCGTCACAGGCCGGAAGATATTTTTGCCTGTCGTCTCGTCAGACTTGTAACTATTTTACGTTTTACAGTCGCACATTAGTCCGAGTCGATCATGTTTGGTCTGGAAGGTTTTCATTAAGGCTGACAAATCTTGTAACTGCTGGATTTTCGGCCCATTCTGATCCCTGCATGGAGCACAGACTGCTACAGGAGTAAATACTTGGCCCACAAGTAGCCGGGTTATCTGAAGACTCCATGCATGCATATTGATGGCTTTCAGAATATTCCAAACATGCAAACCAAACGCAAACACACTCACAGCACTGCACCAAACAAAGCTGATGCAAAGTAACACACATCCACTGTCCACAGACCCAATGTTAGATGAACGTCATGTGATAGAAGATGACAGTACCAGTCAAATGGTTTTTAAGTGCTCTGCTGGAGTGTGTGCCCAGGACAGCATGTTTAAACCTTATTATAATCATGAAAATAAGTTGAAATGAAATGAGTAATAAATTTGAATAGCTTTTGTATTAAAACATGAGGTAGAAACCCAATAATAAAGAGTAAAAGCTTGATGATGTCATCTGAATACATCATTCTGTGACAATCTCAGTTCTGGGCCTCAGGAACGATATGTGAGAAGGGGTACATACTATAGTGGGGGGGGGGGTGGGGGGGGGGTGGGGGGGGGGAAGACAAAAACATTTTAAAAATTTATATATATATATATATATTAAAATATAAAAAAAAGTAAATATTTTGGGGTTTGTGTGTGGGGTGTGTGTTGGGGGGAGGGAGGTGGCACACACATTAAAGTCCTTCACAGTTCGTCCGGTGTCATTCAGTTGCAGAAATGTCTAGTAATTTTTTTCTGTCCAAGTAATTTTTTTGGTCTTACATCTGTCAAGAAATTACGAAGCAAATAAAATATTCAACACCCATGTAATAATCCTATACAGTTTTTGTATAAATAAACATTTTAAAACTGCAGCAAATATTTTCTTCTTGTTGTTGTATTAACATTGTTCAAAAAACAGTTTCATATCATGTTCAATATTTTAAGGAAGTTTAGACAGGTTTGACAATATATTCAAGATTTCTAATAATCATATTGACAAACATGTATGTTGAACATAAAACAAGTAATTTGTGGGGGTCAAAAGCTCTACATGACTCGACCCTGTTTTTGACTAATGATGCAAATAGTGATTAAAAAGAAAAACGTCTATAAATAAACTAAGTTGTAAAAACAGAATGAAAACTATGTATTGATACAGGTTGATATCATGTGCATATAAATTATAAAAGAATGCATATCACAGATTCGTTTGTCAATAAACAACTAAATTTGGTATAGCACTAAGTATTACAATGATGTCTAACTAAATAATATTAAAGAGACAGGCAGATTCCCCCACCCCACCCCCACCCCCTATTCAAGTGTCTCTTCTTCCTTTCTGTCTCAATTAAAGTTGGTTCATGTGTCCTACTCTTTGCCCCGACTCCCCAACACAACTTCCTGGATCCACCCCTGAAGAGATGATCCACAGTCTGCTGTCACTGTAACTTATTTCCAACTAATAGAGCCTTTTTAATGACTGAAATTACATATTAAACATTACATTTTAAAATTTATAACCTCAATTTCTGTACATTCAACATGTCTGCAGCAGCACAAACTGGATTTTACCTTCAAACAATTCTGTACATACAAAAACATTAATACACTTTAGGAAATAAAATGAAGTTTGTGCAAATACAAACATTATTATGATCAGAAACACATTGAATATACTGACTGATATTTTAAACAATACATAATTTAAGTAATTAAAACAGCTGTGTTAAAAACATGCTCTCGAGAATGGCAGCAAACTACTGATAGTCCCTTCAAGCACAACAAAACATTACAATATTACTCCGATCTACACACACAGTGGTATTGTTGGATTTCCATCAGGAACCACATGGAACTACAAATCCTTGTCATGTTCAACGTCTTACATACTCAACAAAACATTACAATATTACTCCGATCTACACACACAGTGGTATTGTTGGATTTCCATCAGGAACCACATGGAACTACAAATCCTTGTCATGTTCAACGTCTTACATACTCAACAAAACATTACAATATTACTCCGATCTACACACACAGTGGTATGGTTGGATTTCCATCAGGAACCACATGGAACTACAAATCCTTGTCATGGTCAACGTCTTACATACTCGACAAAAAGAAGAAAGTATACATTTTTAAAACTAGTTACTACCAATAGCAAGTATTCTTCTCATTGGTTTGGCAATCAACCTTACTACATAGGGGTCAGATGCAGCGGGGTCAGTAGGAGAAATTGTCCCCCTCCCAAAACTCTGAAGATAATGACCTGGTCCCCATCTGAAAATCAAATGAAAATATAATCCCCCCCCCCCCCCCCCCCCCCTCCCCCATGACAAATTGCTGTCATCTTGTGATGCCTAGTATCGTCAGTTATTTAAGAAATAAATGTCATTCTTAAGAGTCGTCCTTTGCCGTTTGACATATAATATAAACATAATACGAGATTCAATCCTGGAAACACTAAGTCATTTAACAAGTGGAGACATAAGATGGTTCAAAGTACTCAATTCCATCGCTATACAATAAAGTGCCCTGAAGCTACTATGCAACACAACATCATCAAGCTGCATACATAGAACGTTTGTTGATCAATAAAGTTTGTAAAATCATCCCCAGGAATACATTTATTTATTTATTATTTTTTTACATACACACTATGTTTTGATTTATACAGGCTTTCAAGCAAGATTTTGTGAAAAATAAGGGCTTTTTTAGGGCAAAATTCTTAAAAAATAAGGGCTATTTTTAGGAATTTTTAGGAATTTTTTGATAAAAATAAGGACTGAAATTCAATAATCAATATAAAAGAAAAACATTCTGTACTCACCTCCAGGGAGAACATAAATACAAAAGCTAATTACCAACTCAGAAGATCATGCCAATGGTCATCAACAGCGATATTCAGCATATCAATACAACCAGATTAAAGTAATCTGATATGGTGCAAATCCATGCTGAATATGATGCTGATAACCACCAAGATGTCTTCTGAGAAATACATTAATTCAACATATTCATTATCTGAAAGTATACTAAGGCTAGATTTAATTAATTCCAACACTTATTTTATGTTGCATTTATCAAAAAAAATCAAAATTTAGGATTTTCACCAAAAAATTAGGGCTTTTTAGGATTTTGAAGCTTTAATAAGGAATATTAGGGCTGCTGTCAAAAAATAAGGAAAATTAGGAAAATAAGGGCCCGCTTGCAAGCCTGTTTATAAATAATCATGCTCCAGTTGGTACTAAAGAAAGCTGTGAGCATTCAGGCCACTAATGACTGTGAAAACTATTGCTCAACACTCATAGAAGTTGTTTTGTTTGTGCATTAAATTTAGCAAATCAATTATATGGTCATTATGGGTTACACAAAATGAAAATGGTTACCTGCAATGTTTTGGGCATATAATGAAATAGTTAACGGAAATTATCAATTCCCAGAGACCTGAAATTGCATTATTCTCTAACACAATCATAAACATTATAAAATAGTCTTTATTAGATTGTGGCAATTTGAGCACCAAACTCTATTATAGGCTCCCATTTCCACTGAAACTTTCCATTTTTCTCTTAAACTGTAATAAAACAGTTTAGAATATTTACACAAAATTCATCTGTAACATTCAGACATGATTGTGCACCCTACCCCAAAAAGATCTGATTTTACTGAACAGTAGCAATGTTAATGCGGACTGAGAGATGGCTTTCCAGTTGGGGGTTTGGAGGGCACTGTAAACCCCCCATCGAAAAAGTGTGAAAATTGACTATGCACAGAGTACTTCTGAGCCAACTGGTTGTACAAATTCTAAAAATAAAAGGAATACAATGTGATGTAAGTTTTTATTTTTTGGTTAATATTAATAAAACTCACACTACTGATATGTAGTCGCATCCATCTTATTTATTTATCTTTATTTATTTTTTGAATGCAATCGCTTATTGGTTGTCCTTCAACATTTTTTTTTTCTAGCCAATTCAATTTCCATCCAGTTTTTATTCCTTTTTTAACTTTACCACATCGAATTCATGTTCAACAACACGGGATGCATTTTTTTAAAAGGCAAATTGTTTGCCAACTTGTTACACAGTGAATCATTGGTCTATTGGAAACTGTAGGCCAATCACAATACAGGACAGTCAAGAAGTTCAGATTGTAATATTTGGCTATTTTTGGTATATTCCGGCGAATTTTGTTTTCTCTAGCATCATAAATTAGGGTGAACTGCTCCACTCATTAAAAAAATATAAACATTAACAAGCGGAAAATATAAATTGGTAACAATATATTTAAAAAGCGGAAATCCGTTTTATAACGGAAAACAATCATGTCTGAAAATTGGTTAAATTTATTTATTACCAAGATACCTTGAAAAAAAGAAACCATTTTAAACACATACAAAAACCCTTGGATGTTGTACCAAATTCTATTTAATATTTAAAACAATCTTGATAAATAAAAAAACATACTGTACCCATACATGTACTATATAAGCATGTGTGGTTTTATTGATGGCAAGAAAATATTGTTAACTACAAACTGACACTAAAACATTGTGTTACTGCTGTATGTCAATATAATATCAATGGTCAACATAAGAATTTGTTTATCCAAAATCAAAATTACGAAAAATAGTCTACTGATCAATGTTAACTTGAGAACAAAGCCAGCTAAATATGAGAAGAGATTAACAAATTAATTCAAACTATGTTTACACCATTCTTGCTGTGACATATGGAGAGGCTATAGTTAACATTTCAATTGTGCATGCATTCTCCGCTTTATCCAGTTTTCAATCCAGTTATACAAGAACCACTGATCCATACAACGAACGAAGCAAATATATACATCGTAAGACCTTCAAACTTGGCAAGCTAATGTAGTTGTCCAAGAAATACTTTTACATTATAATTATTTCGAAGTTATTCCTGTACAGGATAGATCTGCAATTTTCATAGGGTATTACTAGTAATCATGAACACCAGCTACCCACACCAGATCACTGACACTGTTAGCAGTAACACACAAATAATGCTGTTGGTCTTACAAGCTTCAGCAACAACGTTTCTGTGAGTAGTAAAATATTATATAGTCACTGAAACAATGTGGTATTGTTTTTCTGAGCAGCTGTTTCCACTCTTCGTTGATCAGCTTTCAGAATAGCATTGTAAAATCACCTAGTAAACATCATTTCCTCAGCAGCTGTTTTCTCTCCAGACGATCGGCTTTCACAAGTAATAGAAAACTACAATTGTAAGTTCACCTAAACCAAGTGACATCATTTCCTCAGCAGCTGTTTTCTCTGTTGTTCTAAGAGTCCCTCCAAGTGGTCGGCTCGCTTCGTGGCAGCCTGATATTGCTGTCGTAGCTGCTGCACCACTTCTTCTTTCTTCAATATCGCCTGCTTCACTCTGAAATACACAAACACACCCAACAAATTATTCGGAGTTCTGTCTGGGCAAAACTGAGACCAAGACTGTAAAACATTCTGTATGAAAACTTGAATCAGGATTAGTGAATTCTGAACATATTTAAAACACAAACTGCATTTTTCTTTTCAAGAATACTTCTCCTGACCTCACAGCATGAGAATTTCTTCTCCACTCATGGTCTGGTTTGAGCATCTCAACATACAGTACTGTATCATACATTATTTTTTATCCAAATCAAAGTGTTACGTTCCACTAGAACACAAAGTGGGACATAATACTTGATGTCATACTATTGGCAAACTATGACCGTAATGAAACATCAGTTAAATGAGTTCAGTAATATAAATTTAAACTCATTATGGGTCATAAATACAATATCAAATTTGATTCCATTTTCTATCTTGATTATGTTATTTGTAAATTACTTTTCACCGTCATTTGCTAAAGCTCATGACAATTGAAAACTATTTCACTTGGAATATAAAGATAACACGAAATGGAAGTATGGCACTGCTGATAAGCTGATCCTCTCAAAGCACTCAAAGACATATGTCACAATGTTGGAGATGGAAAACATTCCATAAATATCTCTGCCACACAGTGTAATAATTATTGGATATTAAACGAGCTTCCATTTCACATCATGTTTATGTCCCGAATGAAATAATGTTGAATTGTCATGAGCTTTAGTGAGCGACACTGAACATTATTTCACTCATGACATAAACATGATACAAAATGGTAACGAGTTTAATATTCTATTTATTACCCATAATCGATTTAAATTCATATCACTGATTTCTGGGTAGGTTGTAGTGCGCCAACTGATCACGTCATCATATGACATCGGTGTGTTATGTCGCACTTGGCGTTCTAGTGGTACGTGACACTTTGACATGAACCACAACATTTTTAACCATGTGGATAATAATGACAAATCCATTACCGTATATCTTCGCCTGTAAGTCGATCTCGGCTATAAGTCGAGTCCCTAATTTCAAGCCCTGAAAACGTATTTTTTTATTGACCCGTTTATAAGTCGACCCATGAAAAACTACTTATAAATATTGAAATATTTCTTATTTTCAGCACATGAGAATAATAATATTTGAACAAAAGAAAATTATTTTACAAACTTCGGTTTTCACGTTTTGTACATCGCAATATAAGACTATTCCAATCAAACTATCATTATTACATAGCATCAAAACGAAATATTCCCTTAGTAGAGAGTGAAAGCTGTTTGACTGTTACTGTATAGTACTGTACAGATGGTTTTGTGCACAGACAACAACTTTATTTATAAACACTGACAACAGATCACTACGATAAAACTGAAAGTATCACGTTTTGCCACCATATTAATACATGTAAGGAGGATAACTCTGGAAAGTACACTGGTTTTGTACCAAATGATGTGTGTCCCTATTGCTCTAGATAGTGAACTGCAGAGATCAGTCTATTTTAAGGGAAAGCTCAGTAATATTCATGAAGTTAATCACCGCCAAAACATTGTTTGAACAACCATTAATGCCAGTGACCAGATTTCAAAATAAACTCAGGCAACAGGTAGTTAGTATTGTTTACATTTTTACTATTAGTGATGACTGTTAATTTAACTAAGTGGACTGTTGTCTTGGCATGTGAGTGAGATCGTACGCCTTTTCGAATAACCAAAACCGTTCTAATGCCAAAAAAAATAGGTTATAAAAAATAAATGTGTCAAATTAACATATTTGAGTATAAATACATGGCATACTTCAACAATAAAACTTGTAAAATAATCCCCAAAACTAATATTTTTTGGTGAAATTTTTTTACCCTCTTATAAGTCGACCCCCCAAGTTATAAAATAATTTTTGGGTGAAAAAAATTCGACTTATAGGCGAAGATATACGGTACTTTCATTACAACATAACGTCATCCTATTGGTCCAGACGTAGCAACAGAAGTTTGTTAATTTCTCGATGCACAGGGAATGTAATATCTGATGACATCATTTTATCTAGGCAAATTGTCTTATTGAGCGTCACTGTTTAGGGACCAAAAATAATCCAAAATAAAGGATGAAGTTTTAGTGTTATGTATTCAAATTTAATTATAAGTATAGCCTGTTATTTCTTTTATGTTCATCTGGATATGAACAAAACAAATCATTTTCAAACTGATGTGAGAAACAAGACACAATCGTTAAATAAATGACCTCTAACCTCTTGTGGACCGTAAACTGATGCGAGAAACAAGACACAATCGTTAAATAAATGACCTCTAACCTCTTGTGGACTGTAAACTGATGTGAGAAACAAGACACAATTGTTAAATAAATGACCTCTAACCTCTTGTGGACTGTAAACTGATGCGAGAAACAAGACACAATCGTTAAATAAATGACCTCTAACCTCTTGTGGACCGTAAACTGATGTGAGAAACAAGACACAATTGTTAAATAAATGACTTCTAACCTCTTGTGGACCGTAAACTGATGTGAGAAACAAGACACAATCGTTAAATAAATGACCTCTAACCTCTTGTGGACCGTAAACTGATGTGAGAAATAAGACACAATCGTTAAATAAATGACCTCTAACCTCTTGTGGACTGTAAACTGACGTGAGAAACAAGACACAATCGTTAAATAAATGACCTCTAACCTCTTGTGGACCGTAAACTGATGTGAGAAATAAGACACAATCGTTAAATAAATGACCTCTAACCTCTTGTGGACCGTAAACTGATGTGAGAAACAAGACACAATCGTTAAATAAATGACCTCTAACCTCTTGTGGACCGTAAACTGATGTGAGAAATAAGACACAATCGTTAAATAAATGACCTCTAACCTCTTGTGGACTGTAAACTGATGTGAGAAACAAGACACAATCGTTAAATAAATGACCTCTAACCTCTTGTGGACCGTAAACTGATGTGAGAAATAAGACACAATCGTTAAATTAATGACCTTTAACCTCTTGTGGACCGTAAACTGATGTGAGAAACAAGACACAATCTTAATAAATAAATGACCTCTAACGTCTTGTGGACTGTAAACTGACGTGAGAAACAAGACACAATCGTTAAATAAATGACCTCTAACCTCTTGTGAACCGTAAACTGATGTGAGAAACGAGAGAAAATAGTTAAATAAATGACCTCTAACCTCTTGTGGACCGTAAACTGACGTGAGAAACAAGACACAATCGTTAAATAAATGACCTCTAACCTCTTGTGGACCGTAAACTGATGCGAGAAACAAGACACAATTGTTAAATAAATGAACTCTGACCTCTTGTGGACCTCGTCCAGCTCCTCATCCTTCTGTCTGCGCAGGTCCTCAGCGTCGTTCTTCACCCGGTCCAGCTCGACGCGGTGTTTCGCCTTCAGCTCGGCCATCTCCATCTTGACGCGCCTGCTCTCCTCCTCCGTCTGCACAATGCGGTCGGCAAACTCCTGACGGATTATGTCCGACACATGGCCGCGCTCCTCGTGAAGCTTTTCAGTCAGCTGAAAAAAAAACAGAGAGAGAAAACATACCACTGTATGTGGAGCACTGGCGTAGTCAGGGGGACATGCATTTCACCAAATACACCTCATTCCCCCCCCCCCCCCCCAACCATGTTATATCTTTTCCTGTTGCCCCATAACATTACTAACAGTGTGGTTGCCCCCCCCCCCCCCCCCCCACACCCACAACCAATGTGGGGGCCCCAACTAATGTGAGTGCCCACCTTAACTAATGTGGGTAGCCCTCCCCAACCAATGTGGGTGGCCCACCTCCAATACAAAATCCTGGCTACATTCATTCAACTATATATTTATATTTATATATGTAATAATCATTTTGTTTTTAATGAAGCTTTGAAAAATAAAATTCTTTGTTCATTAATACTCAAACTGACCTATCACTTACTAATAATTTATTGTATTCATCCAAATCAAATAAACATAACAATGAAAACAGAAATCAAATTACCCGCTTGTTGTCTGCCAGCTCTAAATCTTTCTGCCGAATGATGACCTTCAGTCGCTCGTTTTCAGCCTCTACCTCGGTCATCGCGGCCTATTATCAGAGAAGGAAAAAGCAATCACTATTAACATTATGCTGACTTACACAAGTAAATTAAAAGTTGAAAACATATAATATTTATGAAATCTGGTTAAGAGATTTGTTTTATATTGAGTGAAAAACAGTATTTGTGATGCAAATAATAGAGCTTGTACCATGAAAACTATAAGTTTAGGGATTAATTCTTAAAAATTAAGTTCAGTTAACCAACCTACAAAGAGATACACATTTATTTCCTTCACCTAAATTACTTCATAAAGAAACATTTTATAGCAAACAAAACCTTCTAGAATCACCAGTTTTAAATCTAAGTACTAGTACAATTAAAAATATTATTTTGTAACTTACCATTTGCAACAGACAATTGCATCGATAAATGGAAAATGAGTAGCTGTCCAACTTAGAATTTCAACCAACAGAAAACAGGTGGTATTTTGCTAAATGAGTAATATTTAAACCTTGCTGGCGTATTAAATGTCTAAAATTATAGCCTTCCACAAAACAGCATTTTTGTTTAACAACGCAATAGCATACTAGGCAGCACTAGGCTACACATTGTATTTACTGAAGTCTGAACCAAATTGTTATTGTTTAACAACACAATAGCATACTTATTGCAGCATTAGGCTACACATTGTATTTACTGGTCTGAACCAAATTGTTATTGTTTAACAACACAATAGCATACGTATTGCAGCACTAGGCTACACATTGTATTTACTGAAGTCTGAACCAAATTGTTATTGTTTAACAACACAATAGCATACTAGGCAGCACTAGGCTACACATTGTATTTACTGAAGTCTGAACCAAATTGTTATTGTTTAACAACACAATAGCATACTAGGCAGCACTAGGCTACACATTGTATTTACTGAAGTCTGAACCAAATTGTTATTGTTTAACAACACAATAGCATACTAGGCAGCACTAGGCTACACATTGTATTTACTGGTCTGAACCAAATTGTTATTGTTTAACAACACAATAGCATACTAGGCAGCACTAGGCTCCACATTGTATTTACTGAAGTCTGAACCAAATTGTTATTGTTTAACAACACAATAGCATACTAGGCAGCACTAGGCTCCACATTGTATTTACTGGTCTGAACCAAATTGTTATTGTTTAACAACACAATAGCATACTAGGCAGCACTAGGCTACACATTGTATTTACTGAAGTCTGAACCAAATTGTTATTGTTTAACAACACAATAGCATACTAGGCAGCACTAGGCTACACATTGTATTTACTGAAGTCTGAACCAAATTGTTATTGTTTAACAACACAATAGCATACTAGGCAGCACTAGGCTACACATTGTATTTACTGAAGTCTGAACCAAATTGTTATTGTTTAACAACACAATAGCATACTAGGCAGCACTAGGCTACACATTGTATTTACTGGTCTGAACCAAATTGTTATTGTTTAACAACACAATAGCATACTAGGCAGCACTAGGCTACACATTGTATTTACTGAAGTCTGAACCAAATTGTTATTGTTTAACAACACAATAGCATACTAGGCAGCACTAGGCTCCACATTGTATTTACTGGTCTGAACCAAATTGTTATTGTTTAACAACACAATAGCATACTAGGCAGCACTAGGCTACACATTGTATTTACTGGTCTGAACCAAATTGTTATTGTTTAACAACACAATAGCATACTAGGCAGCACTAGGCTACACATTGTATTTACTGAAGTCTGAACCAAATTGTTATTGTTTAACAACACAATAGCATACTAGGCAGCACTAGGCTACACATTGTATTTACTGGTCTGAACCAAATTGTTATTGTTTAACAACACAATAGCATACTAGGCAGCACTAGGCTACACATTGTATTTACTGGTCTGAACCAAATTGTTATTGTTTAACAACACAATAGCATACTAGGCAGCACTAGGCTACACATTGTATTTACTGAAGTCTGAACCAAATTGTTATTGTTTAACAACACAATAGCATACTAGGCAGCACTAGGCTACACATTGTATTTACTGGTCTGAACCAAATTGTTATTGTTTAACAACACAATAGCATACTAGGCAGCACTAGGCTACACATTGTATTTACTGGTCTGAACCAAATTGTTATTGTTTAACAACACAATAGCATACTAGGCAGCACTAGGCTACACATTGTATTTACTGAAGTCTGAACCAAATTGTTATTGTTTAACAACACAATAGCATACTAGGCAGCACTAGGCTCCACATTGTATTTACTGGTCTGAACCAAATTGTTATTGTTTAACAACACAATAGCATACTAGGCAGCACTAGGCTACACATTGTATTTACTGGTCTGAACCAAATTGTTATTGTTTAACAACACAATAGCATACTAGGCAGCACTAGGCTACACATTGTATTTACTGAAGTCTGAACCAAATTGTTATTGTTTAACAACACAATAGCATACTTATTGCAGCATTAGGCTACACATTGTATTTACTGGTCTGAACCAAATTGTTATTGTTTAACAACACAATAGCATACGTATTGCAGCACTAGGCTACACATTGTATTTACTGAAGTCTGAACCAAATTGTTATTGTTTAACAACACAATAGCATACTAGGCAGCACTAGGCTACACATTGTATTTACTGAAGTCTGAACCAAATTGTTATTGTTTAACAACACAATAGCATACTAGGCAGCACTAGGCTACACATTGTATTTACTGGTCTGAACCAAATTGTTATTGTTTAACAACACAATAGCATACTAGGCAGCACTAGGCTCCACATTGTATTTACTGAAGTCTGAACCAAATTGTTATTGTTTAACAACACAATAGCATACTAGGCAGCACTAGGCTCCACATTGTATTTACTGGTCTGAACCAAATTGTTATTGTTTAACAACACAATAGCATACTAGGCAGCACTAGGCTACACATTGTATTTACTGAAGTCTGAACCAAATTGTTATTGTTTAACAACACAATAGCATACTAGGCAGCACTAGGCTCCACATTGTATTTACTGGTCTGAACCAAATTGTTATTGTTTAACAACACAATAGCATACTAGGCAGCACTAGGCTCCACATTGTATTTACTGGTCTGAACCAAATTGTTATTGTTTAACAACACAATAGCATACTAGGCAGCACTAGGCTACACATTGTATTTACTGAAGTCTGAACCAAATTGTTATTGTTTAACAACACAATAGCATACTAGGCAGCACTAGGCTCCACATTGTATTTACTGGTCTGAACCAAATTGTTATTGTTTAACAACACAATAGCA
Source organism: Gigantopelta aegis (assembly GCF_016097555.1). Classification (NCBI taxonomy): domain Eukaryota; kingdom Metazoa; phylum Mollusca; class Gastropoda; order Neomphalida; family Peltospiridae; genus Gigantopelta; species Gigantopelta aegis. Next base: position 3,623,954 of record NC_054706.1, read on the forward strand.
TACTAGGCAGCACTAGGCTACACATTGTATTTACTGGTCTGAACCAAATTGTTATTGTTTAACAACACAATAGCATACTAGGCAGCACTAGGCTCCACATTGTATTTACTGGTCTGAACCAAATTGTTATTGTTTAACAACACAATAGCATACTAGGCAGCACTAGGCTACACATTGTATTTACTGAAGTCTGAACCAAATTGTTATTGTTTAACAACACAATAGCATACTAGGCAGCACTAGGCTACACATTGTATTTACTGAAGTCTGAACCAAATTGTTATTGTTTAACAACACAATAGCATACTAGGCAGCACTAGGCTACACATTGTATTTACTGAAGTCTGAACCAAATTGTTATTGTTTAACAACACAATAGCATACTAGGCAGCACTAGGCTACACATTGTATTTACTGAAGTCTGAACCAAATTGTTATTGTTTAACAACGCAATAGCATACTTATTGTAGCACTAGGCTCCACATTGTATTTACTGGTCTGAACCAAATTGTTATTGTTTAACAACACAATAGCATACGTATTGCAGCACTAGGCTACACATTGTATTTACTGAAGTCTGAACCAAATTGTTATTGTTTAACAACGCAATAGCATACTAGGCAGCACTAGGTTACACATTGTATTTACTGAAGTCTGAACCAAATTGTTATTGTTTAACAACACAATAGCATACTAGGCAGCACTAGGCTACACAGTGTATTTACTGAAGTCTGAACCAAATTGTTATTGTTTAACAACACAATAGCATACTTATTGCAGCATTAGGCTCCACATTGTATTTACTGGTCTGAACCAAATTGTTATTGTTTAACAACACAATAGCATACTAGGCAGCACTAGGCTACACAGTGTATTTACTGAAGTCTGAACCAAATTGTTATTGTTTAACAACGCAATAGCATACTTATTGTAGCACTAGGCTCCACATTGTATTTACTGGTCTGAACCAAATTGTTATTGTTTAACAACACAATAGCATACGTATTGCAGCACTAGGCTCCACATTGTATTTACTGGTCTGAACCAAATTGTTATTGTTTAACAACACAATAGCATACGTATTGCAGCACTAGGCTCCACATTGTATTTACTGAAGTCTGAACCAAATTGTTAACTATGATAAATTACTGTCCTACCTTTAATTACCGTTAGCACTGGCATAGAAAGGTGCCAAAAAGTGGGGGTGGGGGGGTGGGGGGGCACACACACACATATAATATATATATAAACCATCGCAGCTGCTACAAAGTGCCTGCTCCTCCCCCCCCCCCCACGGCAGTGGTTAGATTTGCCCCAAATTTTGTCCAAACACAAATTGTAAAATAACCATTATACTGACACAGATTCAACATAGGAGACAGTAACGATGTCACCAATATTGACTTCGCTGAGATTACATAGAACAAAATGCATGTAGTTTTCTGCGGTCTGCCTTTTTGCTTGTTTATGGAATGGATCGATATGATGTAATCTAACGTCATGATATACCCTAAGGTATAACATGTCCATCATGACGTCAGATTAATTATGTCACATACTTATTCCACAAAGAAGCAAAATGGCAGACAGTGAGAAATTGCATGTGTTTTGTCCTAGGAGATCTTAACAAAGTTGATATAGGTGATATGGTTTCAGTCTAATATGTGGAATCCATGTCAATGTAATGGGTTTTTCAAGATTTGTGTCCGGACAAAAAGTGGAGAAAATCTAACTAATTAAAGATAAGAGAGTAATTTATTATAGTTGTTAACAATTTGGTTTGGACTTTAGTACAAAGTGAAACTAATTAAAACCCAGGGTACCTTGATCTCACTGTATTTTTTAACAGCCTCTCTCTCAGATCTCTCCAGTTCCTGCACTTCAGAGTTGTACTTGTCTCGCAACCGCCTACAATAAATATTCAAAACAAGTTATTTGAAAATTATTTCAACAGCTTTGTAACAACCTAATGCATGCAAATTATTCTGAATTATTGTTGACTGATCATGAAAATGCCAAACTGTCAAAAGACTGGCTTTGTAACGTTCTGTAACATGACAACAATAAAGGAGGCAATATTTTGTTTAACGACACACTCAGCTTATTTTATTTACTATTATATGGCGTCACAATGACAACGATAATGACATGAGTAAACCATCTTATAGACATCACACCAAAACCATGGTTTGCAGACCTAATCACTGTGACACTAAACCATCTTATAGACATCACACCAAAACCACGGTTTCCAGACCTAATCACTGTGACACTAAACCATCTTATAGACATCGCACCAAAACCACAGTTTCCAGACCTAATCACTGTGACACTAAACCATCTTATAGACATCACACCAAAACCACGGTTTCCAGACCTAATCACTGTGACACTAAAGCCCTTATTTGTGTCAGTTATCAGAACATTCCTCACCCAAAAATACATTCTGTCAGTTTATTAGTGCAATACATGATGCCTCTGGACAATATTAGAGACATGAGAAAGTTACTTATTTGGGTATGTAATTTGTGTAAGAAATATAACTTTAAAAATATGAAACCAGAGATGAAAGTGGGTTACAAACAAAAACAAATCTAGAAATATTAATATTGGTGGTTTGGTACAGAGACTGGCCTAAGGTTAGAGCTGCACAACGGTCTAAGATGGTCATGTTTATCAACAGAGTGTGTTTTACAAGTGAGAAGACGAGAGTGGACCTGATCTTGTTTTCTGCTGTTCTCTCACAGTCCTCCCTGGAGGCAGTGGCATCCTCCTCTAGTCTGCGGATCACCAGGTCGATCTCCTGGTCCCGCTCCTTCCGCACCATCTCCTTCAACTCGCGCTCCTTCTGAGCCAGCCACGTCTCCTTCTTCTTCATGTAGTTCTCCTCCCACGACTCCTTCTCCAACTTCAGACGTTCGTGCAACTCACGCAGTTCAGTCTGACAATTAAAAGATTCTGGTTTTAGTTTTTATATCTGAGATATCACGTGGGAAAACCTACAAGTTGGCATAACTTGTAAATGTAGCTCAAAGTGGTGCCTCATGTAAAGCCAGAAGTAAAGCTTTTTATGTTAGCTGTTTGAATCAAGCTACGAACATAGCATCATGTTCATCATGTCAGGACAGGTTTTAAGAATCCGTAATTTAAAAAGATGAGGCAAACAGATAACTGAAACAATACTAATGCCAAATGAATTAATTCCAGTTTGGCTTGATGTTAAAAAAATTAAAAGAAAAAGAAGGAAAACTGTTTATAACAACAGATATGTTCAGCTGAGATAACTTGAAATTAAATTTTCTTAATTTATTTTAAATGAAATAATTAACAAAACCCACTCAAAATATCAAGTATATTGTAATCATGTTGAATATTATTTAGACTTTGCTGTTGAAAAAGTGATGTCATTTGTGCTGTATTTTTATCAAATATAGTTAATACTGATTGCTAATACTTCAGACATTTAAAAATAGCACAGGATAATACCTCAACTACATGCCAACTCATTAATCTGGAGTTTTTAAAATATTTTTCAATTTCCTGATTTATCATCAAATTAAAAACAATTAACCCACAGTTCTATTAATTGACAAAGGAGAACTCTATAGTCCATCCCACAGGGAATGCCTTTTTTCATGCTATAGAATTTACTACAAGTTATTTATTTCTAAGCCGACTTTTTTTAAATTGGACACAAAAATAGTATTTTTTGTTATTTCCAAAGCACTTTTACTTTTCTTCTTATGTCAAACAAAACTGAAATTATTTACAAAAACTGTTATTGTAGGTGGGTGGGACGGATTATAAGCACACCATATGTCTGCTGTCCTGCTCCGCCCTGGCTAGCTCCATTACTGGACAAATGAGAACTCTAAACCCACCATGTGTCTGCTGTCCTGCTACACCCTGGCTAGCTCCATTACTAGACAAACGAGAACTCTAAACCCACCGTGTGTCTGCTGTCCTGCTCCGCCCTGGCTAGCTCCATTACTGGACAAATGAGAACTCTAAACCCACCATGTGTCTGCTGTCCTGCTACACCCTGGCTAGCTCCATTACTAGACAAACGAGAACTCTAAACCCACCATGTGTCTGCTGTCCTGCTACACCCTGGCTAGCTCCATTACTAGACAAATGAGAACTCTAAACCCACCATGTGTCTGCTGTCCTGCTACACCCTGGCTAGCTCCATTACTAGACAAATGAGAACTCTAAACCCACCATGTGTCTGCTGTCCTGCTACACCCTGGCTAGCTCCATTACTGGACAAATGAGAACTCTAAACCCACCATGTGTCTGCTGTCCTGCTAAACCCTGGCTAGCTCCATTACTAGACAAATGAGAACTCTAAACCCACCATGTGTCTGCTGTCCTGCTACACCCTGGCTAGCTCCATTACTAGACAAATGAGAACTCTAAACCCACCGTGTGTCTGCTGTCCTGCTACACCCTGGCTAGCTCCATTACTGGACAGCTCCATGCTCCAATGAGAACTCTAAACCCACCGTGTGTCTGCTATCCTGCTACACCCTGGCTAGCTCCATTACTAGACAAATGAGAACTCTAAACCCACCGTGTGTCTGCTATCCTGCTATACCCTGGCTAGCTCCATTACTAGACAAATGAGAACTCTAAACCCACCGTGTGTCTGCTATCCTGCTACACCCTGGCTAGCTCCATTACTAGACAAATGAGAACTCTAAACCCACCGTGTGTCTGCTATCCTGCTACACCCTGGCTAGCTCCATTACTAGACAAATGAGAACTCTAAACCCACCGTGTGTCTGCTGTCCTGCTACACCCTGGCTAGCTCCATTACTAGACAAATGAGAACTCTAAACCCACCGTGTGTCTGCTGTCCTGCTACACCCTGGCTAGCTCCATTACTGGACAAACGAGAACTCTAAACCCACCATGTGTCTGCTGTCCTGCTACACCCTGGCTAGCTCCATTACTAGACAAACGAGAACTCTAAACCCACCGTGACAAATGTCTGTCTGCTGTCCTGCTACACCCTGGCTAGCTCCATTACTGGACAAATGAGAACTCTAAACCCACCATGTGTCTGCTATCCTGCTACACCCTGGCTAGCTCCATTACTAGACAAATGAGAACTCTAAACCCACCATGTGTCTGCTGTCCTGCTACACCCTGGCTAGCTCCATTACTAGACAAATGAGAACTCTAAACCCACCGTGTGTCTGCTATCCTGCTACACCCTGGCTAGCTCCATTACTAGACAAATGAGAACTCTAAACCCACCTTGTGTGTCTGCTATCCTGCTCCGCCCTGGCTAGCTCCATTACTAGACAAATGAGAACTCTAAACCCACCGTGTGTCTGCTATCCTGCTCCGCCCTGGCTAGCTCCATTACTAGACAAATGAGAACTCTAAACCCACCGTGTGTCTGCTATCCTGCTACACCCTGGCTAGCTCCATTACTAGACAAATGAGAACTCTAAACCCACCGTGTGTCTGCTGTCCTGCTCCGCACTGGCTAGCTCCATTACTGGACAAACGAGAACTCTAAACCCACCATGTGTCTGCTGTCCTGCTACACCCTGGCTAGCTCCATTACTAGACAAACGAGAACTCTAAACCCACCATGTGTCTGCTGTCCTGCTACACCCTGGCTAGCTCCATTACTAGACAAACGAGAACTCTAAACCCACCATGTGTCTGCTGTCCTGCTACACCCTGGCTAGCTCCATTACTAGACAAATTAGAACTCTAAACCCACCATGTGTCTGCTGTCCTGCTACACCCTGGCTAGCTCCATTACGAGACAAATGAGAACTCTAAACCCATCTTGTGTGTCTGCTATCCTGCTACACCCTGGCTAGCTCCATTACTAGACAAATGAGAACTCTAAACCCATCTTGTGTGTCTGCTATCCTGCTCCGCCCTGGCTAGCTCCATTACTAGACAAATGAGAACTCTAAACCCACCGGGTGTCTGCTATCCTGCTCCGCCCTGGCTAGCTCCATTACTAGACAAATGAGAACTCTAAACCCACCGGGTGTCTGCTATCCTGCTCCGCCCTGGCTAGCTCCATTACTAGACAAATGAGAACTCTAAACCCATCTTGTGTGTCTGCTGTCCTGCTACACCCTGGCTAGCTCCATTACTAGACAAATGAGAACTCTAAACCCACCATGTGTCTGCTGTCCTGCTCCGCACTGGCTAGCTCCATTACTGGACAAACGAGAACTCTAAACCCACCATGTGTCTGCTGTCCTGCTACACCCTGGCTAGCTCCATTACTAGACAAACGAGAACTCTAAACCCACCATGTGTCTGCTGTCCTGCTACACCCTGGCTAGCTCCATTACTAGACAAACGAGAACTCTAAACCCACCATGTGTCTGCTGTCCTGCTACACCCTGGCTAGCTCCATTACTAGACAAATGAGAACTCTAAACCCACCATGTGTCTGCTGTCCTGCTACACCCTGGCTAGCTCCATTACTAGACAAATGAGAACTCTAAACCCACCATGTGTCTGCTGTCCTGCTACACCCTGGCTAGCTCCATTACTAGACAAATGAGAACTCTAAACCCACCATGTGTCTGCTGTCCTGCTACACCCTGGCTAGCTCCATTACTAGACAAATGAGAACTCTAAACCCACCATGTGTCTGCTGTCCTGCTACACCCTGGCTAGCTCCATTACTAGACAAATGAGAACTCTAAACCCACCATGTGTCTGCTGTCCTGCTACACCCTGGCTAGCTCCATTACTAGACAAATGAGAACTCTAAACCCATCTTGTGTGTCTGCTGTCCTGCTACACCCTGGCTAGCTCCATTACTAGACAAATGAGAACTCTAAACCCACCGTGGTCTGCTGTCCTGCTACACCCTGGCTAGCTCCATTACTAGACAAAGGAGAACTCTAAACCCACCATGTGTCTGCTGTCCTGCTACACCCTGGCTAGCTCCATTACTGGACAAATGAGAACTCTAAACCCACCATGTGTCTGCTATCCTGCTCCGCCCTGGCTAGCTCCATTACTAGTCAAATGAGAACTCTAAACCCACCGTGTGTCTGCTGTCCATTACTAGTCCTGCTACACCCTGGCTAGCTCCATTACTAGACAAACGAGAACTCTAAACCCACCATGTGTCTGCTGTCCTGCTACACCCTGGCTAGCTCCATTACTAGACAAATGAGAACTCTAAACCCATCTTGTGTGTCTGCTGTCCTGCTACACCCTGGCTAGCTCCATTACTGGACAAATGAGAACTCTAAACCCACCGTGTGTCTGCTGTCCTGCTCCACCCTGGCTAGCTCCATTACTGGACAAATGAGAACTCTAAACCCACCGGGTGTCTGCTGTCCTGCTACACCCTGGCTAGCTCCATTACTAGACAAACGAGAACTCTAAACCCACCATGTGTCTGCTGTCCTGCTACACCCTGGCTAGCTCCATTACTAGACAAACGAGAACTCTAAACCCACCATGTGTCTGCTGTCCTGCTACACCCTGGCTAGCTCCATTACTAGACAAATGAGAACTCTAAACCCATCATGTGTCTGCTGTCCTGCTACACCCTGGCTAGCTCCATTACTAGACAAACGAGAACTCTAAACCCACCATGTGTCTGCTGTCCTGCTACACCCTGGCTAGCTCCATTACTAGACAAATGAGAACTCTAAACCCATCTTGTGTGTCTGCTGTCCTGCTACACCCTGGCTAGCTCCATTACTAGACAAACGAGAACTCTAAACCCACCATGTGTCTGCTGTCCTGCTACACCCTGGCTAGCTCCATTACTGGACAAATGAGAACTCTAAACCCACCGGGTGTCTGCTGTCCTGCTACACCCTGGCTAGCTCCATTACTAGACAAATGAGAACTCTAAACCCACCATGTGTCTGCTGTCCTGCTACACCCTGGCTAGCTCCATTACTGGACAAATGAGAACTCTAAACCCACCATGTGTCTGCTGTCCTGCTAAACCCTGGCTAGCTCCATTACTAGACAAACGAGAACTCTAAACCCACCGAGTGTCTGTTGTCCTGCTCCGCCCTGGCCTTCTCGAACTCCAGCTTCATGGCTTCTAGTGCGTGCGTGTGGCTGTCCTCCAGCTGTTGCTGCAGCTTGTCGAGCTCAGTGCGCTGCCGCATGGCCTGCTGGGATAGCCGGTCCTTCTCCTCCTGCACCTCAGCGTACAGACGGCGCCGCTGCTGCTGGTATGCCTGCTCCTCCTGCTGCAGCTGCTTCTCGTACCTGGCAAACGAAGAAAGGAAGGTTTGGTTTAAAGACGCACGCACTCAACACATTTTTAATTACAATTATATGGTGTCTGACATATGGTTAAGGACCGTAGAGATAAATAAAGAGGAAACCTGCTGCTGTCACTCCATGAGTTTCTCTTTTCAACTAGCAGCAAGGGATCTTTTATATGCATCATCTCACAGACAGGATGGAACAGGCAATAAAAAAAAGGACAGAGAATCATATGAGTTAATCAAATATAAAATAACAGACACCTGTACACCAGTGAGTGATAAGCATAATCTATACATGATCCTAGCAGCGATCATTATGTAGATACAAAATGACAGATCCTCATCCTGAATTCTACTTACGTACCCCTTTACCCTTATGGTTTCGGGCAGATCACAACTCTGTCATGGTCAGTGGTGTGGCCTGGGATAGATTCATTTAATTTAGTGGGTAAATTTGGATAAATTTAAAAAATGAGGGGGTGGACATATAAATTTACTAGCGCCAGTTAAAAATGGTATTTAACAGTTATGTTAATTTATTCTAAGATTATTTAGTATGCGCAAATTTGTACTATCATGTATTAAGCCCTAAGGAGGAAAGGGTTAGTCTGCAGTTTTTGCTATAAAAAGTTTGTTTAATTAGTATTAATTGATTATTATTAAATGACAGAGTGGTACCTTTCCATGGCGAGCTGTCGTTCCCGCGCACACGCCGCCTCTTTCTCCTCGGCTAGCTGGTTCCTCAGCTCCTCCGTCATCTTGACGTACCTCTGGGCCGCGCGCTCATCCGCCTCCAGCAACTCAGCCTCCTGGATCTGTTTGATCTTCTTCATCTCGCCCTTGTGCTTCGCGATCAACCGCTGGATCTCTGGCTCCAGGCCTTTCACCGTCATCTCCTGAAAACAAAACACGTAGCAAGTTCAGGATAGTGATCAATCTGTAACAATTTGTTTGGTTTACATCCTATATTATCCTACCACAATACTTTAATATTATGTGCAAAAATACCGGTCTTGTGAGCACTTGAGAGTGCTCTGCCTCCTGGAGAGGCCTTGGAAAAAAAGAAAAAAGAAGCTGTATCATCAGCTCTACCTGCTTCCCTGTTATGTTTTTGTCAAAAATGGCATATTAAATGGTTGTAACATGCACATATATATTTACAAAATCCAGGAAACTTGCAAAACACACCAACAATGTAATTATCTTTAAAATGTTGACACTCCACAATAACATAGACATTATATTTGGCACCTAAAATACTTTGATTAAGATAAAAAAAAAGTGAATATTTATGGAAATACAAAGCCCTATTGTTCAGTTCACATGCTAGTTACTCATATTTTAACCAATTTGAGTGACAATTTAGAAAGAAAGAAAGAAATGTTTTATTTAATGACACACTCAACACATTTTATTTACGGTTATATGGCATCAGAGGAAACCCGCTGTTGCCACTACATGGGCTACTCTTTCCGATTAGCAGCAAGGCATCTTTTATTTGCGCTTCCCACAGGCAGGATAGCACAAACCATGGCCTTTGTTGAACCAGTTATGGATCACTGGTCGGTGCAAGTGGTTTACACCTACCCATTAAGCCTTGCGGAGCACTCACTCAGGGTTTGGAGTCGGTATCTGGATTAAAAATCCCATGCCTTGACTGGGATCCAAACCCAGTACCTACCAGCCTGAAGACCGATGGCCTAACCACTACGCCACCGAGACCGGTGAGTGACAATTTAGATACTATTAATTACTTAATCAGGCTGTCCAGCACACCCTTATGAAAAGTAGGACAAACGTAGGAATGAAAATGTATAAAAAGTAGGACAAATGTAGGAAAAAGTAGGACTGAAACAGTACGAAGCAACATTAACCATGCTCATACTGGGAAAACAAATGTGTTAAATGCAAAAAGTGATATTACTGAGAAAACGCTGCACTTGTACCTATATTTTCTGTTCTATCCAAAATCACGTGAATCTTATGTAATGGTCACGTTATATAGTTATTTGAAATATTTCAAGGTATTGAGAAAAACCCCACAGAAAACTATATGTGGGACAGACGGATGGACGAACGGAAAGAAGGATGGAGAGAAACCTATAGTTTAAATAGAAATAGACAGAAATAACATCTCATCTCACCGTGACTTTTTGGGTGTAAATTTAATATGTTGAGATTAGCAACAAAAAATTCTGTTGACTTTCATAATAACACCAGCATTATATACACTTTAAAAGCAATTCGCGGCATTTTGAAACAAAACAGTAGGAAAAAGTAGGTATTTTGAAGAAAAAGAAGGAAAAATGGGAGAAAGACCAAAAAGTAAGAAAAAGTAGGAAAAGTGGGATTGCTGGACAGCCTGCTTAATGAAATGATCAGTGACCTGGATAGTAAGTCAATTAATGGGAAATCTCGTTACACTTGATTGAGAATTTCGATCCCTGAATTTATCTCACCTTGATTTTCTTAGTTTTTTCATCAATCCACTTCTCTCTCCTGATTTTCTCAGTTGCAGCTGAGATTTCTTTTAATTTATTAATTTCAATACTATGGCTGAAACAAAATTAGATTGAAATAATTTAAAACAACTTTATATAAATGAAATTAAAGTTCTGAATGGAAATGTTAAAAACACATTTTATTTGATTTGGGATATGGGGAGGGTAATGTAATTAGGAGATGACATTATCCTGGTGAACCACGAATGACTGCTGAAGTAACAAATTAACGAATCTGGAACAAGATTCCGGCAAAAACAATATCCTGTTTATTGAGTTTCAAACAGTGTACAATATGTACAAATAAAATTATACATATAAAATCACTTACTGACATTAATACAGAAGTCTAGAGTTATACTAAAACAATGAAAAGAGCTGTGATAAATACAACTACATAAGATGTCTTGTTTTAAATTTTGAACTACCACAAGAAAAGTCAATGTAATTATATAACTTAATAGAAAAAGCAAGCACACATCTAAATCAGCCATAAACATCATCTTAAACAGCTGTTCTGAGCCCCGTTCTATGAAGCGATCTTAGTGCTAAGATCACCTTAAGTATATAACTAACATATGCACTTAAGGTGATCTTAGCCCCAAGATTGCTCCATTGTACAGGGCCCTAACGAGTGAAGAACTACAGTTAACGATTGCGGAATATTCGCTTACTTCTCTTCCATGGACTTGAACTTGTCTCGGTATTTCTTGTCGATCTCCTTCAGCTCCTTCACCAGCTGTTCACACTTCTCACTCAGTGTCTTCTTGTCCTCGATCAGCTGCAAACAGAGAATAACACAATAACGGCAACACAACACAAAACACTCATACAGTCAAAGCTACTCAACAGGGTTTCTGCCAGAGGGTATGAAGGGTAAATGACGTACCCTAAAATCTTGGAAATCAATGGATACATTTTTATAATTTTTAAAAAGATAATAGTAAGAGAACTGCTATTTAAAATTTGTCGATGTACATGAAATACAGTGTCCGTTTTCAAAACATCTGTTTTGTTTTTATGAACCCTCAAATAATTTTCTGTCAGAAAGCCTGCTCGAATACTATTACATACTCCTTTAACATAACATTTTTAAAGACATTAGATTAATTAATATGCTGCACAGAAAAATTTATTTTATTACGTCAATAAGCAGAATTTAACTAACTTTTGTTTGGTTTGACAGAAGAGAATGGCAGATCACTCTCCAGTGAGTACTGAAGTACAATGGTGTTGCTGCACATGAATTACCTGATATATGAAAGACAAGTGGCGTTTCACCGTTTCTTCACGTGAATTACCTGATCTGTGAAAGACAAGTGGCGTTTCACCATTTCTTCGCGTTGATCTGTGAAAGACAAGTGGCGTTTTACTGTTTCTTCACGTGAATTACCTGACCTGTGAAAGACAAGTGGCGTTTCACTGTTTCTTCACGTGAATTACCTGACCTGTGAAAGACAAGTGGCGTTTCACCGTTTCTTCACGTGAATTACCTGACCTGTGAAAGACAAGTGGCGTTTCACCGTTTCTTCACGTGAATTACCTGATCTATGAAAGACAAGTGGCGTTTCACCGTTTCTTCATATTCGTCTTTCTGCAGGTCGAGTCTTCGTTTCATCTCCTTCTCAGTCTCCTTGGCGTGTCTCACAGTCAGCTCACGTTGTTGATTCTATGACACACACCAAACATTTCAATCAGTTTTAAAAGAATTCATTGAAAATCCAATGAATCTTATACCCTATATGAAAGATAAAACATCAAGGATACAAGCCTTCTCACCAACATTCTGTCACAAACACATGAATTGAGTTCACTAAAATAAATAAATTATTATGAAATAACCAACACACCGCCATCCCAAGTTGTACTTGTATGCATTGTTTGATGAATTAATAAGGAGATATGGCCCAGACAAGTTTTTCCTTTAATGTGCAGTAATGCATGAAAATTAGGTCACAGTGAATTGATATGAAAGATATGCCACAGAAACAAAACATTTATGGATGGATGGATGGACAGTACCATACCATAATACGACAAGTGTTAATAAAAATTATTTTATCTGCCGCGCCATCCCCTCCCCCTCCACTCCCAAAAAAGAAGAAAAAATCCAGAAATATGATAAAAATATGAGCAACATTGCTATGAACACTGAAGTATACAAGGGGCAAGTTTCATACCAGGGCTTTCTGCAGCATGGTGATGGTGCGTTTCTTCTCGTCTATCTCGAGTCGCTGCGACAAGACGGCACTTGTCACTTCACTCGCCACCGCCTGTGCCTGCTCCATCTGAGCTATTTCCTCACCAGAGGGCAGCACCAGAGCCGGTTTATCAAGCTGTTCATTCATCTTGTTGATCTCCTGAAACACACAAACCAAAACACAAATATAAACATCTCACAGATCATTTACTATACAGGGCAACAGAGAACTCTTGTTATTTCATATTTCCAGTAAATTTTCCACTTTATATGTTCAGGTAGCCGACTTAAAATAATCCCTTTTAAGATGTCATATTATCATTTCATATTTTATCTTTTAATTCTGAATTTTTATCTCTGTGTCCATTTACTTGAAACATTCTAGAGATTGACTGATAACAACTAATTTGTTGACAATGAAAGAAAAATAAATAATCAGAACCTATTTTTAAGTCAGAATTGTATTTATTACTATAGTAAGATCAAAGGGTCTGTAATACAATTGATTACAGTTTAAAGTTGATCATCTTACAGAACACTTACAGAGTCTATCTCGGTGAGGCGATCGTTAACCTGCACCTCATCCAGGAAGGACATAATACTCTGAAGCTTGTCGTCCGTTAGAAAACCACTTTTACTCAATCCGTCTTTAGGTGAGTTCAGTTTCTCGAGATTTTCCATCGTCAGGTTTGTGTCGCCCCATTCCCCGACCTCTCTGCTCTTTGTCAGGTCTTCCACTGAAATAATAAACCACCAGTTTTCTAACAGTGTTCACTACAGATTCAGGAATAAAGTTAACACTGGAACCTGGTTGAAATATTCACCGATTTGGTATAAATGATACATGTGGGTGCAATGCCAACAGTTTAGTGAAGTAAATGTCTTGAACGTCTATTACAGCTATATAAAGTAAAAAACTAAATTAATTCAGTCCATACACTAAGTTTCACCAGCTGTAACAAAGTGGTCACCTGAACTTGATATTGGATCTTTTTTAATATGCTACAAACAAGAATTCTGTGAAATTAAATGTCTCGCCTACTATAAACATTTTAGTGCACTGTGCAACACGTATAAAGCACGTTTCAATGATCTAGGAGTTATAGTTGGTCAAAAAACTCATCTCAACGTTAAGCTCAAACACAACATGTATAAAGCTTTCAATGATCTAGGAGTTATAGTTGGTCAAAAAACTCATCTCAACGTTAAGCTCAAACACAACATGTATAAAGCACGTTTCAATGATCTAGGAGTTATAGTTGGTCAAAAAACTCATCTCAACGTTAAGCTCAAACACAACATGTATAAAGCACGTTTCAATGATCTAGGAGTTATAGTTGGTCAAAAAACTCATCTCAACGTTAAGCTCAAACACAACATGTATAAAGCACGTTTCAATGATCTAGGAGTTATAGTTGGTCAAAAAACTCATCTCAACGTTAAGCTCAAACACAACATGTATAAAGCACGCTTCAATGATCTAGGAGTTATAGTTGGTCAAAAAACTCATCTCAACGTTAAGCTCAAACACAACATGTATAAAGCACGCTTCAGTGATCTAGGAGTTATAGTTTGTCAAAAAACTGATCTCAACGTTAAGCTCAAACACAACATGTATAAAGCACGTTTCAATGATCTAGGAGTTATAGTTGGTCAAAAAACTGATCTCAACGTTAAGCTCAAACACAACATGTATAAAGCACGTTTCAATGATCTAGGAGTTATAGTTGGTCAAAAAACTCATCTCAACGTTAAGCTCAAACACAACATGTATAAAGCACGCTTCAATGATCTAGGAGTTATAGTTGGTCAAAAAACTCATCTCAACGTTAAGCTCAAACACAACATGTATAAAGCACGCTTCAGTGATCTAGGAGTTATAGTTTGTCAAAAAACTGATCTCAACGTTAAGCTCAAACACAACATGTATAAAGCACGTTTCAATGATCTAGGAGTTATAGTTGGTCAAAAAACTCATCTCAACGTTAAGCTCAAACACAACATGTATAAAGCACGCTTCAGTGATCTAGGAGTTATAGTTGGTCAAAAAACTCATCTCAACGTTAAGCTCAAACACAACATGTATAAAGCACGCTTCAGTGATCTAGGAGTTATAGTTTGTCAAAAAACTCATCTCAACGTTAAGCTCAAACACAACACGTATAAAGCACGTTTCAATGATCTAGGAGTTATAATTTGTCAAAAAACTCATCTCAACGTTAAGCTCAAACAAACATGTATAAACCACATTTCAATGATCTAGGAGTTATAGTTGGTCAAAAAACTCATCTCAATGTTAAGCTCAAACACAACACGTATAAAGCACGCTTCAATGATCTTGGAGTTATAGTTGGTCAAAAAACTCATCTCAACGTTAAGCTCAAACACAACATGTATAAAGCACGCTTCAATGATCTAGGAGTTATAGTTGGTCAAAAAACTCATCTCAACGTTAAGCTCAAACACAACATGTATAAAGCACGCTTCAATGATCTAGGAGTTATAGTTGGTCAAAAAACTCATCTCAACGTTAAGCTCAAACACAACATGTATAAAGCACGCTTCAATGATCTAGGAGTTATAGTCGGTCAAAAAACTCATCAGATTTTGTGTACAATGGCAAAAATTAATGTGATAAAGAAAAGCTCACAAGTTGGGGCACAGAATCCTAAAGATAAAAGGAACTGGTTCCTAACTTCACCCTCTACATATTATCTACATTTGTATAGGCCTGTAGGAACGATATCTGAAGTGGGAGGAGGGGGGGGGGGGGGGGGAAATAGTCTCTAGTGAGGGATACAAACTGGATTTTTATCTTTATATCATCTTTATTTATGCAAAGTAGTGAAAATTTAAAACATACATTTTCATCCTAGAGAACAAGCCTCATGGCCCGTCCCTCCCCACTTCCTACGCGCCTGTTGTATTTTATATTAATAAATGCAAAGACTACATAATAATATTGTCGATAAGACATATTAGTTGTAAAGTAATTGTCAGTATGTGGCAACAGTATAATATTTTCCAACATTTCTGTGTTTCTGTACCCAGCTGTGGACAGTTTTGGCAGACTGGTAACATATTTTCTTAATAATTAAAAATACACGGTTTAACCAAACACATTAAAACTTGGAGGGTAACTAGTTAAGAGAACAAAGTTTTTTATAAAATTATTATATCTTGCTTTGGGTGAGGAGGGGACGCTTTTTGCAAATTTGCGAAATCGGCCTCTGGAATATCCACCGACGTGTCATATTTACATCTATGCTGAAAAAGATTTATGATGAAATATTATTACATTTTGTGTGCTTTTCTTCTAATTAGGTCCATTTGCTTCAGTTTACATTAAAAATGTTTTAAAAAATGCTTGTATGCTAGTCTATGACCGTGTGGCTTCCTCGTCTTTGTCGGCAGTTGATTCATCCGAATTTTCGTCTAAGACAACATTTCCAGGATTAGGGACAAAGTCTATGATAAGTGGTTCAAACTGATACTGTTTGATGCCATTAGCACAAGCTGGACACAATTCTTCGTCACTCGAATCGCTAAGTTCGTCCATAGTTTCTTCAGTTTTCCTCTCATCGATGACATCATGGGTCTAGCTCATCAATTGTCGACAGTTTCCGGAAAACATTGGAGATCGGCGAAAAAAAAAACCCCAACCAAGACTGGCACGCTTAACTTAGTCAATAAGGGGAGCGCGGTAGTTGCGTGTTGTGGGTTATGACGGCAAACAATTCATTACGCCGTATATATGGTTTGGTGTCCGGTCTCCTTTAAGCTCAAACACAACATGTATAAAGCAGGTTTCAATGATCTAGGAGTTATAGTTGGTAAAAAAACTCATCTCAACGTTAAGCTCAAACACAACACGTATAAAGCACGCTTCAATGATCTAGGAGTTATAGTTGGTCCAAAAACTCATCTCAACGTTAAGCTCAAACACAACATGTATAAAGCACGCTTCAATGATCTAGGAGTTATAGTTGGTCAAAAAACTGATCTCAACGTTAAGCTCAAACACAACAAGTATAAAGCACGTTTCAATGATCTAGGAGTTATAGTTTGTCAAAAAACTCATCTCAATGTTAAGCTCAAACACAACACGTATAAAGCACGCTTCAATGATCTTGGAGTTATAGTTGGTAAAAAAAATGATCTCAATGTTAAGCTCAAACACAACACGTATAAAGCACGTTTCAGTGATCTAGGAGTTATAGTTTGTCAAAAAACTCATCTCAACGTTAAGCTCAAACACAACACGTATAAAGCATGTTTCAGTGATCTAGGAGTTATAGTTTGTCAAAAAACTCATCTCAATGTTAAGCTCAAACGCAACAAGTATAAAGCACGTTTCAATGATCTAGGAGTTATAGTTTGTCAAAAAACTCATCTCAACATTAAGCTCAAACACAACACGTATAAAGCACGTTTCAGTGATCTAGGAGTTATAGTTTGTCAAAAAACTCATCTCAATGTTAAGCTCAAACACAACATGTATAAAGCACGTTTCAATGATCTAGGAGTTATAGTTTGTCAAAAAACTCATCTCAACGTTAAGCTGAAACACAAAATTTGATGTTGTCACTACCACCATCAGAAAAGTAATACTACACACCGCCTTTTTATTTCATACTGACGGTACAAAAACAGTGAACCAAGAAAATCCAAAACCCATTATTCCTCAAGAGACAATAGCCTTCAGGCAGTAAAACACCCTTCTCATCAGTCATAAAAAATAAGACTTTATTCCATGTTTTATTAATCAAAATAATTAGCCATAATACTCGACATGTGATTATGCAGAACCCACTACATGCAGGAATAGATACATACACCAGGAATTCTTCTTCTCCTGCCGCACGCTGACAAACTGACTATTAACCCACTACATGCAGGAATAGATACATACACCAGGAATTCTTCTTCTCCTGCCGCGCGCTGACAAACTGACTGTTGACCCACTACATGCTGGAATAGATACATACACCAGGAATTCTTCTTCTCCTGCCGCGCGCTGACAAACTGACTGTTGACCCACTACATGCTGGAATAGATACATACACCAGGAATTCTTCTTCTCCTGCCGCGCGGTGACAAACTGACTGTTGACCCACTACATGCTGGAATAGATACATACACCAAGAATTCATCTTCTCCTGCCGTGCACTGACAAACTGACTGTTGACCCACTACATGCTGGAATAGATACATACACCAGGAATTCTTCTTCTGCCGCACGCTGAAAAACTGACTGTTGACCCAATACATGCTGGAATAGATACATACACCAGGAATTCTTCTTCTCCTGCCGCGCGCTGACAAACGTCTCCTCCTCCTCCAGCTTCTTGAGTGTGTCAAACAGGTCGTTGAGCGTCGTGCGAGTCTGGGATTTACCCGGGTTCTCCGACTCTCGTGCCGACACAAGAGCAGCTTCTGCACCGTTCTCACGGGGCGACGACTGCAACACAGAAATTATCAATATTAGTCAGGGTTTAGGATGAAGCCCATAAAATATTAATTTCGCAATTTGGTAAATTTGCCAAACTGAAAAAATGCCAGTACATCTATAAATGACATAGGATTTTTTAATTAGCTTTTTGGCCAATTAGTAATTACATACACATGTATATTTGCCAAATCCCAACTTTAATTTGCATGTTTTACAATGGTAATATAGAGACCCAAATGCGTGATGGGTATGTACACACCTATGGGGTAGAGGTACAAAACTAGAAAGTGACAGCATTTACTTAATATTCAGTTAGCTTTTTAAAAATATCCATCCCATCTTCCTACAAAAATGTTTTTTGTAAATAATTTGACGTAAGAAGAAAAGTAAAAGTGTTTTGAAGATAATAAAAAAAAAAACCCAGTTGTGTGCAATTTAGAAAATAATCTGCTCAGAAATAAATAACTAGTAGTGAATTCCATAGTATGAAAAAAGGATGGACTATAGATAGTACTAAACCAAATAACTTCTGGCTGTGTCAAAGTTCGAGGTGCACCCAACTTTTGATACAGAAGTGAACACCACAAGTCCTGTGATTGGTTATAAATGTGAGTGTGTTTGTTGTAAAAAAAATTTGTGCGGAACTAGGGTAGTCATAGATGCTACCTGTTATCTCAGGAATGAGCAGCTTGACCCCCATTTTTTTCTGATTCACTTTAAATGTGAGGGGTGGTAGTATTTATATCCGTGGTGTTTATGTCGATTGATACGCTGCAGGTAGGAGTTTTAGCCACATATGTTACTATTGTCGTCTATGGGATTTGATTTGGTAGTATACACCCTATAGTAATTGCCCAGTTAACATGTGGTGGGTTGCCATCTATTAAAACAGAACCTACTACATTGCTGGACAACACATCTACTGATACGGAACATACCAATCACCAATAAAACACAATTTTATTTAAACCAATTGCAGCAGATTAACCAGGAATAACACAATACAATATAACTGTGTTACTGACAGTCAATCTCAGATGTATCACATCTCTGTGTGTTATTACAGACATAACTACTCTAGCAGTGTATTAAATCTCATATCACATATCTATATGTTATTACAAACATAACTACTCTAGCAGTGTATTAAATCTCATATCACATCTGTGTGTTATTACAGACATAACTACTCTAGCAGCGTGTTAAATCTCATATCACATCTGTGTGTTATTACAGACGTAACTACTCTAGCAGTGTGTTAAATCTCATATCACATCTGTGTGTGTTATTACAGACTTAACTACTCTAGCAGTGTATTAAATCTCACATCACATCTCTGTATGTTATTACAGACTTAATTACTCTAGCAGTGTATTAAATCTCACATCACATCTCTGTATGTTATTACAGACATAACTACTCTAGCAGTGTGTTAAATCAAACATCACATCTCTATATGTTATTAACTACTCTAGCAGTGTGTTAAATTCCACATCACATCTCTGTATGTTATTACAGACATAACAACTCTAGCAGTGTGGTAAATCTCACATCACATCTCTGTATGTTATTAACTACCGTATTTGACCGGAAATAAGACCATGTCTTTGAATAAGCCCCCCTCCGTTTTGATAGCATTTAAGAAATTAGGCCCTGATTCGTAAATAAGCCCACCCCCAACTTCGTCACCTTATAAATAACACGAAATTGCAAGTTTGCTCAAAGTTCATTTAAAAGGTCATACCTCCTGCAGATAATTAAACACAAATGTAACACAATATTTTACCACCAGTGAGATTTAGCAGTCTGACAATAACAGTGTGTAACATTGTTTTCAATTTCATGCCTGCAGTATTTCTTTGAAGTATCCAAGCCCAAGTATGAACTAATGTCTATTTTTACCACCACACCAGGTCCGCAGTTAATGCTAATTAAGTAAATACCATATTCTGATTGGCTAAGAACAATGACCTTAGATTGACAATTTTTTGTAGTGTAAGCTAGCTGCCTGTGTCAGAAACGTGTGTATACACTATTGAGTTTGTTGTTAATTGATGTTGTTTTAAGTCTTCTCAGCATTAAATTTTGGATGTAAATAAACCTCACTGGTAAGTAATTGTAACATAGAAGGTGTGTTTCTGATAATTAGATACTAGTAAAAAACCCACAATTTAATTAATAAACAATTATTATTTATTAATAACAAATGGAACACTAATTAATAGATATGCTACTGAACGTTTTTTGTTTTCTTCCTAGTTCATTTAATTATTATTATTTATTTTAATTATTATCTTCTTTTTTTTCTCAACAAAACTGGCCCCTTGTCTGGGAATAAGCCCACCCCATGCTAAGCTCACAATGAGTTGTCTTGGCCCCCTGGGCTTATTTCCGGTCAAATACGGTACTCTAGCAGTGTGTTAAATCCCACATCACATCTCTGTAGGTTATTACAGACATAACTACTCTAGCAGTGTTAAATCCCACATCACACCTCTGTAGGTTATTACAGACATAACTACTCTAGCAGTGTGTTAAATCCCACATCACATCTCTGTATGTTATTAAAGACATAACTACTCTAGCAGTGTGCTAAATCTAACATCACATCTCTGTATTTTATTACAGACATAACTATTCTAGCAGTGTATTAAATCTCAGATCACATCTCTCAGAGTTCGACGCCCGACGCCCGTGGCTAGTGGTTTTTAAGTTCGGGCTAGTGAGAAACGCAAAACCACTAGCCCCTGCGGGCTAGTGGTTTCCCCCCTCCTCTCGTCATCGCTCGATCGTGGGGTGTTTTTTTTTCTTTCTTTTTCTCTCGGCTGAAATTTCGTTTAATAAATTTGATTGTGACGTTTGTCATCGAATAATATCAACAACGCAATCAGTATATAATAATAATCCACTTGAGCTAGGTCTGCAAACTGCAGTAACATGCTATCTCTACATCATCACAGTTACAGCATGCATTGTTTACCTTTCCCTTTCAAGTTTCTGGCACAGGAAATAAAGTCTAATGACATGCGTGTTTTGATTGGTTAGACACGTCACGTGGTAGTTAATCTCGCACGTATGTTTTAGGCTAAGAACTTGGAAATCACCAATCGCGACGACAGGTTAATCTCAATCAAGTAAACCCCAGCCATGCTTTGAATTTCAGTGTTTGTTTTATTTACCTATTGTTTTCTAATTTAACACTTAGCTGACATGTGGTTATCGGCAATCAGGAAAACAATTTACTTTAATGGTAACCGCACATGCACATATAGGGTCCATTACATTGTGAAAATTAAGACCTTATTTATCAACATTTTGTATATACTACATTTTTGCACTGACCCAGCGATATTATTTTTTAATGCTCGTTTTCTTAAAATGGGAATTTTGTATATACAACATTCTTGCACTCACCCAGCGACTTGACAAAAGACAAAACGTACGACACGACAAAAAACTGAAAGTTACAACATGATTTAAGTGTTTGTTTTATTTTACTGTTATACTCGTAAATGTGTAATGTTACAAAAATTAGATAAAAATCCAGTTATAATTGATCAGGAATTTGGGCTAGTGCTTTATCTTGGTGGGCTAGTGGTTTTCACAAACCCACTAGCCCTGTGGCTAGCGACTTTTCAAAATATTTGTCATACTCTGCATCTCTGTATGTTATTACAGACTTAACTACTCTAGCAGTGTATTAAATCTCATATCACATCTCTGTATGTTATTACAGACTTAACTACTCTAGCAGTGTATTAAATCTCATATCACATCTCTGTATGTTATTACAGACATAACTACTCTAGCAGTGTGTTAAATCACACATCACTTCTCTGTATGTTATTATACAGACATAACAACTCTAGCAGTGTGTTAAATCTCATATCACATCTCTGTATGTTATTACAGACGTAACTACTCTAGCAGTGTGTTAAATTCCACATCACATCTTTCAGTGTTTCCCCTAGGGGCCGGAAGGACCCCACACTGACCCCGTGAATTTCTTTACCGGAACCGTAACAATTGGGGACGAGTTCACTTCCATGATTAAATAAAATGCAAATGCTAGTAGTCATAAATATACTAGTATTCCACAAATATGTACATTGTTAGAGCCCGGTGGCCAGTGAGGGGAAAACAAATAAACCATCATGATGATGATCGAATGAAAAATTTCTTTTTTTAAATCAACCAACATCGATCATATGTTAAAAGGAAAACGGATCTACAAGTCAATACTTTTGATTTCCTTTCACATGCAACAGTTCACTAATGAATATATGGTCACCAGTAATCTATGCCCCATCCCTGAAATGAATATACTTACAGATGTAATTTTATTAAAGTCCAATTTAACAAAATGTTGCAGTCATTTTGATGCAATTTTCCTTTAACTACAGTCTACTAAGTGACTGGTACCCAAACAGTTGTTACTCTAACACAGTGCAGACTTAACAAAATAAATGGTGACCAGTCTCATCAGATCATGTTTGTTTTTTAAAGGTTGCACATAACCATATTGTTTTATGAACTTCCAAATGTGTTTTTTGTTTGGTCTGGGTTTTTTTTGTGTTGTTGTTTTTTAAATTATAGTTTAAACATTACATAATTAAATTTGCAAGACTTGAAAGAAATTATTTTTAAGTGCATTATATGATGAATTAACACAAATTTAAAAATGTACCTACATATATAAAACAAATATTTACTTTTTTTAATTTGTTTTACCACTGAGTGATTATATTTTAGCAGGTGAATTTTTTATCATGACCAGTAAAAAAAATTATCCATTGGTCGGTATGGGAAATCTTTTTTTTTTAATTCTAGAACCCCTGATATACATACAGAAGTAGGGCTAATGAATATTCAATCATGGTTAATTAATTTTTAAAATCACCAATACCATGGTTAGTGGAATTTTAATTTTTTTTAGAAGACATGGGTTTTACTTTAAGATAAATAGATCAGTAATATGTATTATCTGTTTGTGCATAGTCTAATACTTTTATACTTCTTTTTCCAATTATTGTTTTGATATTATGCAAATATTTAATAATAATAAACATTATTATTAAAATCTATCTTAAAATATCTCCTTCTATAAGTGTACATGACACCCTCATGTATTCCATAATGCATCTAAAAATAACTGGAAATTTTAAAAAACATTACTGGGGAGCATGCCCCCGAACTCCGCTAGCATTTTCGCACCCTTTGGGGCACAGTTAACATCAAACTATTTTGCCAACCCTCTGAACAAAAATCCTGGGGGAAACACTGATCTTTGTATTTGATTACAGACGTAACAACTCTAGCAGTGTGTTAAATTCCACATCACATCTCTGTATGTTATTACAGACATAACTACTCTAGCAGTGTGTTAAATCACACATGTATCACATCTATGTATGTTATTACAGACATAACTACTCTAGCAGTGTGTTAAATTCCACATCACACCTCTATAGGTTATTACAGACATAACTACTCTAGCAGTGTGTTAAATTGGGTCTGAAATTATGTTATTACACACATAACTACTCTAGCAGTGTGTTAAATTCCACATCACACCTCTATAGGTTATTACAGACATAACTACTCTAGCAGTGTGTTAAATCACACATGTATCACATCTCTGTATGTTATTACAGATAACTACTCTAGCAGTGTGTTAAATCCCAACTCACATCTCTGTATGTTATTACAGACATAACTACTCTAGCAGTGTGTTAAATCCCACATCACATCTCTGTATGTTATTACAGACATAGCTACTCTAGCAGTGTGTTAAATCCCACATCACATCTCTGTATGTTATTACAGACATAGCTACTCTAGCAGTGTGTTAAATCCCACATCACATCTCTGCATGTTATTACAGACATAGCTACTCTAGCAGTGTGTTAAATTTCATATCACATCTCTGTATGTTATTACAGACATAACTACTCTAGCAGTGTGTTAAATCTCATATGACATCTCTGTATGTTATTACAGACATAACTACTCTAGCAGTGTGTTAAATCACACATGTATCACATCTATGTATGTTATTACAGACATAACTACTCTAGCAGTGTGTTAAATCACACATGTATCACATCTCTATATGTTATTACAGACATAACTACTCTAGCAGTGTGTTAAATCACACATGTATCACATCTCTATATGTTATTACAGACATAACTACTCTAGCAGTTAAATTCCACATCACACCTCTGTGTTAAATTCCACATCACACCTCTGTAGGTTATTACAGACATAACTACTCTAGCAGTGTGTTAAATCACACATGTATCACATCTCTGTATGTTATTACAGACATAACTACTCTAGCAGTGTGTTAAATCACACATGTATCACATCTCTATAGGTTATTACAGACATAACTACTCTAGCAGTTTGTTAAATTCCACATCACATCTCTGTATGTTATTACAGACATAGCTACTCTAGCAGTGTGTTAAATCCCACATCACATCTCTGCATGTTATTACAGACATAGCTACTCTAGCAGTGTGTTAAATTTCATATCACATCTCTGTATGTTATTACAGACATAACTACTCTAGCAGTGTGTTAAATCTCATATGACATCTCTGTATGTTATTACAGACATAACTACTCTAGCAGTGTGTTAAATCACACATGTATCACATCTCTGTATGTTATTACAGACATAATTACTCTAGCAGTGTGTTAAATCACACATGTATCACATCTATGTATGTTATTACAGACATAACTACTCTAGCAGTGTGTTAAATCACACATGTATCACATCTCTATAGGTTATTACAGACATAACTACTCTAGCAGTTTGTTAAATTCCACATCACATCTCTGTATGTTATTACAGACATAACTACTCTAGCAGTGTGTTAAATCACACATGTATCACATCTCTGTATGTTATTACAGACATAATTACTCTAGCAGTGTGTTAAATCACACATGTATCACATCTATGTATGTTATTACAGACATAACTACTCTAGCAGTGTGTTAAATCACACATGTATCACATCTCTATATGTTATTACAGACATAACTACTCTAGCAGTTTGTTAAATTCCACATCACACCTCTGTGGGTTATTGCAGACATAACTACTCTAGCAGTGTGTTAAATTCTACATCACACCTCTGTAGGTTATTACAGACATAACTACTCTAGCAGTGTGTTAAATCACACATGTATCACATCTCTGTATGTTATTACAGACATAATTACTCTAGCAGTGTGTTAAATCACACATGTATCACATCTATGTATGTTATTACAGACATAACTACTCTAGCAGTGTGTTAAATCACACATGTATCACATCTCTATAGGTTATTACAGACATATCTACTCTAGCAGTTTGTTAAATTCCACATCACATCTCTGTATGTTATTACAGACATAGCTACTCTAGCAGTGTGTTAAATCCCACATCACATCTCTGCATGTTATTACAGACATAGCTACTCTAGCAGTGTGTTAAATTTCATATCACATCTCTGTATGTTATTACAGACATAACTACTCTAGCAGTGTGTTAAATCTCATATGACATCTCTGTATGTTATTACAGACATAACTACTCTAGCAGTGTGTTAAATCACACATGTATCACATCTCTGTAAGTTATTACAGACATAATTACTCTAGCAGTGTGTTAAATCACACATGTATCACATCTCTATATGTTATTACAGACATAACTACTCTAGCAGTTTGTTAAATTCCACATCACACCTCTGTGGGTTATTGCAGACATAACTACTCTAGCAGTGTGTTAAATTCCACATCACACCTCTGTAGGTTATTACAGACATAACTACTCTAGCAGTGTGTTAAATCACACATGTATCACATCTCTGTATGTTATTACAGACATAATTACTCTAGCAGTGTGTTAAATCTCATATCACATCTCTGTATGTTATTACAGACATAATTACTCTAGCAGTGTGTTAAATCACACATGTATCACATCTATGTATGTTATTACAGACATAACTACTCTAGCAGTGTGTTAAATCACACATGTATCACATCTCTATAGGATATTACAGACATAACTACTCTAGCAGTTTGTTAAATTCCACATCACACCTCTGTGGGTTATTACAGACATAACTACTCTAGCAGTGTGTTAAATTCCACATCACACCTCTGTAGGTTATTACAGACATAACTACTCTAGCAGTGTGTTAAATCACACATGTATCACATCTCTGTATGTTATTACAGACATAATTACTCTAGCAGTGTGTTAAATCACACATGTATGACATCTATGTATGTTATTACAGACATAACTACTCTAGCAGTGTGTTAAATCACACATGTATCACATCTCTATAGGTTATTACAGACATAACTACTCTAGCAGTTTGTTAAATTCCACATTACACCTCTGTGGGTTATTACAGACATGACTACTCTAGCAGTGTGTTAAATTCCACATCACACCTCTGTAGGTTATTACAGACATAACTACTCTAGCAGTGTCTTAAATCACACATGTATCACATCTCTGTATGTTATTACAGACATAACTACTCTAGCAGTGTGTTAAATTCCACATCACACCTCTATAGGTTATTACAGACATAACTACTCTAGCAGTGTGTTAAATTGGGTCTGAAATTCCATGCATTCCCTTATTTCTTTCCATCAGTATAATTATATTGCCTCCAAATTGTAATCAATTTTTGAACATTTGTAAGAGTATTTAAAACAGAGCATATACAGCAATAAGTGCCTAGATTGGATAGAAGCCTTTGGTGAAGGCAGGGATTGTGTCCACGTTCCCTGATGGAAGCATGCCAAAAATGATCCACACCCACACTGTACGTAAACAGTATTTCACGTGAAGCAGTGTGAGAAATAATAGACAGATAGTTCACCTCTGATGTGACTTGTGGCGTATCGAGCCTGTTGCGTGGACTCTCCTCAGGTGTTGCAGTTTCTCGCGACGCGTCCTTCTTAACATCAGACTTGCCTGGTTTCTTACTGCCCATCATCCTCGCCTTGGACGGATTCTTGGTGATCTTACCACTAGCCTGGAGATAGGCCACTTCCTGTTCGGCCTTCTGTTTCACACTCTCCCTTCTCTCCTCCCGTCTCTTGTGAAGGTCCTAGTTAGAAAACAGACACACCTACATTTAAGTTTAATATTTCAGTGAAATTGATCTCATATATTACATAAGTTAAAATTTGATTAATTCTGAATCACTAATATTCAAACTACAAAGAAAACTCACTTGTTAATCAGGATTCACTCTGGACATTGCCAAATTAACTAAATGATTTATGCAAATTGGCAACATCTATATTTCATTGATAAAATTATGTTTAAATTAGATGCTTTTTAATAACCTGCAAAGAAAATCTCTACACATTTTAAAAACAGGCTCAAACTAAATTATTATTATAATGAATGCAACTATTGTACTTCCAAGAACAATTAAATTAGAGTAATGATTTCAGTTTTGAATTATTGTCTATTGTACATTCACAGTCTACTTTGCTGAGGTATGATTAAATTAATTCAATCTTATAAATGAACATAGCACAGTTCGAGCTGCACATAATGACTTTCTACAGTAATTTATACAATCAATAACATGATCACAACACCCCTCCTCCTACCGTTTACTCAAATGTAACTATTCTTACCTGTATTGCTTGTTGTCGAACCCTTTTAGCTCGTTCTTCTCTCATCTGTTTCCTATCGACACTCTGCTCCGCGGTGCCATTCTCCAGCAATGAAAGTCTCTTGTCGTCCTGCTGTTTATCCTCCCGCTCCTGTCTCTTGTGATCAAGCATCCTCTTGAGAGCGGCCTCGCATGCCAGCCTCCGCTTCCGGTGCCGGCGAAACCACAGCTGGATCTTCACTGCCGAGCTATTCAACGTCTTAATGTAATCCTCCGCCACATTCAGGCCGACCTGATTGGACGAGGATTTGGAAATGTCATTCACTTGATGATTAGCTACCTGGTTCGGGGTAGACTTCCTCACCTGGTTCACCGGGGCTTTGGGTTTGATATTTTGATACGAGTTCTCCATTGACGACAGCGAGGGTCTGGACCTTGGCAGCAGGCCCTGGCTCGTCATGTTATTGGCGATGCTGTTTACAAGCGGCGTGCTCCTCGGAGTGGTGTCCGATCGCTGGCTGTTGAGGACGTCGCCGTCATCGTGAGATGAGTTGTTTCGGTTCACGCCAGACAGCTGGTTCTGAAGACTCTGCAGTTTGTTGATGGAGCGAGACAGACTCTCCTCGATGTCCTCCTCGTCGGAACTGCTGCTCACTGTCTCTGGACGGAAGATATTATGAGGTTCGGTACGGTCGGTATCTAACGTGGTATCTAACGTGGTATTACTCCGAGAACTATTTGGAACACCGGTTGATTTTCTACCCTGTGACTGTAATAAAAATAATATCTTTGACATGTGTGAGTGAAATGAGAGATACAGTGAATACTGATGAGAATTTAAACACGGTTTGTTGTCAAAACGTATTCAGCATAACTGGTCAACTTGAGGACAGTCACTAAGGCTACAACATGCCAATATCAATGTATCCCTTTCACCTCAAAACGTTTTCTAGTTCTTGTAACAGAATCATATAACAGTTTTCTAATTGTATCAACGTTGAATTATTGCTTCAGTTTTACCGGGAGAGGCCTGTAATCACTCTCGCTCCATTCCACGCTGACATGGAAGGTTTAGGACAACTGCAAATTGATCAGTGCGTATTAAAAATTAATAGATTTTATTTGAAACTTTATACGATCACTCGCCTAGCATCATTTAACGCGAGTGATCTTCAGTTCACCTTGATTTTACTCTTGACAAAGAACGAGTCAGTATTTCATTGCAAGTCTCAATTACTGAAAATGACATTTACTGTTAGGTATTTTCCCTTACCGACTGCTCCCACAGAAGTTTAGATGCATTTACTGCCGGTTTTTTGTTTTTTATGCTGGAGGCCGACACTGGCCGACTGCGTATCTTTGGCTGGTGCGAACTCTCAAACAAGGCCAAGAAGTCAGTCCTGTAATAAGAAAATCAAAAGAGATTAAAAATAAAATTGAAAGCAGTAAATCACAAAACTAATGTGAGCAAGATATTTATGCAAAAAATGCAAGCAATATTTAATTGCAATAATTACTTGATGGATAATCAATAACACCACCAAGAATAAAATACAAAACAAGAAGACAAACATCTAAAAAAAACACATAAATACACAGTGAGTATCTCATCAGCTATTGGATGTCAGACACTTGATAATTTTGACATATAGCCTTAAACAGGAAACCCACTTTATTTTTTCATTGATAGCAAGGGATCTTTCATATGCACCATCCCACATCCTGTGATATACCAGTCTTGGTGGACTGGCTGTAAGAAGAAATAGCCCAATGGGCCCTCTGATGGGAATCGATCTTAGACAGACTGTGTATCCTCCACCAACAAATAACAAAACATTCTATTACTGGTTAAAATGTCAAAACAAATGCCAACTCATTTGTTTAATTGACTAGAGATAAAATTAACTGATATTTAGTGAAAACTACTCAGTACTTCTGGTTTGCAGTGTGTGATCTTTTAAAGTTGCATTTACAAGATGCATTAATAAAAATATGCATTTAAAAGGGGTTCAAAACATTTCAAAAAAATTACTTGCCACAGGGCAAGTACCAATCAGATATTCACTTGCTCCATATATTTTTTGACTTGCCCATACTTCTTAAGGTAACCAACTGTGTTACTCCTATTTAATTTAATACAGTGCTTAATAGTGTAATAATCTTGAAAGTAATTGGTTTAATTGCACAAATAAAGAATTTTGCCAATAGGTTACAACTTACCTAGGAAGTATTAAATGTATATGTCTGTCCAGTAGTATCAACTGTCTTCTCTATTTGTTGATTTAAATTTTATTTTTAAATAGTGTCCATTTGTTGATTTAAACTTTATTTGTTTGGTAGTGTCCACTTGTTCATCTAAATATAATTATTGTGTCGATGTATGCCTTAGTGACCACTTGTATGGCCGTCGATGTTGTGAGATCCCTTTCCACTCGTGAGCCATTCTTTTATGGCTGGTATTGGTTCAAAAATGTTTAGGGATTTTGGCCCATGTGTCATTATTGTGTGTATATTATTTAACATTTTGTGCCCAAAACACTTCTCTGGCAATGTCTCTCGCAAACAGTTGTGGCTGGGCTCAAAGTAAACATTAGCTATGTTATGTTGTTAAATAGTTCAGGCTTGGTAAACAACAGCCGGGAAGGGGGTGTACATCGATTGCAGCCTTGTATTTTTAACTTATTGAGCATAATTTATTTGTTAAAAACTATTAATAAAGCAGAAAAAAAGAGAATATAGTCATGTATGTTTAGAGGGCATCGCACCATCGCGATTATGACCTAGGGCTAATGAAATATAACTTCACCTTACCCGTTAATTTTACACGAACGTAGATTTACATTTGTAAAGTACGAAAAAACAAACACATTAAGTATATTCTGCTACAAGGTTTATTATATCTAAATTAAAATGTCTTGCAACTTTTATAAGAAAACAGTTCATAATATTTATGCTCTGTTCAAGGTAACTCGGAAATTATAAACTTGCTTTACGCCCCCGTTCATTTGCAGAGCAGATTCCAGAACCACGTTAATGTCTAATTTAATTTGAATATGTCAATTTTAAACTGTATCCCACCTCATTTACCATGTTTGCAAGTATTAAACATTATGATTGCACACACAAGGCATGTATACTTTATTTTTATATGAGAGCTCTTAAAAGCGTATTGGATGTTATTTCTAAGTTTGAAGATCATCGAACCGATTGCTTGTATGAATTCAGTCGAACGTTCAGTGGCAGAAATTACCGATCTTAGTTGATAGTAAAAGGGGAATAACTCTAAAGTTGTTATCAAACTTTTCAACACATTGTTTTCCGTTTTGGTGTGTCAACACATTGTCAAGAGTTCCGATCGTTCCAGCATTTAGGATTAGGGTGAGTTCTCCTTACAGCTATGTAAATGCTCGCATGATCGGAACTCTTTCTAAAGGTTTTACCGAGATTTGTAACAAAATTTTAAAAAGATGTTAGATGTTACATTAGTCACTTGTCATCGGGCATATGCAGTTAACATAATTATTTGCCCGGCATGAAAATTCCACTTGACACGGGCGTCGGGCGATGGGATTTTTGAAAACCTGTTTAAGTGTGTAACTGTTCCAACACAA
The DNA here is from genome assembly GCF_016097555.1 of Gigantopelta aegis. Lineage (NCBI taxonomy): Eukaryota > Metazoa > Mollusca > Gastropoda > Neomphalida > Peltospiridae > Gigantopelta > Gigantopelta aegis. The sequence continues at coordinate 3,655,608 of NC_054706.1, forward strand.
TATTATGACACGTTATTTTCCTGATTTACAGGGTATAACTCTATCACCTCTAAACATGTAAATATTCACAACTTTATTGGACAAACTTGTTCATGGTTATCCATACAATGCAGGTGCATGTTCAGGAAAGGAAAAGAAAGAAATGTTTTATTTAACAACACACTCAATACATTTTATTTACGGTTATATGGTGTCAGACATATGGTTGAGAGAGGAACCCAGCTGTCGCCACTTCATAGGCTACTCTTTTCAATTAGCAGCAAGGGATCTTTTATATGCACAATCCCACACAGGGTAGTACATACCACGGCCTTTGATATATCAGTCGTGCTGCATTGGCTGGAATGAGAAATAGCAAAATGGGCCCATCGACGGGGATCGAACCCAGACCGACCGCTCATCGAGCGAGCGCTTTACCACTAAGCTATGTCCTGCCCTCATTCAGGAAAGGGTGTCCAGAGTATGGCTGGCAAAGCCAGACATCATGAATGCCACAGATGCAGAGTCATGAAAGGGATGGGATGTCTTTCCAAATTCACCTTTTTTTCAGGTTTGGTGAAAGCCTGTTAACTGGGGGGTGGGGAAGGAGGTTGAGAGCATGAAGCACCCGTTTCCACTGGGGTTCAGGGGAAATTTAAAAGAATAGATGTACAGAAATGCAATATCTTGCATTCTAGAAGTAAAATTCAAGATGACAAATACATTATTGAAAAAAAAAGTGCTTTCAGCTGGGAGGGGGTTAGGTAGGTTTCTACCCCAGGTCCGTGAAATACAGTAAATAAAAGATTTGTTTTATGGTTTGAGTTACCTGGGGGGAGGGGGAAGGATACACTTGTTTATTTTAGAAACAATGAATGCCGACTATAAAAATGACAAAACATTCCAACTTTTATAATGTCAGTGTTGATGACAAACTCACTCCTTCGTCTTTGGTTTTCTGGTGGAGTTCCGAGCCGAAGCGGTTCCTGCACTTGACACACTTCTTTGACTGGCAGGTGGCATTCCAGAACCTTGGAAATCACAAAACAAAACGCTGTTTTCAATCTAACTCAGGTATTCAACCGATAAAACTTAATAATAGGCTGAATTCAGAAAGCCTTTTTTTCTTAAACACAGGTGTTTAAGCATTGTAAATGTATACTGACACACAATGAAAATGCAAAAACCACTTTTCATTGCAAATAATGACAAACTATTAATGAATTGATGGATAATGTAATATGACATTAATGACTGGTATTCATGAGATACATTCACATGGAAACATGGCCAGTTATCATTTCACGTGCATTGCATGCAGCATGATGTGAATGCATTTCACACCATTTTTTGTGTTTCTGCTATTGTATGTGTAACGAGAAAAAAAACCCAGGATTAAAACCCAGACAAAAGTACCAATCAATGGCTTCCTCTCATAAATTGTTATTTTAAGTCCAATAAATCTATTTTTCATTAATTACAACAAAATATGCAAAATATCTGATTTGCGTTTTCATGGTGTGTCACGTTCCTATTGATAAGATAGTACAAACCCACAGCCTTCGATGTACCAGTCTTGGAGCACCTATTGGGGCAGGGAAACACTTGTGTCCACCGAAAAGGATTGATCCTGCAATCCACTGCACTTCAGACAAGTGCTCTCCTCCTGAGGCTCATCTCACCCACCAAAGTGAAGTACTTAATCCTACAACACTTATAAATTGTTACAACAGGCTGTCACATCTTCTCAAGTCTTATGTGGTACTTAATCAATTTGCAGGCTGTTTTTATATCTACTCAAATAGTAAAGTCTTTACTTATAATGCTTTACAAGTGAACATGTTCTGAGGTATTATTAAGCACATACCCTTTCTTAGCTCTTTTTTTCTTTTCTTTGCTAACTGGTATTTCAAACAAAAATGCATAAAAGTTGGCATACTCAGATTTCTTGTTCGGCTGGACATTCGTTTTTCTGCATCACTCTCACAACCAGATGTGTATTTATGATTTGATGACTGAAAAAATAAAGTGTTTTTGTTTTGTTATAAAAAGCAATAGCAAAACATTTTACCACATTAATATTCAAAACTGCTTTTACAAGGAAGACTTTAAAAATTGTGTAACCCAATTTTTATTAAGTTTAAGACATCATAACATTGTAATCATTTTATTACAGACAGGACTTTTACAGATTTGAACAGAATTTGTTTCTGTGCACATTTAGCATTTTCAGAAGCCTGATAAACTATGTTAATGGTTCACTTCATCCAAAAATTTACATTTTAACATAAAAAGGAAGATTTTTCTAAAAACTCATCACCATGCCTCAGACTACAGTACACGTGTATATGAAAACAATGGAAAACTTTGGGGGGGGGGGAATTTAAAACTCAAGTTATAATATTAGCTTTAACTGAAAGTGACATTAAACAAACAAACAAAAAAATCAAGTGAACATTGAATGGTTTACAAATTGTGATTTACTGTGAAAAATTCAGAGGTTGGAAGCCCAACTCCCGTGGCTAGTGATATTCAATGTTAGGCTAGTAAATAACTACTATTACCATGTCCATTGGCTAGTGAAAAAGTGGTCAAATGCTGCATTTAAGTTTATTTGTAAATACGAATATCCTGCCCCATCTCCCACCTACCAATCCTACTGTTTTTAAGATTTATCTAAAGTAAAGTAGGGCTAGTGGATTTTTAATAGTGGCTAGTAATTTTTTTTAATTACTGATCCCATGCCTAGTGGATTTTATAAAAATTCTGGAAGCCCTGCTATATAAGGTGCACTCACCTTGGACGTCCGGACATCGACCAGTGAGTTTGGTCTCTTGAGGTGAGATGACGAAGATCGTTTTCCTGGTGTGACAATCTGAGATCCCGTCAGACTGAGGTTGAGGTCATCTCCAGACCCACTCCGAAAAGTCATCTTTACGACCTGCCTGAAAATATCTTATAACAAATAAAATAATCAACAAGAAAGATTTTTTAAAAACCTCGACCTACAGACTGTACATGCAAGATGTTCAGATACAAATACAACACACAGACATAAGAGCTGACAGAGACTCGTCAGGATTATACTGCAGTCAATATCCACCAAAATCCACTAACAAATTAGTAACAAACAAAGGTTTACCAGAGAACATTTTCAGGGTCGGAAATTTGTTTATGTGTTTACATGTTATGGTAGCCCGAAATTGAAAGATGTACCCAGATTCATTTACAGTCAAACCTGTCTTTAAACAGTCACACAAGGGAGTAAAAGGGAAGGGACAATTAAGGCATATGGCCTGGTATGCATATTCAACGATATATAATGCACATTATTGCTTAATATCAACAAGTATAATCATATAGTTAATTAATAAAACGGTTAAATGTGACGGCTATTATATATAATAGGTGCAGCCATTTTGTACCATCTCAGTGAGTACGTCCTCTGGCGAGCTGGTGGTTACGTAATACTTAACGTGTAACGTCAGGAATGAGCCTTAGAACTAGAGAAACACAATCTACCTGGTCTTATCAGGATGATAAATAGTCATACATTGCAATGTTCTGTAATAATACACATCCCAGTAAGCCAGCAATAAGTACATCCAGCACTATATATATTATTTTTCAATACAAAATAAAATACCATTGTCGAAGTTGCTACACAAGTCGAAATAATTAACAATGTTTTGTCCATACATTAACCTATGTACTGAAATGATACACAGTGTTTTCTTAGTTAATTGGTCTATGATGTTAGTTGCTTCTACCTGTGATTCCTGATTGGCAGGTGTGTATTTGACTGGTTTGTTTTCTTTTTCCATTTAATTATTGAATTACTACTTCACGCGGTGTATTGTTATGGTAAGTGAATCAACCTATATCAAGCTTAGGCTACCCAGAGCCAATTAGATGCATTCCAGAGTCATACTTTCTTAATTGATACACAGTAGAGATGTCGGGACTGAAAGGGTACTAGTATTCCTGAAGGTGTGAAGATTGTATATTTGCAGCACCCTGTCACTGTTGTTAAAAATAATATCACTTTTATATAATAGAAAACATTTACTGTGGCCGCTTAATACAGGTATATTAGTGATTTAGGTGGCTGCGTTAGACAGATGACCGCTTATTTATGAGTGCATTTACATTAAAAATTGTTTGGAAGGGATAAAAGTAGCCGCTTACAACAGGTGACTGCTAGGGCAAGTTTGACTGTACATGTACCACTCTGGACACCCTTGTTAAAATTCCTACACCTGTCTGTTAAGTACTGCTTCTTATTTCAGCAGGCAGGACCGTAGCTAGGATTTTTTGTTGGGAGTGGGGGGCAACTGAGTAGTCAATAGTCTAAAACTCCTCAAACAGTTAAGAAGAGAATTTTCTTTAACTTTCTATAATTTTTTACAGATTATTTTCTGGGAGGGCAACTGCTCCCTTGCAGTTAACAGTTACAATCTGTATAGCAAAGAAATATTATAAAAATTAATTTTAAAATGGGTTCAAAACAATATACCAGAGCAAGGAAGATTATAAATACAACAAATAAATACATTTCTTGACATAACAATTTATTGTGCGATCACTATAATATGATTAGATAAATTTATTTTTATGCTATGGTATAAAATGACCATACATGTACATGATGATGTACAATGTAATTATGACAGTAAGAAATTACTATGGTATAAAATGACCATACATGTACATGATGATGTACAATGTAATTATGACAGTAAGAAATTACTATGGTATAAAATGACCACACATGTACATGATGATGTACAATGTAATTATGACAGTAAGAAATTACTATGGTATAAAATGGCTTTTTGTAATGATATGAAATGACTATGACCACCAGTACAAAATGAGCATTGACAAAATTAGGTATGAAATAACCAACAATCAGGCTAATTAATCATGACATATCAATTTTATTTTATACATGGCAGAGCCTTGATTAACTAAAGAGACTGGGTGGCAACAACGGTTACTAGTCATTTCGTACCAAAGTCATTTCGTACCATAGTTATGGTCATTTCGTTCCATAGTCATTTCATACCTACTTTTTACCATCTCGTACCATAATGTTTGGTCATTTCGTACCAAAGACATTTCGTACTCGGTATCTTATTTCTGTCATGGTATGCCACTTCTTATTTTTATTGTTGCCGAATAAACGTTGATGTGTAAACATACCTTGTAACACACGGTCTTCGTGGGAAATCAAGGTTTTTCTGAGATCGGCTTGTCTTAGAAGATCTTGATATGTTATTCTAACACACGGTGCTTGTTGGTAATTAAAGGGACATTCCTGAGTTTGCTGCAATTTTTAAGATGTCGTCTACTAACAGAGACTTTTTAATGATTGTAATTACATATCAAATATATTTTTCACCATAAAATATTAGCGTCTGTATGTTAAACGTGTTTCTGATCGTTCTAATATTTGTACTAAGTTAAATTTGATTTTATTTCCTAAAATATATTTTTTCGTACGTACTAAATTATTTGAAGACAAAATCCAGTTTGGGCTTCTTACAGATATTAAGATGACCAGAAACACATTGAATATACAGACACCGATATTCTAAACAAGAAAATATATTTAATATGTAAGTTTAATCGTAGAAATATTTTATTAGTCAGAAACATCTTACAATGCAGCAAACTCGGGAATGTTCCTTTAATATAATGATGAACGGAAACGTGAGGAGATGAATGTAATATATCATCTTTTTCTTGTTCTTATTTTCTTTCTTTATTAAGGGGTGGGGCTTCAATATAGTTGCATTAGCCTAAAGTTTATTTTTTAGACCAGTAATTCGATATTTTACTATCATTCAACTAAGTTGCACAATAAATGATTGAGGTACGAAATGACTTTGGTAAGAAATAACCAAACAGACACAGTACTAAATTACTTGGGTACGAAATGACCAAATAACTATGGTACGAATTGACTGGTTACCGCAACAACAGTGTCTATTGGCACTTTTCTGCTGTCTGCTAGAGCCTATTTTACTGTTTGTAAACTAGAATGGGAGTGCACCATTCTGATGATGCTTTGTATCAGGATAGACATTTTATCACAGGATTTGTCTCAGAACACAATTTCCGAAACTACCCCTTGAACTGAATATTACTGGCCAGTTTCCATTCTGCAGTTTGGAGGATGATCGAGATGTTCTGTTATAGTGATGTGCATCAACACGTAATATTTTAGAAATTATTTCTTAGTGTTACTTCCTTAGCATGCATGGGATTACTAGTACAGCACAACAGCTAATCATGGTTTGGACATTTGATTTCGATTGTTTGGGAGAGGTCTGGATCCGCTGATTTTGCTTGCTACCCACTGAAAATTCCTTAGTCAAGGCTCTGTCACTGTGCAATAGAGATCTCACCGATTCTCAGGATAGGCCTAGGCTATACATGTAGCCTAAACCTAACCTCAACCATAAACTTTTGTTTTCAATTATTTGGGTCATAAAGTCAACCTGCTCAAAAAAGCCTTCATATATTCTCTACATATGATAGATGACCGAACAACGGTAGGCCTACCCGGGTTAATAATTCTGTTGAGACATAAACCAAGAACCACCGTGTAGATCTGTAGATTATGACAGCCTGTCAGGCCCATGCAAGTTTCCATTTGATGTAAAAGTTACAAAAGTGTTCAAACTCAGCCGTGTGCATTTTCGAAGTGTCATAAAAACACAATAATTTTAAATGATGAAAAAACAAGAGACAACTGTAACTGTCCGATTTTACTGTTTCTGCCGTCAAAACTTGTAAACATTTCATCGGTTCATGCGCACTGAACTAAATGCACGTTTCCGGTTTCATTAAGTATTATTGAGCCAGTTATTTTGGTTGCACAAGTTATTAGTTTCTAATATATTTATTGACATGATGCCGAGGGCTCAAAAACTATTATTGTAGTTATTTTGTTTAAATACATTTTTAAAAAATCATTACATAATGTTGAAATTAAATATTATACAGGCACTATATTGTATTAGAGGCGCTATAATTGTTGTAAATCGGTCAGTCTAGGTTTCGGCCATCTTGGGTTTTCTGGAATTGCTTATGAGTAGAAAAAAATTATTGTTTGTACACAATATTCTTTAATCTGGATACCTCCTGCATAGCATAGCATGCTCCAGTTACTAATATATATGCATTCATAGCTATGGCCGAAAGGAGAAAAATCCAAGGTGAGCTTCCTGTCGGTTTAACGCTGCATCCATACAGGGATTTGTTTGCTTTTGATGCCTTTTATTTTGATTTTCTGATGCACATAATGGCCTTGATTGGCTGCCATCTATGGAAAATAAGATGACAAAATGTAACACTGCTATAAAAGTTGATACTTAAAATAGCAACCATATTCCATTGATCATACTTTCCATCATCAGTTAATGTAATGATATGTCTTTGTCTAAAAAATCATTTTAAGAAAACTGCAACATCTTTACCAAATTCTGACAGCCTTAATTTTATAATACTAATATATTCAATAACTTAAATAATTATAGCCATATGGGGTTAGTGATTCTGCCAGAGTGTATGGAGGGTAAATTTTGCTACCCTAAAATCTGGGAAATTAATGGATGTATATATTTTTTTTATAATTTTCAGAAAAATTATAGAGAACTGCTGTTTAAAATTTATCGAACTTTCACAGTATCGTGAAAAAACATGAACAGTGTTACCCCATAAACCGGTCTATTTACGTTTGACTTGTTTTTAAGAAATCTGCATACGATTGAACCCTGACATCAAAATACTTTTATTGAATTTAAAAAACCTTTCCAAAAACAAAGTGCATAAATGAGGAAAAGATAAGAACACTTTAAAAATATTTGTATACATAGGGAAATGTATAAACGACTGTCATTTTGCACTATATTAAATTGCGTATAATATTACACAAACCTAAATAAATATTTTGTTTACACTGCTGTCACTGTGAAAGTCTTGTCTATTTCGCAGATTCATTGTATAAGAGTTTTGGTGGCGTCAATCTTGAAAACAACCCGGGTCCCCCCCCCCCCCCTCCCCTAACCTTAACTCCAACCCTAACCCCAACCCTAGCCCTAACCCCAGCCCTAACCCTAACCCTAACCTTAACCTTAACCCTAACCCTCAACCGTAACTAAAAATAATAATGGAGGGGACCGGGCGGATATTATACCCAACCCGTTTTACGGGAGTAACTGAAGAATGTCAACATTATTACGACATGCATTTAATCTCTTCAGAACAGAAAATGGCATGGATATTAACATTTGTTGGTTGATTTTGGCAATAAAGTGAACACAGTAAAACATTTCATCAAATTGATTGTGCATTGCAATTGACATGCAGGGTATACACTTTGGATTTGTTTTGACTGGCCAATCAGGCCACTCACAGCAACACTTTAACTCGCCCATACAACTATTGAATGGCCCGCAACTGAATTTTGTAAAAAAAAAAGAACTTACTTAAATTGCACTTTAAACACATGTTGTCATATCATACAAACAATAATAACACAAAAGAAAGAAACCGAACTTGTTTTAGTTTTATTACAAACTGTTGTAATTAAATTATAATTATTATGTTGTCATAGGACCCACACAATAAAATATCTGGAATGTTTTACCAAGGCCGTATGACGAGGAATTAAAACATACTAAGCTGATAGCAATCTATGTTGACATCGTTCGCAGTAACAAATGGGTGTTTGGTATAGTAGACTTGGTGTATTCCGTAAGAAACTAAAGTGTTTTAACACAATGTAACTTCGGAAAACTTCAGGCTTGTAAACAAAATCTGCAAATCATAGCGTAGCGGAATGTAACGAGTTCAGTGGTTGCAAAGCAAGGCGTTGCATGCGACGTTTACTACCCTCATTTCCGACGTCTATTTTCGCCACAGTTGCTCAGACTCCAGTTCATATTTTCTTGCTTCGTGTCTGAATGTATAGCTCAGCTTCTATGGGCTAATTTCTTCAGGAAAACTTTGAGTTTCCCATGAATACAGCGTCCATTACTGCTCATTGCCTTTGTTTTAAAAATATATTTTGTTTTGATGTGCACAGTAGACCCAGTGATTTTCCGCCATAGCGGAAAACGGACGGAATTCCCATTGTGAAACAGAATTTACATTTGGAAACGGAATTACGATTTTTTGCGAAGTTAAAAAAATTAATACTATTTTACTATTGCCACACGCTGTAAAACTGACGATTGACCCATGCACAGTACTACTGGATTATGCGCTTCACGGTAAACCAAATGGTCACATTGGGAACCAATCAAATACTTCGCAAATGTTAGTGAAAAGTTTGCTGACTGAACTTGGGGCTGGTTTACTGCTTAGTCTGTTGCGCCTGTGCAGATGGGACAGGTTTTTTTTCTAGGAGTAAATTTAGCCAGTGGTTTGTCACTAACGCTGGTCTCGGAAGACAGATTTTTACGCTACACATTAAACCGATTGACCATTTCGGGAACTACCAGTCAAAATATGTTTGCAAACCTTTAGCAAAAAACCGGCTGGCTGAACGTTGCAATGTTACTTTATTTCCGCTGTGTCATGCGCATACTTCAATTTGCAGACGGCGTTAGACTGTCAAAGAGATGATAAAATAAATGTTTACATTTTGTGAACGCTAAGCCTCGTTGAATAAAGCAGTGCACTTAATTGTTGGACAATCATGCTTTATGTAGTTATTATAATTGTAGCCTTTGCTCCTGATGTGATTTTTCGCTACTAATATGTAGGCTTACGTTGATTTAATGAGAAATAGCGACACATGTCGACACCAGTCACTGAGTCAATTTTCGGACCTTTAAGTTGTCACAACTTGTGTTAGTTCAATTGTTAATTATATATTGTAGTCTGAAACAGAATTTACAAAAAAATGAAACAGAAAATAGCTCTTTTAAAAAAAAACGGAAAACCACCGAGTCTTACTTGTTCTATTGTTGGGCCAACAATTTCACCAACTATATGCATTACAAGTGGTCTACATTGCACACTTCTGTGGTAAGAGACTCCGACCCATAGGAGCCGCCGCGCCCCCATTACTGAGTGTCTGTAGCTCTCGATAAACTCCTACTCTGTCAGTTTCATCGCCTACTAGTACTAGTGTGAAATGCAGTATCCCAGTTTCAAAACATTTTATACCCATAACCACTGCCTAGTAGTGATATTTGTGGTTTGTTTTATTAAATATACTCAAACTATTTTCTGGCAGAAAGCCTGGTTGTTAATTTTTGGGATATGATATTTGTTGAACATTTGTGTTGACATGATCATCAATGTTGGGCTAGTAAATAACTACTATTGCCATGCCCGATGGCTAGTGAATGTTTTTGTCAAATGTTGCAGTTAAGTCTATTTTGTAAACATGAATATCCTTCCCATTCCCCAACCACCCAATGTTAGTGTTTTAAGCTCTATCTTCCTCTTTAGGTAACATATTTGATTATTACTAGTATTTAGTAAAATTGTATTAACTTAAAGTAAATTTCTAAAATCACTGATCCCTTGGCTAGTGGATTTAAAAAAAATTCTAGAAGCCCTGTCTTTGTTTTGGCTTTATATACAATAATTTAATCCATATTTCGTAAATCGAAAAAAATTTGGAACGATTTCTGCCTGCTGTATCGGCCATATTGATACATGTTTGTATAAAGAGGGATCCTGGAAAGACTTCCAAACGTTCAAGCAATGCTGGAACGTTCAGAAGTCTTGCTGGGAACCTCACACTAACCCTAGAACTAAACCTAACAACTGGGGGGTGGGGGGGGGGGGGGGGTGGTAACAGTCAGATATTTTACCCAAATGTTTAATTGTAAGGTTTTCTTCAAACAGGTTAAGATGCATTAGTAATTTTCAAACAAACAAAACATTTCAATAGCCAGTTTCTGCCAGAACAAATTTTTGGGTGTGGCACCATGGAATTGAATATTTACAATGTGTGTGCTGAATGCAACTGCAGTCGACAGAGGGTTGGGGGTGTCCTCTCCTAGAAAGAAAATGGGTTAGGGTTGAGAAAATCATACAATAATGATAAGAGTCATTAATTTTGTCAAACGGTTAACTTGCAAAAATAAAATGTGCAAACAAAAATTTGAGTATGGCATCATACCCATTTTACCCTCTGGCAAAAACACCGATAACAATTTTGCATTGGAATTTTCCAGCATAGTGTTCCGACAAATGTCATAAAAAGTCGCTAGTGCTCTATGGATTATAGCAATACAGTTGATAATTTCCACTAACCAGGACTGAGGCAGTGCTTATGGTTTGAAAATCGATAGTGAGCAAAAATTGCTCTTGAGAAATTATGTAGGAGAGCATTTGCTCTCAGTGTTTAAATGGCCCATTGGGGAATACAATCTGTGAGGTATTGTTCGATGTATCTATCTAAAAAGTAAATTCAAGTTATTGAAGGCATCTGATTTATAACAAACAAGTGGAATAACTATGCTTACTAAAGGTACAAGATGTCTAAATTGAGGGGAAGAGGGTCAGAACCTTTTTAAAAAAAAAAAACCCATTAAATTTGGTGCACCATCAGCAATTCTAAGATAACATTTACAGTGGTCTGGATAACATATAATTTTAGCCATTGGCCATTGAATTTGGTGTAATCTTGCATGTTGTATTGCTACATTTTATTTATGCTGCAACCCCTGCAATTAAGAAAATGACCATAGCAAATAATTTTAAGCCCAAGTAAAGTGGTAAAGTTTGTTTTGGGTCTGGGGTTTTTTATTTTTTTATTAGGCCACTCAACACCAGAAAAGGGTTGTATATTTTGTGAATATGAATGACGGAGGAATTTTGATTAAACTATCTCTGTTGGCAAGTATAATTTAAATTATACTAGTTCTCCAAGCCAGTAATTCAGAGCAGATATATGGTACACATAGCCCAGTGGTAAAGAGCCTTGCTTAAGCATTCCTTTAATTCACATGAACAATAAACAGGGGTGGGACATAGCCCAGTGGTAAAGCGCTCGCTTGATGCACAATCAGTCTCGGATCAATCCCCGTCGGTGAGCCCATTGGGCTGTTTCTCGTTCCAGCCAGTGGACCATGTCTGATATACCGTGGTATGTGCTATCCTTGCTACTAATTAATGCAAAAATGTAGTGGGTTTCCTCTCTCAGACTATATGTCAAAATGACCAAATGTTTGTTTCTACCAATGTGATGATCGATTATAAAAGTTCATAATCAATATTCGCTGAAAATATTAACTGTTCCTATAGTTCAGATGATGAAATTCGGGTAGGATTCTTGTTGAAGCAAGTGCACCATGACTGGTATATCAAGACTGTGGTATGTATGTATTATCCTGTATGTGCAACTAAAATACCCTTGCTACTAATGGAAACATGTATCTGGGTTTTTTTTCCTGAGACTAAATTTTAAACATATCAAATATTTAACATCCAATAGCTGATGATTAATAAATCAGTGTACTCTAGTGGTGTCGTTAAACAAAACTAACTTTCGAGAACAATAAACAATCTGAACCTAAAGTGAATCCTTTCTAGAAGGACTTCTAGAATTGGTATACAAATCCACTAGCCATGGGATCAGTGATTTAAAATTTTTACTAGTCATGATTAAAAACTCATTAGCCCTACTATAAATTTTTATACAATGATATTTTTACTTTGTCAAAAGCAAACAGTTCACCTCTTCATCCCCTCCCAGTGTGTGATTTTGGATTTAAAAATTTAAGCAGTGTTCTCGCTGGGTGAAAATTAAAGGAGGGCAGCAAGGCACCATGGCACCACGCCCTTCAAAAAACAAACAACGAAAAGCAAAAAAAAAGGGGGAGCGGGAGCTTGGTTACCATATTGTTGTGTGTTGGTAGACTTTGTGGAAAGTGCTAAATAGTTTATACGAAATACAAGCAAACTCGTCTTTTAATTGGACCGAAGATGTTATCAGTCTGACATTCACGGGTAGTTCTGGTTTGAACTGATCAAAGTTTTAATATTATTTTAATAAAGATTTCAAGATATACGAAAAACAATAAAGATGTTTGTAAAGGCGGTGTATATATTTGTCACCTAGTAAGTGGGTTTTTTTTCAATTGGAGATTGCTGAATCCGTAAAAAAATAAAAATGTTTTCATTGCTCAAATAAAATATAAAGAAAGAAATGTTTTATTTAACGACGCACTCAACACATTTTATTTACCGTTATATGGTTAAGGACCACACACATTTTGAGAGGAAACCTGCTGTTGCCACATTATGGGCTACTCTTTCCGATTAGCAGCAAGGGATCTTTTATTTGCGCTTCCCACAGGCAGGATAGTACGGAGCCCCTTTGGGGACATGCTGATATTTTTTTTTATCTCGTGTGCACGAGTTAATATCTCGTGCGAACGAGTTGATATTTCGTTCGCACGAGATACTTATCTCGTGCATACGAGATAATTATCTCGTGTGCATACGGCTGGAATAAACAACATGGAGACTCACAAAACACATCTTATTCAGCCATATTTTATGTTTGGCATGGCTTATGCTGAAATATTGCACTTTCTTTCAGCAAAGCATGGCATACGTATGTCCGTGTGTCATTTAAAAAGGTGTCTGAACGGAATGGGACTGTATAGGCGTAAACATTATTTGGATATAGCTGGTGTAGCCGATTCTCTGAAATGAGCTGAGGACAGCGAGTCTACTTCATGTTTACAGATGGATGCACCTGGAATGTGTTCAGTCTGGGTTTGTCATTAAGAAGGAACTCGTTAGAATTTTTTCTACAAATACTGGACCCCCATGGTGTAACACTACGAAAGAAAAGGAAGCTTAAGAGAAGAGAATATATATCACGAGGACCGAACTTCGTATGGCATTTGGATTCTTATGATAAGCTAAAGCCATATGGAATATGCATAAATGGATATATCGACGGGTTTTCTCGTCATATCATTTGGATGGAAGTAAATAAAACAAGCAATGACCCAAATGTAATCGGTGGGTATTTCGCACGAGCTGTATTGAATACTGGTGGTATACCAACTTTACTTGGAGGTGACATGTCACGATTTTTCAAATGTATTTTGCTATGCAAGTAGTATGCCACTTTTATTTCTTTACCAGGAGGAGATTGCAGATCTTGTGAATGAATGGAATACACATAGAATCCGTATAATTGCTGGGAGTAGAGGTTATGGAGGGCGACCTGTCACACTTTACAACCTACCTGAATTATATGGAACACTCGACTTAAAGTACCTTGTTGAAATGGAAGAACTGGACATATGCCTTGAAATGAGCAGCTCCGTCGATACACTGCCATGTGACAAGGATGTGTATGAGCTGGCAACAATGTACACAGAGGAACATAATCTGTCAAGTCCTGCCGATGCTTACGAGGTTGCCAGTCTGTTTTGTGTGTTAAGAATTATGATCAAAGCCGACCTTTGATTGAATACCCAGTGACACCATGTTCACCTCGTATGATTCTATCCTTTGAAGCTGAACGTGACAATGCATCTTTACATGATTTCTATTAAATTATGAGAAATGTTCAAATAATAATTATTTGCCAGCATGAGTATACATAGTTTGACCTTTATGACATTGACCTTGAAACTTTTTCCACATATTTTCACCAGAAAATACCTTTACCTGGACGCTTGGACAGTAAAACTTGCTTACGTGTTACGTGTTTCTGAGACTTTTGACCTTAAAACATTGCTTCATAATGTCCCAACAAGATGTTTACGAGTGACGGAAGAGATTAATCAGTTGACATTTATGACTTGAAACCTGGTCACATGTTTCTTAGTTCTAAAAAACTTTGTTTTAGAATGTCATAAAATTTTAAACAGAAAAGCGATAAGAATTTTACCTTTGTGACCTTGGTTGTTGTTTTCTAAAAAACATTGTGTGAAAAGCATGACTGCTTCACTCGATAGGACGCCGTACCTAATATTCCTATCTAATAACAGGAATATGACCTTTTGTGTTCTTGTTCATGAAAATTGGCAGATATATCCGAGATGGTGTATGATGTGAAAATTTTCACAGAATATGTTACTGTAGCTGTTTGAAAGATCAAATTAAACATTTAAGTATTTAAAATGCATCTTACTATGATATAATTTATATAGTAGACAAACACATTAGTATAATAACATGAAATGAGGGTTTACCTCCATAACACATTCAATTTGGTCAAATATTCTAATGTTCCGTGCTCTACTTCAAATCGTTGAATCATTCTTTCATTTTTTCTAGATTTTTGTTAGTCTGTTTTTATAATGCTTAACTTCCGGTGTAGCAGCCTCAAAACACTCCCCCTATGTCTTTAAAATGGTGTTATGCACTGTATTCTAATGCCAAACCCTGGGGTTATTAATAATTCCTTTGAAAGCGTTCTCGGTTTTGATATGTACAACGATACGTTGTTGAATTATATACATGTATGTATGTATGTATGCATGTATTTTTGTTTTGAATATTTCTATTGTATATGTCGGGTTTTGACGTAAACATACATATATTCAATGATGCACTGGCACTGAGGATATTAAAATCATTTACTGTCTTCACAAATTTCCTCATGCCGTTACCGAGACCCAAACCATGTATGTATGTCTCTCTGTCTGTGTATGTCTGTCTGTCTGACTATCTCTATCTATATCTAACTATATATTTGTATCTATTTGTATCTATATCTAACTATATATTTGTATCTATCTCTATCTATGTATATACATCTATCTATGTATCTATCTATCTAACTGTCTCTATCTCTATCTATCTTTATCTATTTGTATCTATCTCTATGTATATGCATATATCTATGTATCTTTCTATGTATGTATGTAGCTATCTAGCTATCTTTATATATATTAACCTTCACAACAGACATTTTCACTTAATATACAAATTATTGCCATTATGTTGATAGTTAACGAATCCCGAATCATTACGCTTAACGCGACCTTGATTGTAATCAACGAAAATAAATATTGCTTAAATCAACTAAATGTTATGATTGTATGTTTTAAATGTTATATAAACGTATAGGCCTACATAATTAGGGGAAGTGTTTTGGGGTTGGGGAGTGTTTTGAGGCTCCAAGGGGGAGTGTTTTGGGGCTGGGACAGTGTTTTGGAGCAGGAGAGTGTTTTGAGGCTCCTACACCGGCATCATCTAAGGTCATTTAGGGCCACTACCTGGGTCCGTGCTTATAAAACTTAAAGTCTAGACTTTAGTAAAGTCCAGACTTTAACGTAATGCTATTTGAATGGTGTTGCCATGACGTTAAAGTCTGGACTTTATTAAAGTCTAGACTTTATGGTTTATAAGCACGGGGACAGGTAAACTGTTGCAACAGAGTAGCATCAAGGGAGACACGAAACTGAAAAAGAGTCAAGGAGACACAATAGATAAAAACAATTTGAACGTCAAGGTAGCATACGCACATTGATGCTAATATCCAGTACTATAATTCTTGAGTTACACATTGTGTAAAATGACGAGTAGTTGGAAAAGCTTAACTGTGCTACTTTAACTGCATGACTCGTACGCATGAGTTGATATTGGGGGAATCAATAATGAATATTAACACACACAAATATCAACAAAGTACCAAGCAATGACACTCTTTCACATCAAGCTTAATTTCGTTTAATCTTTAAACGTTGAAAGTCAATAAACAAAGATATAAAAATGCATGATCTTATTCAAACGAAATGATTATTCAGATTGCTATGTCACGAAATACTGTTTCAGTAGACCAAATCTATGAGAGATGTACATCCCAGTGAAATGGGGATATTGTGACTAAGCAACATAATGTTTAAACATTGCATGTCATGCAGTAATACGTCCCCTGTCTTCAACGAACGTATGAAAACAAAAACTATCTGTACTACGCTACTAATTTTGCAGTCATAACGATTCATAATAAGCACAATATGTGCAAAACGTTCAATGTCTAAATATATGATGACTAGAAACTAAAACAAGATATTAACTCGTGGGCATGAGATATATAACTCGTGCACACGAGTTAATTAACTCGTGCGCACGAGATATTAACTCGTGCGCACGAGTTAAAAATAAATATCAGAATGTCCCCAAAGGGGCTCCGTAGGATAGCACAAACCATGACCTTTGTTGAACCAGTTAAAGATCAGTGGTCGGTGCAAGTGGTTTACACCTACCCATTGAGCCTTGCGGAGCACTCGCTCAGGGTTTGGAGTCTGTATCGGGATTAAAAATCCCATGCCTCGACTGGGATCCGAACCCAGTACCTACCAGTCTGTTGACTGATGGCCTAATCACGACGCCACCAAGGCTGGTACCAAAAGCATTGATTATGTTTTAAAAGGCAAAAATTATTCTTGCAACTAACTGTTATCTTCATTAAAAAACCCAACCCAAATTGGAAAATTTGTTTAGGATCACAACTAACATGGTAATTGTGACGTCACATTTGAAGAAACCACCTTTACATTGAGTGGCAGCACTTTACTATTTTGAAGTTCTCTAGATAATTATACCGAGTTTTATGTGTGGAATCAATAAATATGAAGTTACTTATCACAAATGAATGCAAAAATATTAAAATGTCACTTGCACCTTATTCAGGTCTCTAGTCATAGGAGAACTGCCACAGTTACGCCCATCTTATATATGTCTTTAGCTTTAGAATAATGAAATTTGTCTGTGGTGCTGTCATCTCGTAGTTATACATGTAGCTAGTGGCAATTTTTCTTGCGTCATTTGTATGTGTACATAGTCACAGGGTAGCCACCTCCCCCCTCTCCCAATGTCATGGGTGTGTTACCTTGAATTTTTGAATGGGGTTTATCTTTGTCCTGAACTAGTAAAGTTTATGGCTAATATTTAAGGTTTCTTTCAAAACAAAAAACTGCTTTAAAGAAAGTACATGGCGCCAAGAGGGGGGTTTCGTCTCCACCCTTCTGAACCACCTCCTGTGATGCACCTGGTAATTGTTTTTCATTTTCTTCAAACAAAAATAATAAATCTTAGCTCAAACTGTGTTTTTGTTTTTAATATCTTGTTAACTATAATGACCGTTTTTTAAAAGTTGTATTTCACACAAATACATCCTTCACCAAAAAAATGTACGTTCGACACCAAGCATGTTTATCCCTATTGTTTTAATGTGTGATTAAAAACAAAGTTTTTACATCTGATATACAGGTAAACATCTACCCTATAGGAATAGGACACATTATTTCTAATATGTCCTCACACATCACAGAGAACTAGATATAACCAAGTGTGTGTGAAAAATTGCAGTTTGTGTGCATACATCTGACACCATGCATATTTCCCCCTGTACACCTACAGCGACATACGGATGGAATAAACTTTATATAACACAATGATCCCCTAGTTGGTTCTGACAATGTATAAGGGCAATTCCACCGTGACTGACGTGGTTGGAGGTCATATTCAGTGGTGTGGCTATCAAACCTGTACCTCCTAGTTCTTTATATTTTGCATCAAGCATACTGGGGTCCATGTCTACTTGGTGACATTAAAAAAAAAATCATATTCTTTTGTATCGCTTAATGGGAATGAAAAATATTTGCGTGACTGACGTTACACGAAAAAGACATAAAAAAATTACGTCTACTTTATTTTAAATTTGTCTTCAAACCTTGAAATGTTAACAAATGTTTCTGTCCTAGGTAACATGGCAACATGAAACCACATTTCTAGAAACCATTACTAAATTGGAAAACCACAACATTAAAAGAATGATTACATAATTGTGCGTGACTGACGTTACAGTTTGTCAGAACACTTCAATGTTTTATAATTGGATTTGTACTAATATAATGAGGTGAAATGCCCACCATTTCAATTACATACATATTTTATAGCAAATTAGAGGTAATAAGTAGGTTTGTCATGTTTGTGGTAGCTGCAAGTTTCATTACAGATCACCACTGATAGTGTTGTGAAAATTTCAAAACGGAGCTTCACTTAAAACATGGTACACGTTAGTTTTCACCCTTTGGGAACAAGACAATTTAACACTGAAAGTTAAACATGACAAAAAAGTTGAAAACACAAGTGCAATGATTAGGATAATTACAGAATAGTCACTTGACAACGTGACTGATGTTACCGTGACTGACGTTACAGTTTCTCATTACACATGAATATTAATTCAGTAACTGGAAAAGTGTTCACAATTTAGATATACATGTATGTACAGGGGACAACAGTTCAAAATTTTAGGTAACCGGAAATCAGTTCACGTGAGTTTTACTTGGGTACGTGAATATAGTTCTTGTAACCGATTAGTTATGCCTACCTAATCCTAAAACACTTGAACTATGGTTCTGTGTTACATTAGTGATTCAAATGTATTTAAAACATACTAATTTTCACTTTCATGACTGATATATGGTACTTTTAATTTTAGAATGTAATCGTTCAAGACGTAACCGATTGGCAGTTCTCGTTATTTTAAAGTTGCGTAACCGACACGCGAACAGAACAAAGGTTTTTGTGAAATATTGTGCCCTGTATGTAGGTATTTTACAGTTCATAACAGAGGCATGCCATTAGACTTGTTAGAAGTCTTGCATTAGTTCCAATGTTGAGTTAAAACTATATTGAACATATTTTCAAAGTTACATTGCTCACTAGCAAAAGATATGTACCACTGTCATCCCCCAATTAATCAAAATCAAGGAAAGTGGCAGCCCAGTGATTTCTGGCATTGATCGTGACTGGAGGTTGCAGCTTCTTCATTTGATACTTGTGATAGAAAATGTTTTCCTCCTTGGATGGCCATTGCCATGAGGCACCAGCTTTTTCCATAACAGAGACCTCAAAGTTATTGTTCTGAATATTCTTGATTACTCCAGGGAAGAGTTCACCATCGTATTCGACAGCCAATCATCTATTGCAATTGGTGCGTCCATCACTTCAGCATGTTGAGCAGGTATTTCGATCACATCCGTCTTGTTGGAAGAATCTGCAACATCACTAGTCAGAGTGAATGTCTCAACCTTGCCCTGTTTAACACTGAGATGGTGGAATCGAGCTATACCTTTGATGGCTGGGGCATCAGCAAACACCTCATTCAACTTAGGGAATTATTATGCCATTCAGTGTCTGTTGTCGACAGTTCTGTAACTATTATGTTATCAGAAAGTACTATGCATTGTGGGAGAAAAACCATAAATATTCATGTATACGGAAAGTTTTACCTTATTTAGAATACAATAGGCCTAAAGAGGGGTCAAGCTATTGCCCAATAGTTTAGCCTCAACTGGAGAAGAAGAAACAGTTTCAATGAAGCTGAAGTTTTTTACTATTTCAGTTTGTTTACTCGTTTGAACCAATAGTGTATGCTTTTTACTAAGTTTTAAGTTAAAATTTGAGGAAATCTAGGGAAAGGGTTAAAGATATGTAGAAAAAATTCAGTAAGACCTAGTTATAGCTCACTGTTTGAAAAGTGACTGATGTTACAGCTCCTGTTTTTCCGGTGACTGACGCTACCAATTTCATTCCACACTCACGCAACATACATATAATATCAAGAACTGATGGGATGTTTTTAAGGTTTGCCTTGGCAAGTAGCAAGAAAATTATGAATGACAGGTTGGAGTACCCTCAGATTTTTTTTCTACACAAAAAACTTACTTTTTTGTAACTGACGTTACAGTGGCAAATGTTTTTCTTCTATGAATTATATTTCAGTCTCTATGCTTTTTGTTGACTGTTTTTAACTATTTGGTGTTTGAGAGTCAGAGAGTGACATTACAAATCTAATGAAATATGCAGAATATTGCTTTACATTCAGGGGATATAGATAGGGCTAATTTACACATATTTTTGTCAACTTTTAACCTTAAAATATGAAATGTTTGCCACTGGTGTGTAGTACAAAAAGAAAACTTGTTTTAGGGAAAACTATTGTTGTTTGTTAAATTGGGTAATTAATCTATAGATTTCAATAATTTATTTCATTGAATTTTGAAGATTATTTTTTGGCATTAAGTCCTCTCCAATATGGAATTGCCCATAAGTACTATAACAATGAAAAGTTGTGGAACTTTTTATACAGTTATGTAATGCTTGGCTGAAATGTCTGAACTGTACATCTGACATCACAGAATTGCTCAGGATTCTTAGAATGCTTATATTTTAAGTCACAAAAAGAATTTCACACACACACATACCCTTTGGGATGTTGAGTTTTATCTGCAGTTAACTCAATTTTGTGTTAAGCTTATACAAATAATTAATGTAGTGCTAAGATATATACATAATTATTAAATTAACCATAACAATATTTGTTAAATTTTGTTGGGTGGAGGGTATTGCAGTCTTACCATGGTGACGACTTTTTCACTGAACATGGTCTGTGTTTTAGGTGAGATAGACCGATGCCTTAAGAAGGTTGCTGAAGGTGTTGAAGTCTTTGAAGATATTTGGAAAAAGGTACATGTTGTTTGAAAAGAGAATTAATTATGTGTTTACTCTGTAGGTTTCGAAAATTCCTGTAGCATTGGAAATGAGTCAGAATATAATTTTGGTCATTTGATTACGATTTATACTATAATTAATATTTATAAATTATTTCACACCACTGTAAGATGTAGGTCATATTGGTATGCACATTTGATTGATATCGTCACATGGTATGACTACATTGCAGCGTAGAAAAATCAGTACTTTACATCCGAGGTGCACATTTACAAAAATGTACCTTAATTACATCTCAGGAGCGTTTTTTTTTTTTTTTTAAATTATTGTCTACCTAAAAAATGGTAACATTGCTCCTTCTGCTGGTTGTTGGAATCGAAGCTGTATTTCACATATACAGGCTTCTTAATTCTGGCTCCGTATATATTTTTTAATTCATCCTTGCATGGATGGATAATACTTGCGATAATTTTTATAATTAAAGTTATAATGTGGCACTCGAATGTTGAAATTATTAAAATTATAATTGGTTCAGAAATCCTATTCGTATTGTTTTTGGCGATTCATATTGCATTAAAAGGAATTATTTTCTATTCTGTGCTATGTGTGTATTTTGTTGTCTTAAATAGTTTGTGTTTGTACATTGTTTGGTTAACATTTATTGATAACATCTTGTAAATACAAACTAAATTGCTGTTTTTCATGACTGTTTTTCTGTGTGAACTTTTGACTAAACCTTACTGATGTCCGTTGTGGGTACAGTTTAACTCCTTCCAGGTACAGTCTGCTTCTAACAGCAACCAGAAAGAGAAATACGAAACAGATCTGAAGAGGGAAATCAAGAAATTACAGGTAATTATTATTTTTATTAATAATTATTACAATATAATATGCAAGGCCATTTTAACAGTTTCTGATCGTTCCTCATCTTTTCATTTGTTCTGCCGACAGCCTTCTTTGTTCTTACTGATGTCGCACTCTGCAAGGGTCTTTTTGCACTCCGATCTACTCGACTACCGTACACACATTGTGCTAAATATTACATTCAAAATTGAATTCCATAAATAAAATGGCAGTGGAAGCCACCTTCTTTGTCAAATAACATGGAAGTGGCTATATATGATAGCAGCTGTAGATATAGCCTCAGCTTATGAGGTCTGGCTATTAAAATGGCAGTTGTATATTTGAGGGAAAGCTCAGTGTATCATTAATAGGCAACTGACAAGGTTTTTTTTTTTATTTAATAAATTTTCACCAATTAAAAAAGTACAAAGAATAAATGAGTATTTTTACATCATTTATGTATATTGATAACTTTATGATGTTGGAAAGTTTGTCTCTGATAGTTTAATATAATATATATATAGCTGTGGTACTTAAGTGTAGTGTTAATATTTAAGATAAACCAGTGAAATTGCATCATTTTTAGGCTTCGGTGTCAAGTTGTTTTGAATGTCTGTCATTCTTAGCAGATGGTAAAGGCTGCCTGTAATTTAATCTTTACATGTTATTTCTGTTATTAAAGACATCACTGTTTTTTATATGTTTTGTTTGTTTTTTGTTTTTATAGAGACTTCGGGACCAAATTAAAACATGGGTTGCCAACAGCGATATCAAGGACAAAAACAGTCTTCTAGATCACAGAAAATTGATAGAAACGGTAAGTAATGCCAAAATCTAATATCATTTGAAAACACAGCTTTCTCATTTTATTGTCATATAATGTGTCCATTTTGTTTTGATAATGCAAATACAGTAGTCAATAAGTTTTTTTAATATTAACAAAACATTTTTAAGTGTTTGTTTTATTAGCAGCTAAAAGATAAAGGTATATAAAATTAACAGTAGTCTTAAGTATTAAACTTTCTTAGATAAGTGAAATAATAAAATACCTAGTTTGTAAACTTATACGTTGAAACCGGTGTAATTTGTTTAGCAAATGGAAAGATTCAAAGTGGTGGAAAGAGAAACAAAGACGAAAGCCTACTCAAAGGAAGGATTGGGAGCGGCTGCCAAACTCGACCCGCAGACGAAAGAGAAGGGAGAGTTGACAAACTGGTTATCTGTAAGCATACACACAGAAAAGTTATTGCTCTTAAAACAACAAATTTAAATATTTTAGCTAGTTGAAGTATTCTACTAAGAAGACCGGCCTCGGTGGCATCGTGGTTAGCCATCGGTCTACAAGCTGGTAGGTACTGGGTTCGGATCCCAGTCGAGGCATGGGATTTTTAATCCAGATACCGACTCCAAACCCTGAGTGAGTGCTCCGCAAGGCTCAATGGGTAGATGTAAACCACTTACACTGACCAGTGATCCATAACTGGTTCAACAAAGGCCATGGTTTGTGCTATCCTGCCTATGGGAAGTGCAAATAAAAGATCCCTTGCTGCCTGTCGTAAAAAGAGTAGCCTATGTGGCGACAGCGGGTTTCTTCTAAAAAACAGTGTCAGAATGACCATATGTTTGACGTCCAATAGCCGATGATAAGATAAAAAATCAATGTGCTCTAGTGGCGTCATTAAATAAAAGAAACTTTCTACTGAGTAATGTACAATTTTGGGACGTAGTCAGAAAGTTGGATACATAATTGGGTATAATTTAGCGAGTATGACAATATGACGCATATAAAAAAGTATAGTAAGATAGCTTCTAAAATGTGGGCCCTGGCTCCCATGTCTTGTGTTCGAGAGTTATTAATTTACCTGAATAATTTTGCCATTCTGTTGGAGAAGGAATCAGAATGTTTTTCTTGAAAGGCTTGGTTTGTGATACACATTACATTATATTCTCCTGTTTTTGTGTGTTCTGTTTAGTGTACGTTATCTGTTAAATGCTAACCAATTATTTTGTTTTTATTTTAGATGATGATTGATCAACTGAACTTACAACTAGACCAGTTTGAAAGTGAACTAGAACAGTTATCGTGTACAACAAAAAAAAAAAAGCTTGATAAAGAGGTAAATGAATGCAGTGTTGTTAGTGTTGTACATCGGCTCATTACTAAAAGTTTTAGCATGAAGCAGGAGTAGATTACCATGCCACTTGAAAAATGAGTCACTTTTATTAAACAATTATTTTGCTTCAAGTTCGATGAGAGAAAACCATGACATATTTAAGAATTGTTTTTAATGCTTATTACACTTTGGACCGTGTTGATGATTAAACAGTGATTGAGGTGGGAGAATAATGGTATATACACCATAAAGATTAAATTCCAAAAAGAAGCTAATACAAAGAGAATGTAACATTTAGGTAAGTCGAAGTGTCCTCATAATACATGAATACACTTTTATGTTGTCATGAAAAGATACAGGTGAAAGGAAATGTAAATGATTTTAAAGATTAATGAAGAAATTTCATAATAATATGATTTTAAAATGTTTTTATTTTCAATGCAGTTGCAAATGTTTGTGCTACAACAAGACAATGATGTCTCTGTTGATTAATTTTTCTGTTTAATTTGTTCCTTGTATGTTAAAATGATGATGACTTGTTTTTCTTTGACAGCAAAAGCAAGACAGATTGGACGAATTGAAAGCGCATCAAGACCGACACAAGGATCACATAAAACGGCTGGAAATCATTATGAGGATGGTAGATAATAACCAGCTCGCTATGGATCAGGTACTTAATGCAGTGTAGAATAATAATTTAATTTAAACACATTCAAATCTCATTTTGTAATTCTTGTCCTCATCTGAAATTGTTATGCTGAAGGTTATAGCACTTTAAGCTATAATGCCGTGGGGTATCCAGCTTAAAGATTGATGGATGCAGTGTTCACATTTCAGAACTGGCTCCTAAACCACGTCACTTTTAATGGGTTTGTGGAGAGCTGTAAGGCTACTACATTTATATGTCTCACACTGACCGTTAACCAACATTCCTAGACGGACAGCCTAGATAGCTAGAGTGTGTGACCTGGACAGTGTGCTTGCACTGAAGTATATACTAATGTGAATATAAATGCAGTGCAATTTTCATTCTTTGCAGTTGTTCATGATTGTGTTTTGTGATTCATGACGTCGTATATAAACCACATCGGACTTGTTTTGGAGGGGTACCATCTGCTACACCAGTTGTTTTTCTAAGTGAATATTGAACATGGTTGTATTTTTATTTAGATCAAGAAGATCAAGGATGATGTAGAGTATTATGTGGAGTCGAATCAGGAACCCGGTTTTGAAGAGAACGAGTTTATATATGACGATTTAGATCTGGATGAGTCTGGTACGTGTCAGCCTAAAGATGATAACATCTAAAATCAGCAAAGAATTGACTGGTCGCATAGTCCTGAACAGTAGTGATATTGTAGAGTATACCCTCGTATGATACTTGTATAGGTTCATTTATAGGGGAGGGGGTGAATTGTATCAACTATAACCATTGTCGATACGATTAGTTATCCTGTTCTCACAGGGGTTTTTTTCTGCATGAAAACTCTGTAGGCCATGTCTTAACTTTATAGTTGGATGTGTTTTTTGACGACAATCTTTATACCATTTTTTCTATATTGTTTTCTTTGTATCTTCATTGATGTAGTAATTCTATGAAGTTGGTTCACCTAACTGATATATTCTAAACTGAATTGATCTTGTAGTTTGTGGTATTTGTGGATCATTGTTTTCACACGAGTGTGAAGAAAAGCAATCCTTGGAGTGAGCTATCACAAACTCCAGTGATTGATTTTCTTAAGACAAGTGTTAAAAAACTTGTCTACAAAATGATGAGTACCAGTAATATTTTCTAATTAATTATGAAATTCACTGCATTTGTATTTGTACCGTGATGTCTTCTTCACTCAGCTGATATATATTATGTTATGAGAAGGAATGCATGTAGGGGTACATATTATATGATGTTGCATATTACCTTGCCTACAAAATAATGCAGTTAACAGGTTGCAATGTATCTACATCTTGAATGACCAATAAAAGTGCCACATTACCATCTAGGCACCTGTGGTAGATGGTTATTCTAACGCATCTTTCTGGCACCTTTCTACAACTTGATTGAACTAGATTAGTTTTTGTTAACACTGTTCACTGTAACTTCAGCCTAGAAGACTTGTAAATTGTGTTTGGTTGCAGGTCCGGTGTTGCTGGCGTCTTCGCCCCCTGATAACGACGATCCTGACCATGAAAAGTACATGAGCATGGGCACCCCAACATCAACAAACTCTAGTTCCCCATCACCTAGTCCGAGTTTAAATGCTAACCATTCCGTTGGTAATGCGTTAGACATGCCAGCTTACATTGTGGTGAGTTTCGGTATCTGCATGACTTGGTTTCATATTTATCAAAGTTTGGGTTATTAAAGGGATTTTTCTTCGTTTATTGCCATTGTTAAGCTGTTGCTGACTTACAGATTTTTTAATAACTGCAATTACTTATAATGCATACTATTAGATACATTTATCTGCATAAAATATCCATGTGTGTATATTACATACATGTTTCTGATCATCCTAGCGTTTGTACTAGGTCAAACTTGATTTTATTTCATAATGTATATTTTCATACATAGTAAATTATTGGAAGATCCAATCTGGTTTGAGCTACTTACAAACATTAGGATGACAAGAAACACATTGAATGTACAGACACCGATATTCTAAACAAGAAACTATGTGACTTTTGTCCTTAAAATTATTTTATTAGTCTGTGACAACTTGCAATGGTAGTAAGCCCAATAACAGTATCTTTAAGAAGGTGTAAGTGCATCTAATACATTCTGTGTGGGATAAAATATTAAAAGTAATCCATTCCTGGACACACTCTTACGTTGTTTGGGGGAGGGGGGGGGGGGGGGGTGTATCCAGCACCGACCTCTGGTTGGTGAGACTTTGATTAAACGGGTGTGAAACATCTCCACTGACCTTAGGTTAATGAGAGAGAATTTGATTAAACGGGTGTGAAACATCTCCACTGATCGCGGTTTGAATTCAATTTGTTACCGGGACATGAACTTGACAATTCCCAGCCTTGAAACTCTATTGCTTAGCAGTACAACTATAATGCAAAATTTAGTACAGTAATTGCTAAATTACTTCCATCTGCATATTAGATTATGATTTTCACTGCTTGTATTTATCTTGTAAGCATATGTGCCTTCATGACAATTTGAAGTGGTTCTCGGCTACTTCAGCCCTTGAATATTCTAAGTATTTCTCCGATATGTCAAACATTACGAGAGTACAGTATAGAACTTGTGCAGCTCAGTCTACAAGTGTGGACATTTGAGTGCCTAATGGGTGTATACTACCAAATCAAATCCCATAGACGACAATAATAACATATGTGGCTAAAACTCCTACCTGCAACGTATCAACCGACATAAACGCCACGGATATAAATACTACCACCCCTTACACTTAAAATGAATCAGAAAAAAATGGGGGTCAAGCTGCTCGTTTCTGAGATAACGGGTAGCATCTATGACTACCCTAGTTTCGCACAAAATTCGAGTACTTTTTTTTACAGGTACCCCAGACATGTTTCAAGCACAAGGCTACTTGACACATTGGTACTAGATGAAATAAAATTGCAATTTTTTTTTACCCAGATGAAACTATTATTTTTTACAACCAACACACTCACATTTATAACCAATCACAGGACTTGTGGTGTTCACTTCTCTATCAAAAGTTCGGTGCACCTCGCACTTTGACCCAGCCGGAAGTTATTTGGTTTAGTACTACCTATACTGATAACATACATTTTTCAAAAAGTGTCCAGCTATGTGTCTTTATGACAACCAGGATCTGGTGTATTCTGACATAAACTGACAACCTCACTGAAACTGTTGTTTCTACAGTGCAACCCAATATAATGTACACCCCAAAAAGCATATATATTGCATATAGTTTTGTACAAATGCAATATGTCATATTAAACAACAAAATGTTTTAAAATAAAACTCCTGAAAATATTTACTTTCAGTTGGGTGTGTGTACTCAGGTATATATGTAGAGACAACAAAGATAGTCAGAGTACCTCTACCCCTTTAAAGAATTCCATTAAAACACATGCACTTGATTGACCCCTAGATTATGAAGACCTTAACAGGCACATCAAAGAAATATCAGTATTAAAAAAATACACTGTCTGAGGAAGGAAACACAAACATGACTGTACCTGTATGAAGTAATGACTTAATGTCCTGAACATTAGTGTTGGGAGGAAATCCTGTATGCTGGGTGTGGGTGTCTTCAAGTTACCAGGTGTGCGAATTTCAAATCCATCGGCCATGCTGATTTTCATAATGAACCATCAAAACTATTGGCAGCCACCAATATTCCTGACTATATTTTATTTATAGCCTACTGTAGTTGGAGGTTTTAATAGTTGTGATATCTGGAATAATCATGCAGCTTTAACACATTTATTTTTGATTAATTACTGAAAAAAACTATTTTTAAATGACAAAATTACCCGAACATCTATTTTCTTGCATTATTTTCTAATCCGGATGAATACAATATGTACATTAGATGTATTCCTACAATCTGTAATCCAGCATTTTATTTAGCTAGTAACATTAGGTAATACAGCTTTAACAATAAATTAAATTATCAACTTGATCCAAGGCAGATAATCAGATCTGAAAAAATTGGTTCTGAATCTAGTATAAACTCGAAATGCTTTTCATGAGAGCTAACTAAGTGATTATTAAAAAAAAAAAAATTATCTGGAGATCTAAGTATATGTTTAACAACCTTATTGTTATGTACAAATAAGAACAGAAGGCACAATTGTGACAACAAATTTAATTATGTTTTTGGTAAAGTTTTTCTTAAAATTTACTTTAAATTTTGCATAAAACTACAAATTTGTCTAAAATATAACTTAGCACCCTATAAATATGTCAAAATGACAATAAAAATCAACTTCTTTACAAATTTGAGTTTTCAGAATTTCATACATAAAAAATTAACAATGTTAATGGAAACTAAAGACATTAACCCACTATTGGGACATGCTATTTTTAATATAAAAATAAATTGCTATTAAAATCTTAGTTCAGGTTGCTTATATATATAATACCATATTTAAGAGCAGTTGTATATGGCAAGTCAAATACCATGTAAAAAGAAATTATTGAAACCTTTACAGTATGAATTATAGGCCAAAACCAACTTTTCTTCAGTGCTAACTTTGATTCAAACTCCATTCAGAGCCATGTGCAGAGATTATTGTCAAGGTCAAGGTCATTGTGAACTTGCATGATCGAGTGATGGCTAATTTATCAACCAGTATAGTTTAATTAAATAAAATGACAAAATCATAATATTTTTTATTATGCACTGAATATGTGCTATAGGGTGTATACTACCAAATCAAATCCCATAGACGACAATAGTAACATATGTGGCTAAAACTCCTACCTGCAACGTATCAACCGACATAAATGCCACGGATATAAATACTACCACCCCTTACACTTAAAATGAATCAGAAAAAAATGGGGGTCAAGCTGCTCGTTTCTGAGATAACGGGTAGCGTCTATGACTACCCTAGTTTCGCACAAAATTCGAGTACTTTTTTTTACAGGTACCCCAGACATGTTTCAAGCACAAGGCTACTTGACACATTGGTACTAGATGAAATAAAATTGCATTTTTTTTTACCCAGATGAAACTATTATTTTTTACAACCAACACACTCACATTTATAACCAATCACAGGACTTGTGGTGTTCACTTCTCTATCAAAAGTTCGGTGCACCTCGCACTTTGACCCAGCCGGAAGTTGTTTGGTTTAGTACTACCTAATAAAGAACATTTATGTATGTTTTGTGTTTGTTGTTTTTCTAAAGTCTGTCAATTGTGATAACAATTTGGTCCACAGGAGAATGTCAACAAAGTTTTTATCAGCTGAAATTAAAACCTGGATGCTTTGACATGAGAAAAAAAATTGATAAAAATCAAATGAAAAATTCCTCTTAATTTACTATTACAGATTTTGTAATCATCATCATTTTGAAACGCTTGAAATATTTTTAACCTTGGATTTAATGGTCATTGAAACTGATTCTTAAAAACACATTTTAAACCATTGAATATGTTTTTAAAAAAGAAGAAGAAGAAAAGAAGAAATATAATGTTCAAATAAGAAGACCTTCAAAATTAATATTTTGCACAATTTACTTGAACATGTATGTGTTTAAAAAGAAATATAAATTTAAAATGAATGTTTTGATGAGATAACTGAATAGTTTTCCAGTAAGTGTCATACAGTATAATACACTGGCTGTAATAGTAAGGAATAGCAAAACTTGATGTATGTGAACATTTTCAAAACACAGAAACAGTGTCAGTGATTTGATTGGAGAGTGTTGTGTGAGACCACAGGAAGTTAAAAGTAAGGGAAGTAACTCTGTTGAGCAATGGACATTGTCCAACTTTCTGTTTCAGTTCCTGTTGACTTTTAAGTTTGTAGATAGCTGTGTTTTTGGTTGTTTTAGCTTAATATCATGTAATTTACAACAATGCTTTGTGAACTGACTGTGACTGTTTTATGTGCAGGATAAAACAGAAGATAATGACAGAAAAAGACACAGATCCCAGTCAGATGATGTAAGTATGTGCAATCTGGGTTAGCAAGTTAGAGAAATATTTTAATACTGTTATCACTTTCTTCTCTTTTCTAATATATTAGTTTATTACCCATGGTCATCACTTTTGCAGATTTATTGATAGTATTTTCTACAATATTTCATAATATAGCTGGGTTTTTTGTTCCATTAAACTTAAGTTAAAGGTGTGGTAACTATATTGGTAATATTAAGGTATATTTTTTATAATTGCTTTTAACTGAATTGCTTTCATATTTGATATGGATGTTCACCAAGCAATAATCATTGAAATGAGCACAGGGTATTAATAATGTTGACATAGGGCAACCTCAAGGTCATTTCAAAAAAATAAAAAATTACAAGGCAACATGTATTAAAATTACTAGCCTGTGAAAATGAGATTTTGCCACACTGATACTAAGACCATTCCACAAGCTTCTAGTACTTTCATGTACCGGTGTTCACATTTAATTTCAAAAGTTTCATCTTAACTCTTATGCAACTTGAGTTTTAGATGCTTGTAACTAGTATTAAGTCCTTTCTTGGATTAATTTCATAGTAAAAAGTCATTAAAATCTACATTCCACCTGCCTAATTTTGACCTCCCGAACATTGTGTTGTTTCTCTTTCCAGCCACTGCTTCATAGCTGGTGTAGCAAAGGTCATTGTATGTACTATCCTGTCTGTGGGATGGTGCATATAAAAGATACCTTGCTGCTAATTGGAAATAGTAGCTCATCAGTGTTCAAAATAAGTACTTGTCTGTTTGTCCCGACAAGTGAAAATCCATTCGGACAAGAAAAATATGCCTTGGTGGTTGTCCAGTGGACAAGTAGAAATTTTCAGTGCAATTTTATTTTGAGCAATCAAAAACATCCTGGTATTTGAATAAAACAAATCATTTATTTGGACAAGTGAAAATATTGGTCGACAAGTAATTTCTAGATGTATTTGTCCGGTGGACAAGTGAAAAATTATTCTTATATCTATGACTGTTCATTGCCTGACGTCAGTTTGTTTCCTTGTTATCTGTGTGGTCCTTAACCATATGTCTGACACCATATAACTAATTAAAATGTGTTGAGTGCGTTATTAAATAAAACATTCATTCTTTCCTTCTACCTAGTACTCGTTTTTATTTTTTTATTTTTTTTGGAGGGGGGGGGGGGGGATAGATTATTGGGGACACTGGATATATGTTGAGGATCTGCAGGGATGGTCATAAGAGGCTGCAGAGTAGATTATTGGCGACACTGGATATATGTTGAGGGGGTTGCAGGAATGGTCATAAGAGGCTGCAGAGTATAGATGGTTGGGGATACTGGATATATGATGAGTGTCTGCAGGGATGGTCATAAGAGGCTGCAGAGTATAGATTATTGGGGACACTGGATATATGTTGAGGGTCTGCAGGGATGGTCATAAGAGGCTGCAGAATATAGATTATTGGTGACACTGGATATATGTTGAGGGGGCTGTGGGGATGGTCATAAGACGCTTAATACAGTTGAGGAAAATAATATACAATTTTGTGTGCATAGCTTTGAAGTTTAAAAAATTCAATTGAAGATAATTCCTTCAGTTAAGTTTGTCTAAATATATATGAAGTGTGAGTATATTTGAGTGTATGATTTTAGTTTTGTTTGACTTTTGACAGAAAAACAGAAGCAATCAATCTTCAACACCGACAGCCATTAAAACTCCAACAAAGCAAACATTTCACAAGTAAGTAAATGACTGACCACAAATGTTACCATGCATTCTACTGTACATAGTTGAGTGGGCTTTACATCTTCAATGTGACATGGTGAGTGTTATAATTAAATAAATAAGCATCCAGAAATAGTGTCACATTTACTCTATGTTGGATACTTAATGACTATCAATTAATAATGTGTATGTATGTTTTAAACAAGCATTCATTTTCTTTTTTAAATATATATAATTTTGCTGGAACCTGATGAAACGTTTTAGCAATAGGAAAGCTCATTTTGCTTATTTCATTTCATTAAAGGTGGGTTTTTTTGGGGTTTTTTAAATCATTGGTGAAAGGATTGGGTTACTTTTATTTATAGTTATTTTTGTGTAATTTATCAAACATCACATTAGATATGTGATGGCGGCTTTGAAAATTACAAGCTGTAAATCAGTTATTTGTTTCGTCAGTTTCAGTAGTTTTAGTGTCAAACAGATGGAGTACAATTATTTGTCTATCATGTTGTCTTGTTATTTACAGCAACTCTGTTTCATTACAAAACTCTGAGAGTAGTACAAACAGCAATCATCATCCGACAACGCCCACTCCACCTTTGACAGCATACGCAGCAGCAGCAGGCAGTCAGAACAGTAAGTACCCAACGCCTTTATTGTTTAGCCGTCTTGGTGAATAATGGTTATCCTCTGCAGTTCATGCGCATATAGCTAGGAACTTCTTCAGTCCTGTTTATTCTGATCAGCTGAAACTATCTCGCTTACGTGCGGGTAGGCTTGTTATATGTATGAGGACTGTGTTACAGGGGGACGTAGATCAGCTGAAACTATCTCGCTTACGTGCGGGTAGGCTTGTTATATGTATGAGGTCTGTGTTACAGGGGGACGTAGATCAGCTGAAACTATCTCGCTTACGTGCGGGTAGGCTTGTTATATGTATGAGGTCTGTGTTACAGGGGGACGTAGATCAGCTGAAACTATCTCGCTTACGTGCGGGTAGGCTTGTTATATGTATGAGGACTGTGTTACAGGGGGACGTAGATCAGCTGAAACTATCTCGCTTACGTGCGGGTAGGCTTGTTATATGTATGAGGTCTGTGTTACAGGGGGACGTAGATCAGCTGAAACTATCTCGCTTACGTGCGGGTAGGCTTGTTATATGTATGAGGACTGTGTTACAGGGGGACGTAGATCAGCTGAAACTATCTCGCTTACGTGCGGGTAGGCTTGTTATATGTATGAGGTCTGTGTTACAGGGGGACGTAGATCAGCTGTATCTCGCTTACGTGCGGGTAGGCTTGTTATATGTATGAGGTCTGTGTTACAGGGGGACGTAGATCAGCTGAAACTATCTCGCTTACGTGCGGGTAGGCTTGTTATATGTATGAGGTCTGTGTTACAGGGGGACGTAGATCAGCTGAAACTATCTCGCACGTGGGGTAGGCTTGTTATATGTATGAGGTCGTACAGGGGGACGTAGATAAGCTGAAACTATCTCGCTTACGTGCGGGTAGGCTTGGTAGGCTTGTTATCTCGCTTACGTAGGCTTGTATATGTAGGGTCTGTGTTACAGGGGGACGTAGATCAGCTGAAACTATCTCACTTACGTGTGGGTAGGCTTGTTATATGTATGAGGTCTGTGTTACAGGGGGACGTAGATCAGCTGAAACTATCTCACTTACGTGCGGGTAGGCTTGTTATATGTATGAGGTCTGTGTTACAGGGGGACGTAGCCCAGTAGTAAAGCACCTGCCTGGTGCACGGTCAGTCTAGGATTAATCCCCGTCGATGGGGCGCTTTGGGCTATTTCTTGTTCTAGCCAGTGCACCACAACTGGGTACATCAGAGGTATGTGCTATCCTGTCTGTGGGATGGTGCATATAAAAGATCCATTGCTACTAATGTAAAAATGCAGTAGGTTTAAGATTCAGTAGAATTACCAAATGTTTTGACATCCATTAACCTATGATAAAATGTGCTCTAGTGGTATCGTTAAACAAAACAAAAACTGTAGACTGACCTGGTTTGAACATTGAAACAATTTTTGTAAAAAATAATTGAAAATTATCAAGTTTCTTGGCTCTCTCTGCTTGACACATTTAATAGCCCCTGACAGTTTGAGCTTGGAAGATATGGTACCTGATGGCAGCATGTTGGTTTTCTCATTCTCTAGGTCAGTTGTCACAATATCATGCTAGATACACAGCGGTCACTTTAGTGCTTGTTGGGATGTGATTAAACAAACATTATGTTTATCCTTAATAATGTAGCATATAGCTGGAGTTGTGGCTAGCTGAGGGTGGCTATAGTAATAAAATATGGATTTTAACATCATATTATCCAATCGACATCCAACCAGTGTGGTTGCCAACACTTTTCATTGATGGTCGAAAAGTGTTTCTTGTGAATTTTTACTTTGCAATAAGTCCAGGAACCTTATAAATGTTTTTTGTAAAGACTTAGAAGAAACAGACTATAGAGCTCTATATTGCATGTAGGGCAGAGGGATTCTGCTGAGTGGAGTGTGATGCAAGTGGTATTGGCTTCCATTACAGGTCTCTCCATGGGGAAAAGTAATCATTTTAGTGGAGCATTTAAAATAAGAAAACCACTTCCACACATCAGATGGGGGGGGGGGGGGGGGGGGGGATCATAATAATAAAGTAAAATGATGAAACGAGAGTGAAAAAACCACTCGTAAATATTTTGATCTCTTGACACATACAAAGTAGTAGCTCATCTGTAATGGAGAGGCCTGTGTTGCATTAAATAAACATTTGATAAACGTTTTTTTTTTTTTTTTTTTCAAGACATTTTTCTCAATCACTTGAAATAAAGTGCTTTGTTGCTTACCTTTTGGTGAAGTGTGAACTGTATGTGTAATGTTTTTAAATCACTGAAACTAGCATGACGAGTGGTCTACTCTCTACATCTGTCTGTCTCTTTAATGTGACAAACTAAACACAGGTGGACGATTGAATGGCAGTGTTGCTTTTTAAAACATGCATATTGTATTCGGATGATCTGCAGTAATTTCTGTACAACTGGTTGACAAAATGTTGTAAATATTTTAATTTCTTGCTATATATTATAGGTATATTAGATCCAAATGAAAGGATAGTTTAGGTTAAATACTTTCTGACCTGGGCCTTGAGTCTGTGGGTCCAGGCTCATTGTTTACAAATTAATAATGTTATAATAGTTTTGTATAAATGTCTATGTAGGTAATAAAATGTTTAAATCAATCAGAAATATGTTTTGTAATTTTAATCAGAAACTAAACAAGGGTATAAATTGTTAATGGATTATAAAAAAAATACCAATCTTTTCCGACATTTTTAATTCAACTGCAGACCATGCTGCGAAAAAAATATTGAGTGGAGTGATTAATTGTTCCGTTTTAATTGACTTGCTGAGGGGAGCTAAAAAATACTAGTCTCGGGGAATGTTATCTCCCGTTGAACTGCGAAGTCTGCAACTCCCAGGGTATGCCAATTTTTTTACATATCATAGATTGATTGAAGGAACTGACTTCAGTATTTGACTTTTGCAACCTTTTAACCGATATTGCTTGCATTTTCTGGCATAAACTGTCAGGGTGACTTTTTAAAATATTATTTTTGTTGTACATAAAATATTTCTTAATTATTTTGGTTCTGCAGCATAGAAATAACTTAAGTAGGAAGTGTTTGGGTTTTTTCCAGTCTCTCTCTGTCTCTCTCTACTAGTCCAGTATTAGATGTTAATATAACACAAATACTGGCATTACGGTATCTTTCTGCAATGAAGCTAACATAGTTCTGCTTAAAATCTTTTAAAGAAATTCTTATCTTACGGCTTGTCTATTTCTATACAGGCTAATGTAAGCGTTGTATGTTTTAGGCACGTCCACCGATCGGTTAACCCAACCCGTTCCCTCTGTATGGGGGCAGCGAAATGTAGCCAATCAAAGTAGCCTTCTACAGGGTAAGCCGGTTGGATGTGCTTATCTTGTAGGCTTTTTGTCTTTTTACATGTGTGTGTTTGTTTTACTAGCTTTACTAGAAACACTTGACAGTACAGTATCCGTTTTATCTGCATCATTTGTCCACAGTTAGTCAGTCGCAGGCCTCAATTAAAGGTACATGGTCTTCTACAAATGTATGGTATCTGCGGTTGAAACGTTCATTTTGTGCTTAGAATATTTGTATAAGATTCGTTAACAGTGTTTTCAGTATGGAAAATAATAACCGAGACTGTTAAGCTGTATTGGTCTCAGCAGTGCCATGACAAATACTAATTAACATGACATTGATATTATACATATTAAAAAACATGATTAGTGAATTCTATTTTTCCTGTAACAGTTTAATTTGATGTTTAATAAATGTAGTTTAACGTAAAGCACTTTAACTAGATCTTACAAGAACGTTACATTTGGGTATACAGGTGTTGAGCCATTGACGGCAAAACAATATTAACCAGGTTAATAATGGTAAATATCAAATGGATATTATGGGTATGTTATAGGACAGATCTCTAATGCAGTCCTAATGCTTAAGCTGAAGACGTGTCTTGGTGTGACCTTTAGGGCATGCCACAATTTGACCATTCTGGCTTTTAGTTGGTTCTTTTTAGAAATTATCCCACTGAATTATCCAAATGTGTGACAGTTCATAAAATTTCCATTTGATCATGAACATAAGCAATGGGGCACTGTACTGTTTGAAACAGTCCTATTTCCAGCAAGAGACTTGTTTCCCCACAAACACCCTACATCGTCATATAGAGGACCAAGTACCTTATTTTTATGTTGTATTTTCACTAATAAAACCCACTTATGTTGTAGTATCCAATTTATAATTTTTTTAATCACCTGTTACATATCCCTTTGAATGAGCTTATGAGAAGCTTAATGTTGAGTTGTGGAGTTTGTGTATTTAAATGACATAGTACAGACAGGCCAGGGAGAATTCCGTAGTCACATAATCCAGTCAGGAGTTACGCAGAAAGAAGTTCACAAAATTGAGTTCCTTTTTGCATAACCTGTTATGTCCATGTAAATGATGTCGTACATTTTAATGAATTAAAAATAAATTATGCAAAATTAGATTTTGGGTGGGTAAACGAAATGATATTGTAGGAATTGTCAGAGACCTGTGTACAAATCTTCAGTATTTATTATCCTATAACAGTGGATTTATTTAACTTAATGCTTTTTCATTTAATAGTCAACATCTTACAGATTGAAAATAAAAGAGGGTGCATATCCTTAATTATAAAATTGGTTTTTTTTTATCAAGGGTATTGGTGTCAACACGGACATAGTGTTTATTTTAGCCACACAATTGCAAGTCGTTTTCATGAAATAAAGATCACAAATAACTTGCTTTTTTAAAATTGATACAATTTGCTTTATGAAAATATCACATTCCACGGTGTAATTTAGTTATTCACATGCTACTCTGACCAGTTCTGCTTTTGGTTGAACCGTGCAAGTTTAGCACAATAACTACACATACACGTCTGTTCTAGCTTTTCTAGTGTGCTTTGCCGTGTTGTTGTTAATCTTGTAACTGTTTTAGTTGCACCATACAGAAGCATTTAACCCCAAAAATCGGCCTACATTTAGGCAGACCTTTGCTGTTTTTGTTAGACCCTGAATTCCGACAGTAAATGAGAAAATTAGTGTTACTGTGTGGTGTAACTTTATATAAGCTGAGCTTTTCATTTCTTTCTTTGCTTGGTAGTTACAAGCCTTGTTTTATGACCAGTTTGCATGTTTGTTGATTTTTAGAATTGTTTTTAGATTTTTCAGTCAGTTGATATAAACTTTTTAACTTGTTTGTACCTGTATGTGGGGTTTTTTCACATGTCAAGATTTAAAATTTTAATTATCTTGTAACTTGCATTATAGCTCTGCCAGTTTGAAATTTTCTGTCTGTCATATTGTATTTTGTATAAATCATATATGATTGGAACACAATTACAAGTAACTGGTTCTCATTATGACAATATTTTTACACACGTCTTGGATGGTCACTTTTCATAAGCAAAGAGTTGGACCACAATTTACTGGGGATTTTTTGTAGTGCAGTTAATTTTAAATTTTGCCATTCCCATAAACTTGAATCGTGGTGTAGGAGAACCACTGTTAATATGTTGTGGTGTTTGTTATTTTCTAAGCTTCACAGCATTTTGTGCTTGTGACTTATAAACCCCCAGAAGTCATAAACTGGATTTAGTTGTAAAACTTTCTGATGTCTTCATCATAAGTGGGGGTTTAATCATTTGGATTTTGAAACAACTGGTGAATTATTAACTAATGTTACTGAAGAAAGGCTTTGCTAAATACAAAAACGCGGTATTGCTACCCAACATGCATTGCTGCTAATCTGTGAATTGGATGTTGCTAACTTGTGTTTGTGCCGACTGTTTCAGATGGGAAAGCTCAGGTGAATTCTATAGACCATGCGGCTGCTAGCAGTGTGACGAGTAATGGAACGCCTCACCCCGTGCCGACTAACACAAACTCTGTCTCTGGTTTAAACTCGTCGGGAAACCCATCGGTTTCGTCGGCACCGTCACCGTTGTTGAGTGCTGGTGCTGCATCTCCGTCAGTCGGGTCAACGAACTCATCCGCGTCATCGTCATTAAATCTGTCACACCAAAACAGCAAGCCAGAATCGTCAGTTGTCATGAACGGCCCGTTGAGTTCGGGAAGTTCCTCGTTAGAGGTCAGTTCTCAGACTCATTCCTTACTAAGGATATATTTTTCATCAAGTAAACCAGTTCCTTAGTGCAGTTAAATTAAGGAAAGTTCTTAATACTGCATATGTTTTAGGTTTTTTTTTAATGAAATTGTGATTACTATTCATCCAAATGAATTTAGAAAAGTATCAGCCCTTGTAGTTTACTTCAGGCCTAGAAAAATATGTTTGTTTACGATTTCCTGACCTAACATAATTTTAGGTAGTAGCCCTGGAAAAAATTTTAAGTTAAAAAAAATAAAAATATCATGATCCCTGATGTTTTGCAATCAGCTAACTAGATACCGGAACACTTCGGCCAATTACAGTTTCTTGGTTTGATTTCATTTATTAAAAAAGAAAAAACAAGAAGTTCCTACCCACCCTATTTCTTTTCCACATTACCTGTCCTCAAACAAGTGGCCCCCCCCCGCTAGTAATCTGGTCCAAACATCCCATGAAAGAATGAAACCTGAAACACAGATTTGTTTTCAGACCTCAACTGAAAACCACTTTTTCTTAGCATTTGTATTTTAGACTGAAGTTGCATCAACATTAAAAAAAACCCACAGAATTTAATTGATTTTACTTCAGCATAGCAGTTACACTGGGATTACTTGTGAGGGTAGAATTTTTGGAATGTTTTTTGTCATGTGTAGCTTTTCAGCCTTGTTAGCGATATTTGTTGATTACTTCTATAGATCATCCATAAATATAATGTAGAAATTTATGGAACATGGCTGTCAAGTTGCGTTGATTATTTGGATATTACTGTCACTAATATCTCATTAAAATTTGTATCACTCTGTTAAACTACACAACTTGAACCCTGAAATTGGACATGTTTGTTCATGGAATATCACAGTCAACAGTCTCCATGAAATATATTTTGATCACTTGTTTCATTTCAGAGCTCTGAATCAATTTCACCTTTAAAATCTATGGCTCAGCAAGCGGTCATGGTGCTCCGGTTAGAAAGCAAGCTACCAGTATCATCAGATGTCACAACAGAAACAAATGGTGAGTCTAAAATACATGCATCTTTATAGGATTTACGGAGCTTTTGTCTTGTATCAATTTAAGGAGTCTGTCGCATGATATATGTATCGGTTATCCATATATTCAGGGCTTCTAGATCATGGTAGCCTCACTCCCATGGCTAGTGATATTCAATGCTGGGCTAGTAAATAACTACTGTTGTCATGCCCAACGGATTTTGAAAAAAAAGTTGTCAAATGCTGCATTTAAGTCTGTTTTATAAGTTTAAATTGAATATCCTGCTCCCACCCCCAAATCTTCATTAGGTGACATAATTATCTGATTATTACTATTAGTAAAATTGTATCAACGTAAAGTAAAGTAGGGCTAGTGAATTTTTAATTGTGGCTAGTAACTTTTTTTAATTCACTGATCCCATGGCTAGTGGATTTTGAAAACAATCTAGAAGCCCTGACAGTATTCCTGAAATACATACTTGTATATAGTGATTGTCAAATTTAGATTAACGGTAATTACTGTTAATCTTTTCATTATGTTATAAGACATTTAACCTCAAAGAATGACAATTTGCAAATAAATGAAAATAAGTAAAGGTGTAGTTCATTTAACCCTTTTCAGTAGGTGTCTACTTTTCTTAAAAACAGAATTATAAGAAAGAAAAAACTTGAAATTGTTTTGTTTTGTTATAATCTACTTGTATCTGACTATTTGTTATTGTTTATTCTGCAGCAGGAGTGTTTCTCAACTCGACAGTACCCCAGTCCCCACAGCAGCCCACTGCCCCATCACCCGACCAGTCTAGTGTGACGCACTCTCAATCTCAGTCGTCGCTGCAGCCCTCCCCAGTAGCTCCGCAGACGACGACGATCCACTTAAATCCGTTGCTAGGCGTGGCGCCGCTCGGGCCCATGCCACTGATCAAGGAACACTATTGTCAGCTGGCGATGCTTGAGGCTGGCTTCCATCACCTACCACATCCATCAGACTCGGAGAGATTACGGTAAGATCTTACATGTCGAGGTGCTGTAGTGAGCTTATATTGAAGATAACAAGTCTGTGTCTTGACGTCTGTTGTGTGATTTTGTTTTTGAAATTGGATGAGATTCAAAATAATAGTTAATTCGACTTCTCACTGCTGCTAAAAGTTGATGACATGCTAACCTTGGCACAAAAAAAAGCAAGAATTATTTTAACTGCTAAATAAGTGCTAGCTTTGTAAGACAAACCAGTGGTACAACAGCCCAGTTCTCGGTGTTAAATAAAGTTTTTATGCTATGTAGATTTCGGAGTATAACCAAACTAGATAAGAGAATGCCCTAAAACAATCATTTCTTTCTTTGCTAGTCTTCAATATCCGTTCTCGGGGAAAAAAAGTTTTAAGTTTTGTTCTAAGACTGGAATGTTTTCTGGATTTTTTAATCATGTGTACAATGTTTCCAGTTTTGTCCCAAATTTTCCAGCAATATAAAAAAAAAATGCTTGCTTTTTTTCATTTCGTCATCCACTTCACTTCTGTATTCTGTTTTTGAAGAGAGTTTTGATTTCATATTTCAGGCACTATTTACCACGGAATCCCTGTCCTACACCCTCCTACTACCATCAAGTACCTCCTCCACATGCTGACTCTGTAGAGTTCTTCCAAAGATTATCTACAGAAACATTATTCTTCATATTTTATTACATGGAGGTAAACATTGGATTTTTATTACATATGCAGGGCTTCTAGATTGTTTTCAAAATCTATTAGCCATGGGATTAGTGCTTTAAAAAAAGTTACTAGCCACAATTAAAAATTCACTAGCCCTACTTTACTTTACGTTGATACAATTTTACTAATAGTAATAAATCAGATAATTATGTCACCTAAAGAGGAAGATAGAGCTTAAAAACACCAAGATTTGGGGGTGGGAGCAGGATATTCAGTTTAAATTTACAAAATAGACTTAAATGCAGCATTTGACAACTTTTTTTTCACTAGCTGGTCGGGCATGACGATGGCAGTTATTTACTAGCCCAGCATTGAATATCACTAGCCATGGGAGTGTGGCTACCATAATCTAGAAGCCCTGATTAATTTACATGAAAGGAAATAGTCTTCAAGTTTTATTCAGGGATGTGATTTTTTAGCTTTTAATCTGATTTCAGCTTTTTTGTGTAAAATAATTTTCACAAAAAGTCCACATTGAATTTATTATAAAGTTTATTCACGAATTAATGTGTTAATGAATCATTTTGTTTGATTTAAACAAATTAAAACTCGGAATGTGCCATATTGGTAACAGCCTTTCACTTACTGCAGTTGTCCCCCATTTTCAGTGTCCTGGTTAATCACATGTGATCTTGTTAATCTGCTTTGTCCTGGTTAATCAAATGTGTTCTTGTTAATCTGCTGTGTCATGGTTAAAGTGAGAACAAAGTTTTACAAGTCTTGAGATCTAGCTGGAATAACAGTCAGGTCATTCGGCCGGTCTTCAGTTAAAGGTGACCGGCCTCGGTGGCGTCGTGGCAGGCCATCGGTCTACAGGCTGGTAGGTACTGGGTTTGGATCCCAGTCGAGGCATGGGATTTTTAATCCAGATACCGACTCCAAACCCTGAGTGAGTGCTCCGCAAGGCTCAATGGGTAGGTGTAAACCACTTGCACCGACCAGTGATCCATAACTGGTTCAACAAAGGCCATGGTTTGTGCTATCCTGCCTGTGGGAAGCGCAAATAAAAGATCCCTTGCTGCTAATCGGAAGAGTAGCCCATGTAGTGGCGACAGCGGGTTTCCTCTCAAAATCTGTGTGGTCCTT
This sequence comes from Gigantopelta aegis, assembly GCF_016097555.1. Taxonomy (NCBI): domain Eukaryota; kingdom Metazoa; phylum Mollusca; class Gastropoda; order Neomphalida; family Peltospiridae; genus Gigantopelta; species Gigantopelta aegis. The sequence goes on from NC_054706.1 coordinate 3,698,871, forward strand.
AACCATATGTCTGATGCCATATAACCGTAAATAAAATGTGTTGAGTGCGTCGTTAAATAAAACACTTCTTTCTTTCAGTTAAAGGTGGCTACATAATGATTTTATTTCAAAAGGTGCTGAACATGAATATCATTAGTATCATGGTTGTGACTAAAGTCTTGAACTAATAATAGATACATATATACCATAACCATTTTGATTAGATTTTTAAAAATCTTTATTGTATGTAGTCTGTATTATTATTGTTGTTGTTTTTTAGGGTACAAAGGCTCAATATTTGGCAGCAAAAGCATTGAAAAAGCAATCTTGGAGGTTCCATACAAAATACATGATGTGGTTTCAAAGACACGAAGAACCAAAAACTATTACTGAAGATTTCGAACAGGTTTTAAACCAATTCTTGTCTTGCATCGATCAAGTGAGAAAGCGAAATATAGGTGTTACTTCCCCACTGATGGTGTTGACATGGCATCAGTTTTTGTGTTTAGTTTACTTTAAGGATCATCTCCATTTCTCACAAACTTAAGCCTACATCAGTAACATGTTTGTCATAGTAGTGGGAGTTATGTAAGTTCATCTTGGATTATGTCCAAAAGATGCAAAAACAAAACCAATAAGTTGACTTAACCATTTGTTTCCTAATGTGTAAATATAGTGAAAAAAGTGAGGTACTACTTCTTAGAATCTGATAAGCTTACATCATTCTAAAAGTTTATGGTAAGCTAGATATTTAATTTGCTTATTTTTTAAATTATTTTTTTATTTATTATTTTTAAATATGCACCTGTTTTGTTTATTGTTTGGTAAATATAGAATTTTGGAGAGCCGAAAGATGAGAGTTGATAGCTAATTTAAACAAAGCATGAATACATTTGTTCTTTATTTCAGGGCACATATATATACTTCGACTACGAAAAATGGGGCCAACGGAAAAAAGAAGGTTTCACCTTCGAATATCGGTTTCTCGAAGACCGGGACTTGAATTAATGTTTGAGCTTATAGCCATGTGATCTTGGATGTGCAATCCACATCCTTTCGTGACTCGGTGCATAGAGAGGAGCCCTGACTAAACGCAGGACCTTGGATGCTACTACCTGACACTTACCAGTGAATGGATGGATGGAGAGTGCTCATTTGTGCTCTCACTGACAACACGCGAGTTGATCTCACAAAAACGGGTTGTTTTTGTATCACTTGTCATGCTGCTGTTCATACAACTTCAAAATGTCGCAGGCTCCCAGCGGCTACCTTCAGCAGACACGCTTTTCCCTGTTGCTTTCAGAGGTGGGAGTATGTGGCCAAAATAGTTGTCACCTACTTGATCCATGTAGACAGAACCTATGGAATAGTGGCTGTGCTAAGATAAACAGTATTATAAGGGCGTGGGTGAACAAAAAAAAGGAGAAGGAAATTGATAACGGAGAGCTGTTTGTTATGAATTTTGGTGCACGTTGTGAGTTAACAAAGTTAATGTTATTTCATACTAATATCCATTAGTTTGTTTTCTCACAGCTGTAATCTATAACGTCCGTTTTCTAGTGTACCTAGTCTTTTGAACATGTCGGATTGTCATTGTTGATCAAATAGGGAGGGGGTTTTTTTAAAGAAAATTTTACAAACCTGCAAACTGCCATGTGTTTCTGTCGACTAGATCTGGCACAGAAAGCAACGTGGAAGTCGTGTTTGTAGAAGGGGCCCAGTCCGAGTCTGGAGCAGCAAGCACCTGCCATTTGTCATTAACAGTGTGGCCGTCCATGAACAAATGAGTGTAGTGTGACTGCGGGCAAATGATTGTCCACTGTTGGTGTGTGTCTGACGTCATCTTTCTTACTCGACCATGAGCATGTGTTGTTATTAGAGAGCTCACACTCCCTATTGTCACAAACATGGTGGTTTGTCGAATATTGAACCAATGTAGGCGTACATGTTTACTCCTCTTTCATTCTAGTGTAGATCATTTCATCTAATTTACCACTAGCAATATGACATCTGACACATGTATAATTAAAAATAATAATTCTACAAGCCATTAACACTTACAGTTTTAATTCATTTTTGAAAAATAATAAATTCAAACAACTGCATTTCTTAACAAATTTGAATTTAGATAATTTAATATATTCTGACATACCAGCATGTTTACACTAGTGACATTTGTGTGTGAATTCTACCTTTTCTTAAGAAGCTTTTGGTAGCTGCAAATTTTCTATGAATTCTATTCTTTTAAACTCTATGTACCATAAGCTGGAGGTAATTGGTTTTGAAGACTGAATTTGAATGAAAATTGCACAGTACAGCACAGAAGTATCGTTTCAGTAATGTCCGTGAATACCATTGAAATCTGTGAATCATCTACTTAATACGAACCTCCGTCTGGTGTGCACCTGAACACCCCTGATGTTTATTATTTCCTTATGAAGATCTGTTACATTAGTTGGTTTTTGTTTTTTGTTACCTTATTTTAAAGTCATGGGAATCATGATTTGATTACATATCAAGAACAAAATGTCTTCTTGAGTTCTGATAAATGATTGTGACATTTCTTTTTCAGTTATTATGTGAAGATTTATGCACTTCTTATTGTTATATTGGGGATAACACTGACGACATGTTTATATTGTACATGACAGCAGAAACCAGTTTCTTACATACACATAATTCTTACCAAACACTGGTAACTAAATGTATTCATTTGGACAAGTAATTGTCATGGCATCTGGTCAGGAAAAGGCTAATGGATTGATTGATCATTCTGTTGAACAAGTAAATCTAATGCTGAGTGTGCTTGGGTGAAAGGAGAGTTGTTGACTTGAAGATATCAGTTTCTGCAGAGCTATGTATTGAAATTATCTGGTTGATAGGGCTTATTTTAACTTGCCTTGAAGCACTATTTTATAGGGCAAGTGATTGTCGCCAGTTAATAAGAGCATACATTTTCATTCTTCTTTATCACTGCTTAATGTTTGCTAGGGGTTTTTTTTTCTTGGGAAGTGTAACGGCTGAGTAGTAAAAACAGTTGAGTATTAAATATTTCATGTTAAAACAGATCACCCAGCACTGTACTTGCGGTTGTAATATGAAGAATATCGTGTTTGGAGGAAGCTTTTTGTAACATGCTCTGTAGCTGACTGTTTGAAATTGAATATCTAATATTTTGGCACATACATTTATTCTCACACCTGACTACGCATGTCATTGAACTACAGTGCTCTTTGAACTGATGAACTGATGCAACATTAAAAACATACATTTTTTAAATCTATGGTCAGAAATTTATTACATATGGATTCTTAGCATACTGTAGAATTTCACCAAGAAAAGTTAAAATGTGAGGAAAGGAAAAAAAATGACTGCAGTTTGCAGTTGCTATGATCTTTAGTTCAAACCTAAGTCGCACATTAGTATATCGCAACCCAAATGTTTCATCTGTCCCATTAACAGAAATAGCATTGTGGTAAGCTGGTAGGGTTATGGATGGAAAGAAAAAAGAATTCACCGAATGTTATTTTACACAGTCGTATCTTCTCCATGTCGTTCACTATGTTGTATTGAGTGCTACTCCAAGAAGTGCTAATCTTGAATGAATACTGCCTTTGTTCACAATTAGACAAACATCTAATAATTCTTCTGATGAATTGTTTTAAATGTGTTGTGATCATTAAACATTCTATTGTTTGCAGATGATTTGTAGTTTTTGTTGCAGTTAATTTTTGTTAAAATTTTATTTAGTTCAGAATTCCCTTGAAAAAAGAAAGATAAACCCAACTTCAGAAATTTATTTACATCTAACAAATCCAGAAATCTGCTACAACTGTATTAGTAGTAGTAGTAGTACTAGACTGGCCTATGACAAAATTCAGATGACTGGTTCTAAACTTGCTATTTTGTTTGGACATCTGGCATGACAATTCAGTAAATGTGTCATCTGCAAACAATACAAGGCTTTTTAAAAATAATATTTGGGTGACTAAAGCAAATGTTTGTTTTCTTTTTAAACTTTTATTTAATTAAATAGTAACTGTCAGATGCTAAAACAAAACCGTTTCTGCTTAATAGGTTAGTATGTTAATTTCAACAGTTTGTTGTCTGTAATGTGAGTAGTCTTCTAACTGAAGACATTTTTAATTCTATATTTCTTCTGTAAAACTTGTTTCAGAATTTTAATTTTAGATGTCTGCATTTATCTGTTAATTTTTTTATAATTGGTTAAGTGGTAAACTTGTAGCTGTTGACATTTTGCTTAAATTGAGAAAGTTGTAATCATAATTGTACCCAGTAATTTTTTAGTTATTACATATGAATATGAACAGTCTTAGAAACCTAAAAACTCTGTTGGCATTATGATGACTGGTGATGACAATAGATGATGATAAATGAAAACAGGCTGTATGAAATCGATTGCCACTGGCGAAGGTGGCAGTTGTGTGTTATTGGGGTAACTGATACAGCTAGTGTTTTGGCCTGTTTTGTGTGTGAATGTAATATTTTATCAAAATGATGAGAGCCAACTGTTAGATTTTTATCTTGGCTGCTGTTTGTATATAGTAACAGATCTGTTATAATGCTAATACAGTTCTCAGGTTTTCATTCCAGAGATTGTCACACATCACTTGTAATAAGTCAAAAATGGTTGGGCATGTTTTTATTAGGACTCATGTTGAGTAGCATGTCAAGACAGAACTCTGTGCAGCTTGTCAGACATGAAGTTAAGCAAGTGTGTGAGATGAGAGTATGATGAGACTTAATGTCAGATTTTCTTCCTCTTCCATGGGAGGAATGAAATGCCATCCTTCAAAATTGTTCATCAATCATGCTTTTTAATGAGGCTTTTTAAAAAATAGTCTTACTTTTTCTGGGGTGAGAAAATGTAGATGCCTTATTTAATGCAGCAGTGTTTTTCTCAGGACCTACTGGCTTTCTGTAGGTGTGATATCAAATGCAACCACCTCCCAGCTTACGTCTTGCAGTTACAACTATTTTAGTTTGAACCATTTATAGCCAGTTTCTAACAGTGTATCGAGATTCCTTCAAATACTGAAAAGTACTATTAAAATTAGTGTTCTTACTCGTAACCGTTTGGTTCTATGATGCAGAGATATATATCATAAGAACTTTATTATCCAGTAAAAATTGCTGAAGACTTGGGATTTGTTGAAAGTGGATTTTAAAATACATGTATTTAGAAAATGGGGTGGTTTTTTTATTTCAAAATGTGATGTTCTGGGAAGATGAAATAGAATGGTGGTATAATTTTTAAAAGTTAAAAACTAATTATAACAAACTTTTAACGCATCTAGCAATAACATTTTATGACCACAAGACTGGATGCATTAAAATGTGAGAGCCCATATACGTTAGAAATTTTCAAATAACTGGTGCATAGCTGTTTGAAGAATGTTTGTGTTTAACTGGCTGTGCTGGTCACATTGACGCTTGTGTGAAAGCACTGCATGTCTGATGGAAGAGCCAAAATGATTGTGTAAGGTGTGTGTTGTCTTCCTGCCTGCCTCGTTACCTGTTTTGCATATCCGTGTGTGCATGTCTGTCTGTCTGTCTGTCTGTGTGCTGTTGTGAGAACATCGACAAACTGGTGCTAGTGTTCTCACTGGTATTAATTCATTATTGTGCAAACTCATCCACACATTTATGCCATACTTACTGCAAGAGTTTTAACCTTTTGTTTCTTCTTCTGTTTTGTCTTTATATTACTTTGTCAGTGGTTTGGAATGCCCATCTAAAGGAACTTTTAAGTATTTCAATCAGTTTATTAAAGGCATATTGTCGCAGATCACAGACCTATTTAATGGTCTAACAAAGTATTAACTGAACAAAAATAATTTGATTTGTCCCTAAATGTACTTTATTCAACCATCATAATAACCACCATACTCCATTTATTAATGACATTTTGTAAAAATAATCGAATTATGGCAATGGTCCATAATTAAAAAACTAAAATTGCCGAGAAGGTTGACATGGATTTCACTCCATCATGGTTCAGTTAAGGTGATGCAATAGCTAGATTTGGTTTCCAACAATAATATAATGTAATTTTTAATTATCCATTTTTAGAGAAATAAGGTCCTTAAATCCGTGACAGTATGCCTTTAAGGTTATCACACTGTTGAAAAAGGAACACATAAAAAAAAAAAATAATAATCAAAAGTTTAATTATGAATCCAAATGTACTTTTATGTCATGGCTATCTGTAAGGACAGTCTTACTTAATGGACAGTCTTGATGATTGTGGAGGTGAGAGGGTTAATCAGATATATTTCTGCACAGAGTAAATGGGCCCATGTCAGATGATCTGTTTTATCATGTGCCAATCAAAAACTATGCAATATGTTTGAATTACTTGCCTCTTAGTAAGAGAATTGCTTTAATTGTTGTAGAATTGATGCAAATTGACTTGAGATTATGTTGATGCATATTTACTCATAAGACTTTGTTATGAAGTGAATTTTTTCTTACAGCATGCAATATCAGTAAAACATTTTTGCATCCGTTAGCCAAGGTTTAAGCTGGACTCCCAATTTGATTCAGCTAAACAGCCAAACTAGGTATAGATAAATAAAGGGCAGGTGATTTTTAAATCACTTTCTTGCAAAGTAAAAATTAGCAAACATGAGTAAACCTGAGTAGCATATTTCATTAGTGTCACATTTATTATTTCTTTTAACATGTCTTAACATGGACTTGTAGTTGATGTACTACTTCAATTTGTTTTGATTTCTACTTTGTGACTAATCTAAAATAATTTGGTATACATAGCTAAAAATTACTCATGTCGGGGTTTTTTTTGTGGATAAATTTCATTTACAAATAATATCTTGTGCATTTTGTGCAAAATAAGATTTTTTCATCTTGGAATATTTAGTAAATTTTTTACAGATCATTGGTACATTTTGAAGATTGTAATCATGGGTGCATTTGCGAGATCATTATTGTACAGATCATGACTGTTCGGCACACTTAGTTATAGGAATGAATGTTCAGGTAGTCTTGCTATTCATTGTACACCGATGCATGATTTTTAGTGCCTGCTTGAACATGTCTTTGCTGATTCAGCGGCTAATGTTGCCAAAGATGTTTAACCTTATCTTGCCAGTGAAGTTGGCCTTACTAGTTTAGACGGTAAATAGGGCATGTCGTACATCAGGGAATGTTGTGTTCCTCTGTGATAAAATACATATCTGTTGCTTGCACCTCAGTGTGCAGGGATTGTGTGTGAACATCATCTGTGCTGTAGAATGTGAGGGGTCCATCTTGTTGGAGATAGTCACCGTTTATACCCATTGTTGCAAGTTTGTTTAGTATCATCTTTATCCATGACTGCATTTTTCGGTTCTCTTGTTGTTTACCAGCATATATTGGTTACCTTGTGAGTTTTAAGAATTCAAATTTCATTTTGGAATAAAAATTAAAATATAAAGCAGTAAAGATTTTTTTACTGCAATTTGATCAGCAGTTTGGACTGTATTTAACTGTTAACTTCTTGGTCCATTTAATTTCATTGATTGTCCACAGCTAACTAAATGCTTTTAATCATTTTAAGTTAAACCTGTAATTCCGTGCATAAATTAATTCACTGGCCAAAAGTTTCTCCTTTTATACTTCTTTTATTTGAATCTGTGAATTAGGGCATTATCGGTCCATAATTTTGAGCATATTTGTGAACTACATTTGCCCTTTAGACTAGTACAAGATTTCATTGATGTGTTATGATTTTATCTTCATGTGTTGCCCGTGGTGTGTTTGGAAATGTTATCACTGGTGTGTGCAAGAGGAGTGATGTGTGTGGGCAGGTTGTGTGAACATGCGCGTCAGGGTGTGTTGTCAGCCTCATTCACTTGGTGTGATGACGAGGATGTAGTCTTCAAAATGTCCATGTCAACGATGTATCATCAAGCTGTTGGTTTTTAGTCTGAAAGATATTGGAATCCCTTTGCCGTCATTGTTCATGCGTTTCAGACTAACAGAGCCTTCATAACGACAACTCTCCCATATTACGTGCATTTTCTTATTTAGAATATCAGTATCTGTATGGTCAACGTTTGTCTGATTGTCCTAATGTTTAAGATGGCTCAAAATATGTATTAAAATTATTGTGTGGTAAAATCCAGTTTGCCCTACTACAGATATTAGGACAATCGGAAGCACATTGAATTCACAAACAATGATATTTTAAAGCAAGGAAAAGTAACGTAACTTTAGTCCTTAGAAAGGCTCCGTTAGTGTTGAACCTGTTAAATAGCAGCAGATGGGGGCTAGTGTCTTTAAGCTCTATCTGTACACTGATGCCATACTTGTGTACAGTGTGAGACATGCATCCCCAGCATGGCTGACCCCTTAACCTCCTGGTTTGTTGGTTTCACAGCAGATCAGGGGTTTGTATATATAATAATATGGGGCTGCCAGGCGCACGGGAGTGGCATACAAAGAAATGAAAAAAAATAAAAAACTATACAAAAAAATAAAAACTCATTTGTCTGAACAATGAACATCTGTCTTTGTTGTGATTTGTAGTTTTCAATCATTTATAATTACGTTCGTGCTAATATATAATTACGTTCAAGCACTTTGTCCTGGGAACACCTGGGCTATCTGCAATATCCTTCCAGGATAGTTGGCTATTAGTGAGAGAGAAATCAGGGTAGTGGCCTTCAGTTGTGAAACTCGCTTTGGGTGGGAGGTGAATCCTGTACCTACCAGCCTGGCGTCCGATGCCTCAACAACTACACCACCGAGACCGGTACAAGTAATGTATATGTAGGGAATTTTAGTATATGGAAATCTTTTATTTATTTAACGACGCACTAAACACATTTTATTTACGGTTATATGGCGTCAGACATGGTTACGGACCACACGGGTATAGAGAGGAAATCCGCTGTCGCCACTCCATGGGCTACTCTTTCGATTAGCAGCAAGGGATCTTTTATATGCACCATACCACAGCCTTTGATATGCCAGTCGTGGTGCACTGGCTGGAACGAGAAATAGCCCGATGGGGATCGATCCCAGACTGACCGCGCATCGAGTAAGCGCTATATCACTGGGCTACGTCCCGCCCCTTAAGTATAAGAGTCCAGTACTCCACCAACAGGTTTTTATGCTGTTTTGTTTCCTCTGATAAAATGTATTTTATTATAAGGGGTTCCAATGATGTGCCGTTTAATGTTGCAGTCCATCATTCATTCCTGTGCATTGGAATAGAGTAGAATCAATCCCTATGGAGGACAAACTGGTGTTTGTGCATTCCGAGTTCTCACATTTATCAAATGCTGTGGTGTATGCTATCCTGTGGAGAAGTACATATGACAGAATGGCAAGTATCGTCTGCCCATCTAACTTTGTCAGTGCTTGGTTACATATGAATATAATTTCCACTTCTTATTTTGCCCCAGTGTTTAGATGTCATTCTAGTATATTTTGTAATGCATTGCAGAGTTTTATTTAGTTCAAACATGGTTGACTTGGGTTAATGTTGACAGTTTCTCCAATTGCCTTTTAACTCCGGAATTGTTTGATAGATGACTTTTGATAGTTGCTGTGGATGTTCAAATCGTTGTGCACTGCACATCTCTAGAGCCATGGATGTGACCCCATCTGTAGTCAAGGTCATTTGAAAGTACAGTTTGCTCAAAGGTGTCCAGATTGGATTTAACTGGACTATTTAATGAATGGCTTTCGTGTTTTCTATAGATATCCACCAAGTTATAGTGAACACCCCAGCCGTAATAATCTTTGTCCATAATGTAAGATCATTCAAAAGTTGATGTAAACGTTTGTTAAAGTTTCGCTAATTGTCTTTTAACTCTTAAATCCTTCAATGGATGACTTAATATTTGGTATGCACGCACACATACATGCTCAAGGTGAAGGTAATTTTCTCATCTGACATTTTGCTTTTAACTCTAAAACATTTTAACAAATAGCTTTGGTTCCGATGGGTATTTCAGCAACATTGTGCACTATGACTTTTGGGGAAGGTCAATATTTGGTTCAAGTCTCTCCCCTCAACTAGAATCCTTTAATGGGTGGATTAGGCAAGTAGTATCAGGGCCTATATGGTGCCATGACCTACTTTCCGTGACCTTGACCTTGATGACGTCGCGTGACCTCGTCCTACTGACCCGGCCCTGACCTACTTAGACTGACCGTGACCAACTTAGACTGGCCTACTGTGCCGTGTGCAACGTCCTACTGACCCGGCCCTGACCTACTGACCCGGCCCTGACCTACTGACCCGGCCCCTGACCTACTTAGACCGGCCCCTGACCTACTTAGGCTGGCACGAAGAGTATAAAAAGGCTAGATACGGTTTCATTGTCATTCGCTCGCCGAAAACGATCAGATCTACGTTCAATCCAGAGATGGCCTGTTCCACGAGTGATGAAGCGAGATGTCGTCTAGAACTTGGAACTAACGTCTACGTGGTGGCCAAGTTATGGAAAGGGGACACTGCTATTCACATAAGGAAATTTGACAGTGACAAGGGGAAAACCTTCCCCACCAAGCGAGGTATTGTCCTTAGTCTTAAACAGTGGATCGAACTGTCTGGATGTAAAAGCCAAATTGACGAAACGATTTCAGCATTAAACCAGGGGAAAGACGAAACATTGTTCAGACACCTTGGTGTCAACGTCCATGTCAGCGTCGACAAGAACTTTGCTGGGGTGGACCTGCGTCAGTGGTGGTGGTGTGAAGAAACTAAATCCGTGAAACCTTCGAAGAAGGGAATATTCCTTTCTCTACAACAATGGGAGAAACTGAAAGGCTGTTTCACAGTCATGTGTGACTTTGTACCAGAGCTGAACTCGATTGTGCCCTGCGCCATGCAAGACGACCATCAAAACCAGATGGGATTTCTTCAGTGTAACTTCTGCAACCCTAACGAGTGTCACCAGTGGTGAACGAGTTTTGTTTTGGATGAACTCGAAGGTATAAAAGAATGGATTTATGGTTTACACTTCATTTGCTTTGCGACTGTGCTAGAGAACAGACGTGTTTTATGATTCTGACATTCTTGTGGCTTGTTGCACTCTATCTGGAACGAAGAAGATGGCATCGGGATATTCGAGCAGTGTTAGTAGCAGCAGCAGTAGCGACGAGGACGACGTCTTGGTCTGCAAATGTTCAGAAAGACATACGATCAAAAGAGTGGCTACCAAACAAGAAGAACATTTCATGGATCAAACGGATGCTACACGTGACATTGGGGTTGGAACTGAAGATGGCGAACTCGTGGATGAACCGACAGATCAGACAGATGCTGTCTGTGAAACAGATGCTTCCTGTGAAACAGATGCTGCCTGTGAGGAAGATTGCTATTCGAGACGTTACGTGTTCTGTCATCGTCCCGAAATGAGACATTTCTATGCCCGGATGCTGACGTATGCTCGGTGGCCCATACAATTACGTCAAAAACCAAAAGAACTTGCCAAGGCCGGTTTCTACTACACGGGAGACCACGATGCCATCACCTGTTACTGTTGCGGACTTCGCGTCTACCGATGGAAGAAGACAGATGACCCAGTGATGGAACATTACAGACTCTCTCCAAGATGTCCTTATGTGAACAACCTGTTCAGACATTAAATATTTTAGACACTTGAGTGCTATGTTTTCATGTTGTATGTTGTGAATAAAACCGTGAATAACAGGTTTGGCTTTCTTATTTATGTCCTGGGTCCATGAGTGTGTCTCTGGACGTGTCCCTATGGTAGTAACACTGGTAAAGGGTAATATTTTGGTAACGATTATTTTTGGGAGCTCGCACGATGAGATTTGTGCTTGGGAGGAGGGACACTGGTCATACGTATCACACACATTCAAACATTCCTGTACCATATCTTTATGCGTCATAAGGTATATAAGTAAAATAGTTTTGGAAAACTCGTCATTTGAGGTAGAACTTTCAGAGGAGCAACATGTCAGACCAGTACAAGTTATATGTACCCGACGTGGATAAGTGGACCCGTTTCTATAAACTGCAGGCAGAAGGTAAACTTCAACCTCATTTTCCAGTGCAACGTGGTGGGAAAAGTCAGATCATGTACAGTGTGGATCGATGTCTAGAACTCTACGATCCCACGTGGAAAAAAGAAAAAGAGGAACAGAACAAGTCCCCGACACCCAAAGTCGTCATGGTCTCCCCAACACAACAAGTGGTAGAGCAAGCCAAGGCCGAGCAGAAATGGAAACGTCAAGAGAGTGGCGTGGAACAGAAACGACGAGAGCAGACTGGGCAAAAACGGCACAAGCATTTCTGAGAAGGCTATAAAAGGGGGCATGGCAGTTTCAACATCGTCAGTTCACGTCGAACACTTCAACAATCAACATCATGAATCAGAATTGGTTTATTCCGGAACATGTCATGAACAAAAGATCGTGTCCCGTATGTCCAAAGACTTTTTCAAAACCATCAAATATGCTACGTCATTGGAAGACCTTCCATTCAGCTCAACTCCAGGCTCCTATGGCTCCTATAGCTCCGGCTCCTCTGGCTCGTATAGCTCCTGCTCCGGCTCCTAGGGCTCATATAGCTCCTCTGGCTCCTATAGCTCCTGCTCTGGCTCCTATAGCTCCTCTGGCTCCTCTAGCTCATATAGCTCCTGCTCCTCTGGCTCCTATAGCTCCTGCTCATAGGGCTCCTATAGCTCCTGCTCCTCTGGCTCCTATAGCTCCTGCTCTGGCTCCTATAGCTCATATAGCTCCTGCTCCTCTGGCTCCTATAGCTCCTGCTCATAGGGCTCCTATAGCTCCTGCTCCTCTGGCTCCTATAACTCCTGCTCTGGCTCCTATAGCTCCTCTAGCTCATATAGCTCCTGCTCCTCTGGCTCCTGCTCATTGGGCTCCTATAGCTCCTGCTCCTCTGGCTCCTATAGCTCCTATAGCTCCGGCTCCGGCTCCTATAGCTCCTCTGGCTCATATAGCTCCTGCTCCTCTGGCTCCTATAGCTCCTGCTCCTCTGGCTCCTATAGCTCCTGCTCTGGCTCCTATAGCTCCTCTGGCTCATCTAGCTCATATAGCTCCTGCTCCTCTGGCTCCTATAGCTCCTGCTCATAGGGCTCCTATAGCTCCTGCTCCTATGGCTCCTATAGCTCCTGCTCCGGCTCCTATAGATCCTCTGGCTCCTCTAGCTCATATAGCTCCTGCTCCTCTGGCTCCTATAGCTCCTGCTCATAGGGCTCCTATAGCTCCTGCTCCGCTGCAGCAGCAGCCCCTAAGATTGTTACATCCGTTCACCATGATCGTGTCGGGACCCACGTCGTGTGGAAAGACAGTTTTGTTGTACAAACTGCTAAGGGATAGTAAAATCCAGCCGCCTCCCCAGCGCATCATCTGGCTCTACAAACGAAGACAACCCCTCAATGATACGATCAAAATGGTTGCTCGAGTGAAATTTGTTCAAGGCATACCCGAGAATTTGGAAAAGGATCGTTATTTGGATTCGAGAGTCAGAAATCTCATCGTGTTGGACGACCTGATGTCTACAGCTGGAAAAGACCCTCGCATCACCGACCTGTTCACGGAAGGAAGTCACCACAGAAACCTCTCTGTGATTGCCATCAACCAGAACCTGTATCACAGCAAGGACCCGACACAGAGAAGAAACTGCCATTATCTAGCGCTGTTCAACAACCCCATCGACAAGCAGCAAGTTCTGACTTTGGCACGGCAGATGTATCCGGAAAACACTAGTCATTTCATGCAGCGGTTTGAGGAAGCTACCCACAGGCCCTACGGATATCTCTTGGTGGACTTGAAACTGACCACACCCGAACATTGGCGTCTTCGGCTTAATGGTTTAGAGACGGGGCCGTCCGAATGGTATAAAAGCACGGCCGTAACGGCGAATGTCTCAGAAGACGTGCAACCACCGACGAAGAAAGAGCTCTACCTGCAAATTATGCAAAGGGGCGCATTCAAGAGAAAACTACCAGGCATACCCGCCTACGAAAGTGACGACGAAGAAGAAGATAATGAGGTAGAACCCTATCTGAAAAAAGTCAAGAGGATGCAGTCTTGCGATACGTGTGGTCTGGTCTTTAAAGACGGAAGCGACTTGCAGCGACACGTGAAAAGGTGCGAAAAGGGAAATGGAGAGCCGTCGCCCGACCTGGAAAACGAAGGCATTCGTCTCATGGTGGAACGTGAATTCGACATCAATCGTGACTATCTCCAAAGCAAGAGGAAACGCTACGAAGAAAAAAACATGTCCCAAGATGCTATTGAAAGAAACATGAAGACATTGCAATGGAAGTTATTTAAAGACACGTACTCTCGCTTTCTGACCTATATGCATTACTTTGACAAAGGTCCCAACACCAGAAAAATTTTACAGTTTGTGAATCCAGACAAAGATGTGAGACCACAGATTCGTTCTAAATTAAATCAGTATCGTTCATGGATCGGCGAATATTTGGATGAACAAGACGACGACGATACCGACGATGATGATACTGATGAGGAGGACGCCGATGATGAAGAGAAATGAACACTCATATTATTCGCATGTCGCCCTTAAGGCCTCTCGATGTAACCCAGTGTGTGTCCATTTTATATATGTGTCAGTGATTTGTAATTTAGAAATAAATGAAAAACCAAAACATTGCGTTTGTTTTTTGTATTTTTTACTCTATGACTAGATTTGTGATTGGATATTTCTACCGCAACTTTATAGTAGCAAGAGCTGTGTGTACAAGACAGAACATACCACGATCTTTGATATACCAGACATAATACACTAGTTGGCTATAGCTTAATGGGCCACCGACGGGGATCGATCCTAGATCGACCACTGTATTTACCCATTTGGTAATTAAAAAGCCCTGTAAAAAGGCTTGTACTCTAGGGAAATACTTGTGCTTAAAATGCAGCTAAAAGATCATAGTTTAGGTCGGAGCGTTCAGTTGCAGTCACGCGTTCTTTCTTCAAAGCAATGGGCTGTGGATCTTTCACACACACACACACACACACACACACACACACACACACACACACACACACACACACACACACACACACACACATTCCTTTCTTCTCCTTAACAAATATTCCTTTCTTCTCCTTAACAAATATTCCTTTCTTCTCCTTAACACATAAATTATGCCTTTCTTCTTAACAAACATTCCTTTCTTCGAGACAAATATGTCTTTCTTTTCCTATGGCTAAAACAAAATAAAATATTTGTGTTCAATTGATCAATATTTTACGAGAAAGGAAATGTTTTATTTATTCAACATATTTTATTTATGGTTATACAAGAAAGAAAGAAATGTTTTATTTAACGACGCACTCAACACATTTTATTTACGGTTATATGGCGTCAGACATATGGTTAAGGACCACACAGATATTGATTGAGGAAACCCGCTGTCGCCACTGCATGGGCTACTCTTCCGATTAGCAGCAAGGGATCCTACATCATCCCACAGACAGGATAGTACATACCGTTGTCCAGTTGTGGAGCATTGGCTGGATATAGCCCAATGGGCCCACCGACGGGGATCGAGCCCAGACCGACCGCACATTGAGGGAACACTGAGCTACGTCCCGTCCCCACAGGGTTATTAGAGGCTGCTTGAAAAAAATAGTAACATAATAAATAAATAAACAAATAAATAAGTAAGTAAAATAAAAACAAACTATAAATTATTATTTTGTTTTAAAAATAATAGAAAAATATAATTTCCCCACATGAGATACGAACGACGTACCCTCAACGCTGGACGCGAAGTCGTTCGCACTTGACTACTAAACGCATGTTAAGAAAACCTGTCATTTAAACCGTTATATGTGCGAGCGGCGAAGCGCGGAATGAAGTGACGAAATAGGTCAGTTCATAATAATCTTGTGAATGCGCTATCAGATAGCGTAGAACGAGAATTCTATTTTACACCATTTAAATCATTTCTTATTTCACGTCTTTAAGAATGTAACTTCTAGTTCAGTATTGCCACCAACAATAAAATAGGATACCACCGATTCCCGGATGTAAGCAGTTATAACCATTCATCATTCAGTGCGCTAAAATTAAACACACTACCTCGCGTCGGGCCGAGTCCTTAGATATGGTAAGTTAACGACACCACTAGAGCACCTTGATTTATGAATCATTGCCTATTGGATGTGAAACATGCTTTTGGACAGTTTTAGAGAGGAAACCCGCTACAGTTTCCCATTAGTAGCAAGGAATCCTACACTTCCCACAGACAGGATAGCACGGGCGTTGCTAAATACGACGGATCGGGGCCGGGCTAAATAGGTCAGGGGCCGTTCTAAGTAGGTCAGGGGCCGGGCCAGTAGGTCAGGGCCGGTTCAGTAGGACGTTGCACACGGCACAGTAGGCCAGTCTAAGTAGGTCACGGTCAGTCTAAGTAGGTCAGGCCGGGTCAGTAGGACGAGGTCACGCGACGTCATCAAGGTCAAGGTCACGGAAAGTAGGTCATGGCACCATATAGGCCCTGATACTACTTAGGCATATATATTTGGTCTGAGGGTTCACCAGTGATTCATCAGTCCACCTGTTCCATGAGGTCATGGTAACTTGGGACTTAAATGGTAACTGAGTTTTAAAGCTGTTTTTTTTTTATATACTTAAAACATTTTTAAGCCATAGATATGTTACCGATGTGTTGTATGAAGGGAAACAGAACAACTCGGCAGGGGTTTAGGGTTTATTCTCGATCATCAATCGGGTGGGATATGAAGATCCCTGGTTCCAAGCATACGTATATATAAATACACACATACACACAAACAAAGCCCCCTGAAATAACAAAAAGGGAATACTTAAAATCACACACATATATATAGAAATCTCAGTTATAATACGTCTTAAAATTAATTATATACTTCACATTCAGAATTAACCTATATACTAGCCTGTGTTATCACACTGACCTTTTAAGCATATAAAGAGAATATCGTATCCAACCACATATCCATACATTAAATTCAATACATCATTGAATTTAAGGAATCATAAAATAACTTAGAAATCACTGATTACACATAGAACACTATTTAATAATTGAATGTCCTTTTCTAAAGAAACACTATAAAATCACTTATAACATATTTCATATATACAAAGCTAAATAAACCATAGCCTGTCTACAAATAGTTTACCTACCGACTGTGGGTCGGGTCTTTACAGAAGCATAATGCTGGTTGTCACCTACATGATTGTGGCACCTAATAATAAAATAAAGTCCATTAAGTACACATAAATTCATACGTGTACACATACAAATACAAGTTAAAAAAAACAAAAAAAAACATGGTTACACCTGTTCCATGAGGTCATGGTTACTTGGGACTTAAATGGTAATTAAGTTTTAAAGCTGGTTTTTTTTTTATATATACTTAAAACATTTTTAAGCCATAGATATGTCAACTTTGCCGCAAACAGCATTCTCTTTGGTGTTGTACAACCCTGCCTACAGTTACCTCCCTTATGAACAAGGAGTTCGTCAACATAAACATTGGGAGCGATAAAGACTAAAACAAGGAAGTGCTACTCGACTTTAGAATAATCCACAAATATGGCTCAAAAATCTTTTGTTGCTGGATTGGAAGGATATTTGGAGAAGAATTTAGGCTTGGTAAATTGATGATCTCGATTTACAGTTATATCCAGAAATTAAATTAGACATAATGACGATGCACAACGTGACAATGGTGAAAAAATGAGAAGCAAAACTGTGGGCCCAAAACATACCAAAGCTGGGTCTGAGTCTGGCGAGTGTCAAAGACGCCACGTTTGGTGTATTTTTACGTTTGCGTCTGTAACTGTAACGTGTTATCAATATATATTAATGTGTTCATATCTTTAGATAAATTTACTTTTATAAATATCAACAATAATTATGAGAAATCTACATTGATATATCATAATCAATAATTATTATATCGTCAACGTCCCTAACTGGCTTAGGCCTATGTTTCCAACTCGTTCAGTTTGTTATTTGCACAATTAACATCCGATTTGTTGTCATTCATTTATGATTTTTTTCTTCACAGTTCAAGAACATTTTCATTAAGTTTAACAATAAAGTTCAGACAGGTAAGTATCTAAATACAAAACTTTAAAAAACCCTAAAACCATTAATTTTACTAAGTTGTTTTTGTTTATTCCGTAAAATTACTGATATCGTGTCCACTTGCCACTTAGAAATTAGAGTTGGGCGGTATTGAAATTTGAGATTCAGTATCGATATCAGGGTGGGTTTTTTGTGATTTACTTTGGTATTGGTACGGTATTCGGTATTGACTTATTGAGTTAAAGCTCACCCACTAATTTCATCTAAATAAAATTAAATTCCATACACAAGGCTCTCATCAGATGTATACCCAATCCATTTTACATTCGTCAGATATATTGTTAGTACTTTACTAAATGGCGGAAAACATTTTTCAATACCGAAATTTCAGTATTTTGAAATTTGCTTTGTATGGTAAATTGGTATCAATTGACATGATACCGATACTGAACAGTAAACACAGTATACTACCCAGCTCTAGTAGAAATTGACTTAAAATGTAGGAAGGTGAATTAACATTCAGTGTGTGTCACATGACCTCATACTTGCCAGATCAACAATGCCAAATCATTTAATTTTTATGATTTTTGTGAAATTTGTTTTCATTTATTATATTCGATCTGCAAAAGGTATGCTACATTTTTTGCCTCTACTGTAGTGAATAGTAGACATAAGCCATTTATAACAATTGTAAATAATTTTAACTGTATAACTTGTGTTAATTAAGATACAACTAATTAGAAATTTGATATTTTACAAACTATTCACTGGTTAGAACATAATGCCTGTCTGTGTTGACATCAAATGTTAGTGATGGGTGTTGGTAAATTGCAGATTGCACCAGCATGTTTCAGAAACCAAATGTTTACTTTTTTAAAAATATTTCACAAAGTGTTCGTCAACTGTGCATAGTTAAGAAACATATTTAATCATGTAGTGGCTTTAAAAATTAAAAATAACAAACCGCGCATGCTTTTAAAGTTTTGTAAAGTTTTTTTATATTAAAATACTTACTTGCTTAAAGTTACATTCTCTGGTTACCATATTATAACATCATGTACAAATATCAAATACAAGCTCAAATGCACTTTTAAAAAACTTGTGTGTGTTCGCTATGAACGAAGATCGTCAAAAGTGTACAGCTTGATTCGTCGCCTGTGCTGCCATAGCTCGGCAAAGCACAAACGACAGCCTATTGTCAGTTTCAGTTAACACGTGCGTTTGCCGATTTCAAATTGTAGGGTTCGTCTCAAAAAATTAAAAGAGAAATCTTGCGCTGTACAAAGAACGTTCGGTTGAGGATATGGTACTAGAGTCTTTAGTTAAAACCGGTTTGATCTTGACAACGTATTATCAACAGTTGTACCTTCCTATTTCAGAACTGATATTTTATAAAGTGTTAGTAGAACTTTCAAAGTTTAGTTTGTATACTAGTAACACATTAATTATGTATATATTTTTAAAATAAAATATACTAAAGTAGACAATGAACGTTTTCACTTCTTAATTTCGTTTGGAAAGGGTAAAATTTGGGTGGGGGGGTTGTTTAACAACATCAAAGATAAAGCATATTGATTTAATAATCATCCGACCCCATACAACCGTAAATAAAATGTGTTGAGTGCATCGTTAAATAAAACATATCCTATCCTTCCTTCCATCTTCTGTTGGATGTCTAACATTTGGTAATTTTGACATATAATCTTAGAGAGGAATCGGGTGCACGTGAAGGGGGAGGGTATTGGAGGCCGAAACCCTTACTTGCCCAAGCTTAAAAAAAAGTTGAAATATATAACCCCAATCCCGCTGAAATCCCTGCACACGCGCCTTGGAAACCCGGTACATTTTTTTTTAGCAAGGGATCATTTATATGTACCATCCCACAGACAGGATATCACATACCATGGTCTTTTTGTATACCCGCCAATGGGGATCGATCCTAGACTGACTGCCCATTTCCACAAAAACACCTTTTTAGGTCTAAGTAATGAATAAAAATAACATAAGTCGAACACAACACCCTCTTCCTCTACCCCTAGAACGTTACATAATTAGTAACACCCCCTTACATGTAACGCGTATGCCAACAGCTGGCCACTGTCAAAATTTCAAGGCAAATCCCCCATTCACCGACCCCTGGAAAGGCGTTGTATCATACCTCTATGGATATAAATATGTTTTGGAGATATGAGACGACCCCTCAATCAAAACAGTTGAATTTGTTCAAAAATTGTGAAATCTCATGTGATCTCTTGTTGGGGAATTCTATACTTGTGATAAGTCAATGAAAACCGAGATCGGTACGAGCCCGTCAAAAGTGTCCCACTTTCAAAATACTGGCTGTGTTTTAAGCCAGCGTAGTGAAACCAATGCGGACTGCGGCATCATATATGCACCAAACGTAATTGGATTTTCTGTTCTATATGCATAAATAATAAAAATATTCCAGGGAATGTAGTTTTAAACTTCATTGTTGACTTGATAAAAATGCTGTGCAATTGTGCAGAAAAAACCTATTACAAATGAACGACCAGAAGACAACAGCATATCTGATGTTGATTGCACAAACTCGACGAGAAAAAATTTAACAAAATTTAAAGCCTAATACAATTAGGGATGTTTATGATACAATAAATATAACATATCCAACAGTATTTTTGTAATAATGATATATTTGATGAATGGTACTTTTTAAATTTTTTACATCTTTTTGAACTCAAAATGGGGGTACAAAGTAAAAGTTCAGTGATCAAGTACAGTACATAGTTTCATTTTGTATCCACGATGACATTGTCCTTTTTATACCAGTTAATAAGTTTACTGTTAATTTACTTTATGCTTGTTTTTCTTTATTAAAGTGGTAAATATACATGCAGGTAATGTTATATACCAGTACAAAATTACCTGAGAAATTAATCCCTGTTAGAAATATATATAAATTATTAAATTTTGTCAATTAATTTGAGAAAATCTCCCAACATACATTATCTCTATTGGTATTCTAAAATGTTTTTGACTTTTCTTTTTTAGATGAAGACAAAAACAAAGTTTTGGTGTTCTCTTGAAGGACATGTTATGCATTTATTCAAGAATAACAAAGTATGTATCTTTTAAATTGTAATGAAAAACATACTTGTAGTATTTGTGTAAACCTTTAGGTTCTTCACTGGCATAGGAAGTGGGGAACCGAGGGGGCATGTACTCTCCACTTTGTAGCAGCAGCAATGGTTTTTATATATTTATACATGTATACATTGTATATATGTGTGTTTGTGTGTGCCCCCCCCCCCCCCCCACACTTTTTGCCACCTTCCTTCTCCCATGCCATATAGGCTACTATGAATCTTTTTCAAAGACTAAATCACATTTTATTTATAACACAACTCAAATCTGAGTTGAGTTGCATTGCGTGTGTAGTGTGCATTGAAAACACTGTTGACTATTATTTTGTCGAATGCATAATATGTTGTGTATACATTTGGTGAAATAACAGTGTGAAAGTTATTTTGTGAAATAGAAATGGTTGTGACTCTGAAATAATGACCGATTTTGTTGTAGCCAACATGATGGTTATTTTAATGTTTTTTGTTTTGTTTCAGAAAGTATACAGTATTGAGTCATTAAATCTGACAGATGCACAGACCGTACGGAAAGTGACCAGTGACAAGTCAGGCATGCAGTTTGAAATTATCATGAAGAAAAATAAAAAACATGTTTTTGTAAGATAATTTTCTCTCTTTTACTAAAAGAGGGTCATGATGTAGCTCAATGGTAGAGTGTTTGTCTGAGGTGCAGTGTTAAACGTTTGTTTTGTTTAATGACACCACTTGAGCATTGATTAATTCATCATAGGCTCTTGATGTCAAACATTTGGTATTTTGATATAGTCTAAGAGAAAACCTGCTACCTTTTTCTATTAGCAGCAAAGGATCTTTTATACATGTACTTCCCCACAGACAGGACCACACATATATTACCACAGCCTTTGATATACAAGTCAGGGTTCACTGGATGAGGCAGAAAGGGCAATGAGTCAGAGGATCGATTCTTCTCGGTGGATCCAGTGTGTTTTTTCCCTGTTCTAATCAGCACCCAATGATTAGCCTTGCAAAGAGTGTGGTATGTTCACCTGTCTGTGGGGATGTTCTGCTGTTTGGTAGAAGTACCCTATAGTATGTGGCAGCAGCAAGTTCCACCTCTTACACACTGGACCTAGTGTTGAAATAACTGCCGGATAACACATTTATAATGGGCTGAGGTGTTGAAAAACAAACATACCTTTCCTTTACTAATTATGAAATGGGATGTATTTCGGCTATTTAAAAGCAGTGTCATAGGTTTCTTTTTTAACTAGTCTTTTATCAGAAGCAAAAGCTATATTTAACACATAATAACAATTTTACTAGACAAAAATGCCATGATTTCTAAAATTAAATATGAATGATTTTGATAAAGTTCAATGAGTTGTAAAAATTTTGTTTTTTTCAAATTATGAAGAAGACAATAAACATTGCATGATGAAACATTGATACTGATTCTTTAATACAGCAAAAAATAAATAATAAAAATAATAATATTCTGACAACTAATATATTCTGTTTCCAGACAGCCTTGACCCCTAGTGAGTGTAGCACATGGATCAAAGAGCTGCAGAGTTTGATGATAGCACAGCCAGTGGCTGAAATCAGCAGGTAAATGTCTAGTGAGTGTAGCACATGGATCAAAGAGCTGCAGAGTTTGATAATAGCACAGCCAGTGGCTGACATCAGCAGGTAAATGTCTAGTGAGTGTAGCACATGGATCAAAGAGCTGCAGAATTTGATGATAGCACAGCCAGTGGCTGACATCAGCAGGTAAATGTCTAGTGAGTGTAGCACATGGATCAAAGAGCTGCAGAGTTTGATGATAGCACAGCCAGTGGCTGACATCAGCAGGTAAATGTCTAGTGAGTGTAGCACATGGATGAAAGGGCTGCAGAGTTTGATGATAGCACAGCCAGTGGCTGACATCAGCAGGTAAATGTCTAGTGAGTGTAGCACATGGATCAAAGAGCTGCAGGGTTTGATGATAGCACAGCCAGTGGCTGACATCAGCAGGTAAATGTCTAGTGAGTGTAGCACATGGATCAAAGAGCTGCAGAATTCGATGATAGCACAGCCAGTGGCTGACATCAGCAGGTAAATGTCTAGTGAGTGTAGCACATGGATCAAAGAGCTGCAGAATTCGATGATAGCACAGCCAGTGGCTGACATCAGCAGGTAAATGTCTAGTGAGTGTAGCACATGGATCAAAGGGCTGCAGGGTTTGATGATAACACAGCCAGTGGCTGACATCAGCAGGTAAATGTCTAGTGAGTGTAGCACATGGATCAAAGAGCTGCAGAATTTGATGATAGCACAGCCAGTGGCTGACATCAGCAGGTAAATGTCTAGTGAGTGTAGCACATGGATCAAAGAGCTGCAGGGTTTGATGATAGCACAGCCAGTGGCTGACATCAGCAGGTAAATGTCTAGTGAGTGTAGCACATGGATCAAAGAGCTGCAGAGTTTGATGATAGCACACGGCCAGTGGCTGACATCAGCAGGTAAATGTCTAGTGAGTGTAGCACATGGATCAAAGAGCTGCAGAGTTTGATGATAGCACAGCCAGTGGCTGACATCAGCAGGTAAATGTCTAGTGAGTGTAGCACATGGATCAAAGAGCTGCAGAGTTTGATGATAGCACAGCCAGTGGCTGACATCAGCAGGTAAATGTCTAGTGAGTGTAGCACATGGATCAAAGAGCTGCAGGGTTTGATGATAGCACAGCCAGTGGCTGACATCAGCAGGTAAATGTCTGGTGAGTGTAGCACATGGATCAAAGAGCTGCAGAATTTGATGATAGCACAGCCAGTGGCTGACATCAGCAGGTAAATGTCTAGTGAGTGTAGCACATGGATCAAAGAGCTGCAGGGTTTGATGATAGCACAGCCAGTGGCTGACATCAGCAGGTAAATGTCTAGTGAGTGTAGCACATGGATCAAAGAGCTGCAGGGTTTGATGATAGCACAGCCAGTGGCTGACATCAGCAGGTAAATGTCTGGTGAGTGTAGCACATGGATCAAAGAGCTGCAGAATTTGATGATAGCACAGCCAGTGGCTGACATCAGCAGGTAAATGTCTGGTGAGTGTAGCACATGGATCAAAGAGCTGCAGAATTCGATGATAGCACAGCCAGTGGCTGACATCAGCAGGTAAATGTCTAGTGAGTGTAGCACATGGATCAAAGGGCTGCAGGGTTTGATGATAACACAGCCAGTGGCTGACATCAGCAGGTAAATGTCTAGTGAGTGTAGCACATGGATCAAAGAGCTGCAGAATTTGATGATAGCACAGCCAGTGGCTGACATCAGCAGGTAAATGTCTAGTGAGTGTAGCACATGGATCAAAGAGCTGCAGGGTTTGATGATAGCACAGCCAGTGGCTGACATCAGCAGGTAAATGTCTAGTGAGTGTAGCACATGGATCAAAGAGCTGCAGAGTTTGATGATAGCACACGGCCAGTGGCTGACATCAGCAGGTAAATGTCTAGTGAGTGTAGCACATGGATCAAAGAGCTGCAGAGTTTGATGATAGCACAGCCAGTGGCTGACATCAGCAGGTAAATGTCTAGTGAGTGTAGCACATGGATCAAAGAGCTGCAGAGTTTGATGATAGCACAGCCAGTGGCTGACATCAGCAGGTAAATGTCTAGTGAGTGTAGCACATGGATCAAAGAGCTGCAGGGTTTGATGATAGCACAGCCAGTGGCTGACATCAGCAGGTAAATGTCTGGTGAGTGTAGCACATGGATCAAAGAGCTGCAGAATTTGATGATAGCACAGCCAGTGGCTGACATCAGCAGGTAAATGTCTAGTGAGTGTAGCACATGGATCAAAGAGCTGCAGGGTTTGATGATAGCACAGCCAGTGGCTGACATCAGCAGGTAAATGTCTAGTGAGTGTAGCACATGGATCAAAGAGCTGCAGAGTTTGATGATAGCACACAGCCAGTGGCTGACATCAGCAGGTAAATGTCTAGTGAGTGTAGCACATGGATCAAAGAGCTGCAGAGTTTGATGATAGCACAGCCAGTGGCTGACATCAGCAGGTAAATGTCTAGTGAGTGTAGCACATGGATCAAAGGGCTGCATAGTTTGATGATAGCACAGCCAGTGGCTGACATCAGCAGGTAAATGTCTAGTGAGTGTAGCACATGGATCAAAGAGCTGCAGAATTTGATGATAGCACAGCCAGTGGCTGACATCAGCAGGTAAATGTCTAGTGAGTGTAGCACATGGATCAAAGAGCTGCAGGGTTTGATGATAGCACAGCCAGTGGCTGACATCAGCAGGTAAATGTCTAGTGAGTGTAGCACATGGATCAAAGAGCTGCAGAGTTTGATGATAGCACACAGCCAGTGGCTGACATCAGCAGGTAAATGTCTAGTGAGTGTAGCACATGGATCAAAGAGCTGCAGAATTTGATGATAGCACAGCCAGTGGCTGACATCAGCAGGTAAATGTCTAGTGAGTGTAGCACATGGATCAAAGGGCTGCATAGTTTGATGATAGCACAGCCAGTGGCTGACATCAGCAGGTAAATGTCTAGTGAGTGTAGCACATGGATCAAAGAGCTGCAGAATTTGATGATAGCACAGCCAGTGGCTGACATCAGCAGGTAAATGTCTAGTGAGTGTAGCACATGGATCAAAGAGCTGCAGGGTTTGATGATAGCACAGCCAGTGGCTGACATCAGCAGGTATATGTCTGGTGAGTGTAGCACATGGATCAAAGAGCTGACATCAATAGGTAAATGTAGCCACAAAGATAGCTCACCACAAATATTAATTAAAAATGGGACAATTTACCAGAACCATTTTATATCATATGGTGTGATTTTTTATTTTAATGAAAACTTTTTATTGTACAGTATATTATAAAATAAACCTGTCTCTTTATTAATGTTTTGCATCACAGTAGAAAATAATGTTTTACAAAATGTATTTCTACTGATGGGTGAAATATCAGAATGGTTTGATCTTGTTATGCATTATAACTTATTTATTATAAACACAAGACATTTTTCTTCAGATGAACATAAATAGTATTCTCATAACATCTGCATTTGTTTTTCAGTTTACAGTTGGTAAGAACTCTTGTGTGAACTTTAAGTCCAGTGATTTCAGTGCTTTTTTGTTTGTTGGATATCTGTTACACAGTTTGATTACATACTTTGCGTACTTCAGTTGATGTTTTTTTTGTTTTTTTGTCACTGTGAGAATATGTTATTAGAGTTTCATTTTGTTTTGTCACTTTGAGAATATGTTATTAGCGTTTCATTTTGTTTTGGTACTTCCAAAATATTTAATTATACTATTTTAATTTAATTTATTTGTCATATTTACAGAAGGCAGCTTTACACATAACATTTTTGGTGAGATCTTTTACAACCTCCTGCAGTCAAACTGCGATATATGATGATATCATTTCTTCAATATGTGAAAAACCACACATGAAATAAATGTTGAAAATCATATATCTTGTGAACTCACGTGATGGTACGATATCAAAATAAGTACACTCAGATGTCACCGACTTAATCACACCTTCCCTTCTAAGTATTATTTTAAAGGGTAACAGAAATATTCAATATTGGCTAAAATGTCCTGTGGTTAAACATCCTGACACCTTAATGACTACCCCATTGGTGGGCCCATTGGGCTATTTCTTGCACCAGCCAGTACACCACGACTGGTATATCAATGGTTGTGGTATGTACTACCCTGTCTGTGGGATGGTGCATACAAAAGACCCCTTGCTGTTAATCGAAAAGAGTAGCCCATAAAGTGGCGACAGCGGGTTTTGAGTGCGTCGTTAAATAAAACATTTCCTTCTTCCTTAATGACTGTACATGGAAAATACAATCCCTCAAGGCTTTTGAACCCTCCCATATTTAGCCCATATGTAACTTACTTGTAAGTAATAATGTGATCTGCTGTTTAAAGGAACAAACAAATGTTTCGCTGGCTGTATACCAAGCTCTATAGATGACAGTGACAGTGCTAAATTAACGTTTTGTTAAAACTGCTCCATACATCCTTTGAATCAATATAAATTATGTACCATACACATAAACTTTGCTCGTTTGAGATATAACGGGAAGTGTCCTTGACTACTTGGTTCTGCACAAACTTAGTTAACTAGTCCTGCTGAATTTTACGTGCACTGCTGACATTTTAAGCATGTGGGCACCTGGTACACACATATTAATTTAGTTCAAGCAGCATACATTTACTGGCTATTAACTGCTGCGTATCTCACCCAATGGCTGGCATGGCAGTATTAAGGCTATGTTTTAAATGAGATTTATAATATATCCCTTGATGGCAGGTATGACAGTATTAATGTTTTGTTTTAAATGAGATTTATAGTGTATCCCTTGATGGCAGGTATGACAGTATTAATGTTTTGTTTTAAATGAGATTTATAATATATCCCTTGATGGCAGGTATGACAGTATTAATGTTTTGTTTTAAATGAGATTTATAGTGTATCCCTTGATGGCAGGTATGACAGTATTAATGTTTTGTTTTAAATGAGATTTATAATATATCCCTTGATGGCAGGTATGACAGTATTAATGTTTTGTTTTAAATGAGATTTATAGTGTATCCCTTGATGGCAGGTATGACAGTATTAATGTTTTGTTTTAAATGAGATTTATAATATATCCCTTGATGGCAGGTATGACAGTATTAATGTTTTGTTTTAAATGAGATTTATAATATATCCCTTGATGGCAGGTATGACAGTATTAATGTTTTGTTTTAAATGAGATTTATAGTGTATCCCTTGATGGCAGGTATGACAGTATTAATGTTTTGTTTTAAATGAGATTTATAATATATCCCTTGATGGCAGGTATGACAGTATTAATGTTTTGTTTTAAATAAGATTGATCAATTCTCACCCAATGGCAGGCACTGCAGTATTAATGCTATTTTGTAAATGAAATGCATCATTATATGTTTCCCGATTGCACGCATGTCCATATTAATGCTGTTTTAAATGAGATTATGTCCCCATGAAGGCAGTCATGACAATATTAAAGGTATGTTTTAAACTTAAGATCCAGTGATGCTAGTTGGTGTAGTCCTACCAAATGATACTGAACAGATGAACATTGTTACTCCCACACCCAGCTCTCCCACTCCCAGTCTTTGTCTCTCCACCTCCCCAACACTGCCCTTCTCACTTTACCTCTCTTTCCTCTCCCAATCTCAGCCCTTTCTCTTTAATATCTCCCACATCCTGATACCATCACTCACACAGCTGCTTTTCTCAGTCCCACGTCACCCCTCCCACCCACCTCGTTCTCTTCCCAGTCCCATTTGCCACACCACCCTCCCATTCCACCCCTTTCTCACCATCATCTCTACACGCCCATCTCTCACTCCTGCCTGTCCAAGTCCAATGTTATCAGAAAACCTAGAACTTTTAAACAAACTTAGCTTTTTTTCCCTTTTCCTTATAGCCACCAATATTGAATATTTCTTTCCCAGCTGGGTTGAATAACAGGTTTGTTTTGTGTTTTATTTAAGACTGAGTCAGTTCAGTGTGGGCGACACTGGGAACTACACCTCTCTAGATGTTCTGGATGACTTGGGGGCAGACAACTCTGTTAAAACTGTCTTGGACTCGACTATCAAGCCTTCGGTAGATTCTGATTATGCCGAGATACAAGACCTACGACTTCATCAAACAGATACCAGCCCAGACAAAAGAGAGCATGAAGATAGTAAGACACAGAACCTATGTGCTGATCAAACACACACCAGCCCAGATACGACATGTAGTGACTACACTGAGATACAAGATGTTCGTCATCTTCAGTCACACACCAGTGATGCTGGTAGTAGTACACAGTCCACCATATCAACAGAAGATGCTGCAAGCGTGGACACTCGGCACTTGCAGACCATTGATCCCAGTTCACAATATGCCTTCACTGAAGAGGTTTACACTGACGCAGCAACAAAGAGGTTGGATGGGGAGGTCGATCAGCAACACAATGATGTGTATGCTATTGTTAGCAAGAAGGCTAAGGAATGCACGGATGTTGAGGAAGTCGTGGACAAGGTTCTAGATGTGTTTGAGGACCTCAGTTTCACAAAACCCATACCGCTAATTCCACTCGAAAAGGAGGACTACAAGCCGCTCCGTGATTTGAAAGAATTTCTAGACAATAACAAAGTCGTGTGCCGATATTCGTCTGGCATTCTGCTCCCCAATGAGGATCCCATTGAACGGATGAAAGAGATTTTGGAAGATGTGGGTTAATTTCTTACATTATATCACTGTATAATTAAATGTAAATTAAAGTTGAATTTGGTGAATTTATTTCATTATTATATCGCTAAAAATCTCAGTCAATTCTTTTTTTGCTATTTGTAGATTTACTGCCAATTTTGGTTGTTTGACTAACTGATATTTGAATTTGGTTGTGGGTTTTCTGACCAAAGTCGATTAAAGAGTTCCTCATGCATTGATCTTGGCTGTTGGTAGATGTGCTTCCTGTAAAAGATCACTGGTATGTGATGGAATCAGACATCTTTAATTGTACATACATACATCTATCTATCTAAAAAAATTAAATGCTATTTTTGGTATGGTATTGGTGAAATAGTAATTCACCTGCTTGGTATGAAAAATGGACTGCTTTTAGATTTTCGCAGGCTGCTTGTTTTTATAGCTCTGCAAATGGTTCCATGACATAATTTTCACTAACAACAGACATGTTTATCTTGAGTCACTGATATCTAAAGCCATTTGCTTGTTCTCTTCAACATTGATATACTGATGTTTGACTGTAATATGTTTTGATGGTATGGTATGCAGAGTAGTCTGTTTGTATTTCGCTTGTTTGTTGACCTGGCATATTTAGTTCTGTAATCAGTATACCAAAGTTTTGCTTCTAAACTTTTTTATGCCATGAAACATCCACTTTGGGAAATTAAGCACATTTTTACCTAAAAATATAAATTTGTAATTTTAACATCCAAATCTTGACATGGAAATACATAAAAACAAAACTGAGAATGTTTACGATCCATTGGTGAAGTGTTAAATGAAGATTGTGGCTATCTTCTGTTTTGACTTGAGGAACTGTGCTAGTACTATATATATATATAGTGAAACTCCTCTAAACTGGAGTATAAAGTCTGGTTTTAATGAACATCTATTGCAAGAGGTTCTGTTTTGTACATCTGTTAAAAAGGGGCCATGAAACACATCCAGTTTTGAGGTAAGTCCGTTTTACTAAAGATCCAGTTTAGAGAGTTTTCACTGTACATTATAGTATTAACAGTTTAGCAAGACGGCAGAGAAATGCCTGTGTGTTCATTAAGGCCGCAATATGAAGGATATATGTGTTTTAATTACCATTTAAAATACACTAACATTAATTTTCATATTCCCACTGGCTTGGATGCCATTATTTGATATAGTTTTAGTATACTTGCTAATCTAGGTCACAAGGCGGTTGTGTCACAAAGTATTACACACGTGTACGTGTACCATATGTTGTATGAAGACAATCCACAATAACCATATTGATAACACAAGTTTACCAGAACTGTAGTCGTGTTTGTATTGTGCATTAGTCAGTGATGTTCTAACATGGTGAGACGAAATTTCAGCTCTAAAGTTAAATTACTATGAATGGGACTGGTTTTCATGTGTGTATATATTTGGATTTGCTCTATTCTTGAATCAATACATCTATATTGGTTATTAACAGAGTATTGTTCTGGCGTACCGTAATTAATCAAATCACACAATTTAAAGTAGTTTTTTTTTTAAATAGTAATATTTTGAAAATTTAATTATTATTATTACATTCATCTACATAAGTTTTTAACAAATATAATTTGTACAAGTTTTTATTTTAAATGCTGCTTCTTCATTCAATAGAATTAAAAAAACACTTCTAGTCCGTCATATCCTACAAAAATGTTGTAGTTTTTTTGTAAATAATTTCAGTTTGGTTTGACATAAAAAGTAAAAGTGTTTTGGAAAAAAACTTACTATTTTTGTGTGCAATTTAAAAAACCAATCGTCTCAGAAATAAAAAGCTTTAGTATATTTTTAGAGGGCATTTTACTACACTTTACTATAACCACGATACATGAATATTACAAAACTGCCGTTCAGTGTTCATATGCTTGATTTAAAGCTTGTTAGAATTTAATGTGTTTCTTTATTTTAATTATAGTTTAATATAATCTTAAACGTTGTTAAATTGTACCATTCCTTTTGTTAGTTTCATCATTTTCGTCCAGATTTAGAGTTTTGCAGTAGCTCCGTGTGCTGCAGGATGTTTGTTATGTTGTACCTCGACATGTTATATATACGTGTTTAATACTTAGTTTGTATTATTTTCTTTTATATAACCTTTATTGTTTTGTTCCGGCGAATTAAAAAAAAAAAAACACACAAAGAAACATGACAAGAAAAACTTTACACTTGTACAGCTGAGTAGTGTCCTATGGAGGTTTAATACAAACAATACCAATAATAAATTACTTTCTTCCTTCATCAGTCATCATTACTCCTAGTATGCAGATCTCTAACAGTTGTGAGAACCATAGTTTCGTTCTCACAGTACACACGCAAGACTAGTTTTGCATAAACCAATTTCTATTCACGCATTAAATATAGGACATCAGGGTTTCTGCCAGACCGAAAGTTTTGGGTATGGCGCTACGAAATTGAATATATACATGTGTGCTGAATGGCAGAGGGTATGGGGGTCTCCCCCAGAAAGAAAATGGATTAGGGTTAGGGTTAAGAAAATCACACAATAGTGATAAGAGTTATTAATTTTGTCAAAAGGTTAACTTAAAAAAATAAAATCTGCAAAATAATGGGGGTATGGCACCATACCTGTTTTACCCTCTGGCAGAAATCCTGGACTTCATGTACGTGGTCATGATAGGTTATTAAAACACGAAATGGGTTAACTCTGCTTGATTTTTCATAATTCATAAATGGTTTACGCAAATTCTTTAATTCTCAGATGTCTTTCATGTGTACATTATGGGGTATTATAAATGTAATCTTTAGTTGTACATTCTGTGTATTGTGGAATGGGATATATATCGTACATAGATTCACACCCAAATTTACTTAACTCTAATGAAAACGCGCCAGTCAAATTTATAGTTGTAAAAAGGGATATGAGAAGAAACAACATATTTGACTAATTATACATAAATGGATATATTCTGGTAGACAATGGATAACTTCCCAAAATGTATACAATGGTTATGGTGAGGGTTAGTGTTGGGTTAAGGTTAAAGCCTGCAGTAGAAGTAGCCAACGTTGAACAGTGGTTGCTCTAATTGGATCGCGACTGGCTGTAACAGTAGGTGTCGTCCTACCAAACCGGAAGTGGCCTGCCTCGTATTCGGCAGATGTGTGTGTTCAATGTTGTAACCCTGTCTGGATGTTGTCCCACGCTGTTGTCCAAGTCTGAGACAATCCTGTTTTGTATCCGTTTGCTGGGAGCGATTTAATAGTCTCATTATTTTTGAATAATGATATCCAAACCGTTGTGATATGGCATGTATAGACATTCCAGCCTGATGCATGCCAAATGTGCATTCATGTTCAAGGGGAGTCAGTCGTGGCATTGTCGTGATACACTTCAGATGTGATCTATGGATGGCTTTTCTTCATTTCAGCTCATTTTACACCATATATGTGGCAAGTGCTTCTCACTTTGGTGTACCTTTCTGTGTAGAAATGCTGAATTTTATGTTATGCTAATTTTTTTTATTTCAAGTGTTTGAAAACACGTTTCCGCACCACAACAATGATAAATGAAAAACGGGTGTTGTGTTTTCAATGGAAAGAAAAAGAAAGAAAGAAATGTTTTATTTAACGACGCACCCAACACATTTTATTTACGGTTATATGGCGTCGGGCATATGGTTAAGGACCATGCAGATTTTGAGAGGAAACCCGCTGTCGCCACTACATGGGCTACTCTTTCCGATTAGCAGCAAGGGATCTTTTATTTGTGCTTCCCACAGGCAGGATAGCACAAACCATGGCCTTTGTTGAACCAGTTATGGATCACTGGTCGGTGCAAGTGGTTCACACCTACCCATTGAGCCTTGCGGAGCACTCACTCAGGGTTTGGAGTCGGTATCTGGATTAAAAATCCCATGCCTCGACTGGGATCCGAACCCAATACCTACCAACCTGTAGACCGATGGCTTTTCAATGGAGTTCAGTGCAGGTGATGTCGCTTATAGAGAACTGATTTAAGCATCCGTGTGTGTAAACTAGTCAAGAACGTTCAAACAATTCAGAGGGTATGTTTAACTGTTAGTAACAGTATATTTATGAAAGACACAACTTGGTGTAATTTCTTTATCCTTTTATCTGGTAGTGGTAGCATTTATTATTAATATTTTTTTACATTAATTTTGTAATACTCAAGGTATTACTACCTTTTAGTTTGGATGGATTTAATAAAGAGTGTTTGTTTAATTTTGTTATGACTTATTTTTACTTTTATTACGTGTTCAACAGTAGTATATAAATGTTAGTTAATAGACAGAAAGCCACATGGGAGATTAGGGCACTACTATTAAAGTAACTTTTAAATAAAAAGTTTTATTATATTATTATTATTATTATTATTATTATTTTCATACACAGTTACATGTAATATATAGAAAAATACTTTCTTTTTATTGATTTATGATCAAAATCAGGTAATACTAGTAACATTGTGTTTCGATTTTATTTGCTGAGTAATTGATTTCGTAATTAAAAAAAAAAAATTAACATTTGGATGAAATTTAGTTCAAAATGGACATTGAGCATTTCTTCATTAAAAAACACCCAACAACTAATTTTCTGGACACTATGAAACTGTATCCCTGCTGACCTGAAATCTACTCCAGCATTTTGATTTATGAGGGTGGAGGGATATAGACAATATGACGAATGTACAATTCAATTTTTTACGGATGTGACGGAACATGCTCTTAATTTTGTTTTCGCCTGTGGCGATATTAATTGTTTTAGAGGGCCGTGTGCAGTCTCAATATGCACTTAAGCCCAGGTGGACCTTGTTACGTAATACCTCTGCGCGACGGTCGTCGAGCTGTACTTTCCAATACACACCCAGCCTAGGCGCGGAGGCCATGTGGCCAGTAGTTACGTAATACCTCCGCGCGACCATGGAATCTCTAGCGAACTGGCGACAGTAAGTCTGACCATCTAAGAAAAAATACCGCTTGGTTACTGTGGAAATATACACATCATAAGATTCGGTTCCGCGTGCTGTCTCCGGACCAGTCTGGGTTTTTATAATAAATAGCTAGGGTTTTAGAGATATCGGGGAGAAACATAGGAAGGCTTCCAGGGATCGCTGTCCGTCCGGACTGGTAATTATATATTTTCTGCTCTGTGTATAACCTTGATGTGATTGATGTGACTTTAAATATTTTAATACTTTATTATACCAATATTAATTAGACGGTGCTGCCGGCCATCTGACGCAGTAAACTGTAGGCTCACTGTCTAAATAATTATTAAAGCTTAGACAGTAATCCTAGAGGACCTAGGTAAACTGTAGGTTATTGTCTTTATTGTGATAGGTACCAGTATTAATTCTGTGTTACAAGGTTACTGAATGAGTAGTTAAGGGTTAATTAAAAATGAACCAGTTAGGAATAGAGTTGTAATTCCTTTATTAATTAAGTTCCCCTGGCAGCGTTTCTCAATTATCATACGTTACTGAATGAGTAGTAAGGGTTAATTAAAAATTAACCAGTTAGGAATAGAGTTGGAATTCCTTTATTAATTAAGTTCCCCTGGAAGCGTTTCTCAATTATCACACGTGTGGGTGTTGTGTCACGGTGAAGTGATTAGCATATTGTGTAAACTAGACACCTAGAGATTAGCTAATTAAGTGATCAGTTCTGGGTTGTTAGTATTTGTTGTTAATTAACTACTGCGGCAGTACATTTGTCAGCGTAGGTTAATACAGATTCCAAAGTGTATTGTGTTTTTGTTGTGTTTTCTAGTGAACTAAACGTGCTATATTACATATACTTTATATAGATCGTATCTCTGATCATACCTAGACGAGCCACACTAGGGTATAACCGGTCGTTACAGAGAGGTCTAATAGATATACAGTTAGGAGAGATATTTTGATAATCGTGTTTCATTCAGTTACGGGTATTATAGGATCCCCGTGACAACGGAGTACCCGACACTTACATTAGATTATAATGAGATTTGTGAATAAAATAAAATAGCATTATGCATCCTAATTCCAGCTCTGAACATGGATGCCAAATCGTGTCATTGTATTGCATTCCACATATTCGACCGGCCTCGGTGGCGTCGTGGTTAGGCCATCGGTCTACAGGCTGGTAGGTACTGGGTTCGGATCCCAGTCGAGGCATGGGATTTTTAATCCAGATACTGACTTCAAACCCTGAGTGAGTGCTTCGCAAGGCTCATTGGGTAGGTGTAAACCACTTGCACCGACCAGTGATCCATAACTGGTTCAACAAAGCCATGGTTTGTGCTATCCTGCCTGTGGGAAGCGCAAATAAAAGATCCCTTGCTGCTAATCGAAAAAGTAGCCCATGTAGTGGCGACAGCGGGTTCCCTCTCAAAATCTGTGTGGTCCTTAACCATATGTCTGAAGCCATATAACCGTAAATAAAATGTGTTGAGTGCGTCGTTAAATAAAACATTTCTTTCTTTTTTTCCACATATTCGACGTTTATTTCCCCTCCATATCTCAGTCCTATAATGAGAGTGCTCGTCCTTGTACGGGTATTCGAGTCCTGTGAATGGACTCTAGTCTTGCGCTACTCGATCCGTGCCCGAGTACTCGTGGAGACCCCCCATCTCTCTCCACCCCCCTCCCCCCCCCCTCCCCGACACAAAAACAGATCGAAAAGAAACAAGACAAAACAAAACAAAAGCTGAAAACAGGTTTACAAAAAAAGAATTTTTATCTTGTCCTTGTATTCACGGAGAGGGGCGGGACCTAGCCCAGTGGTAAAGCGCTCGCTTGATGCGCGGTCAGTCTGGGATCGATCCCCGTCGGTAGGCCCATTGGGCTATTTCTCGTTCCAGCCAGTGCACCACGACTGGTATATCAAAGGCCGTAGTATGTACTACCCTATCTGTGGGATGGTGCATATAAAAGATCCCTTGCTGCTAATCGAAAAGAGTAGCCCATGAAGTGGCGACAGCGGGTTTCTTCTCTCAATATCTGTGTGGTCCTTAGCCATATGTCTGACGCCGTATAACCGTAAATACAATGTGTTGAGTATACAAAAAAAAAGAAGAAGAAAGAAATGTTTTATTTAACGATGCGTTAAATAAAACATTTCTTTCTTCTTCTTTTTTTTTGTATTCACGGCGTTAGCAAAGTTACCTTTACGCCACAGAGCAATCGATTTCTGTGCTGCTAATTTTATTAGATGACCTGACTTCAATTCCGGGTGATACCTATTCAGATGTCTTTAAATATAGTCCACCACACGTTTTATACTAAAGAAGATTTTTAAAAAATAAATAAATACAAATAAAATAGAAACAATAAAAGATACTTTGATGTATCAAGGGGAATAATTCTGTATACCAATAAAATTAACTTGGCAAGAGTTATATTTCCTAATCTGAAGGACAAAAACCATTGGGATATTCCTGAGTTTGCTGCAACTTTTAATATGTTATCGACTAACAGAGCCTTTTTAACGATTGTAATTACATATCAAACATATTTTTCTGCACAAAATATTAGTGTCTGTATATTAAACGTGTTTCTGATCGTTATAATATTTTTATTAGGTTAAATTTAATTTAATTTCCTAAAATATGATTTTTATCGTACGTACGAAATTATTTGAAGATAGAATCCAGTTTGGGCTTCTTACAAATATTAAGACGACCAGAAACACATTGATTATACAGACACTGAATATCTAAACAAGAAAATATATTTAATATGTTAGTTTAATCGTAGAAATACTTGATTACTCGGAAACATCTTGCAATGCAACAAACTCAGGATTGTCCCTTTAACGTACTAGTACAAAACTATCTCTGCATAGCAGTCTAAAGGAAGCTTTGACAAGCCATGACGGCTCCCACGAATCGGTGACGGGTGTTTTTGTACGACTGTCATTTGTCTACAGATGAAAGATGGTGTGAAAGGGTATGGTATGGTTATGTGCATATATATTTAATATTGTTTACTTTCATTAAAGTTATTGTTTCAACATTGTGTCTTGTTGTTCATCCTAGTTACTAGTACGTGACATATGTGCATATAGAAGGTTAATATGCAGATGATATGAATGTGTGATGTTTAAATCTTTTATTATAGTTTTAATCCACATGGGATAGGAGATGTAGTCTGGTTTCTCCTCTGTCTCAACGAAGCACTCTTAGTATTGTAAGAGGAACTGTTGTGGATTGCTGGTTGAAACGGGACAAATGGTGTCTATAAGAAGTACTTAGTATCGTAAGAAGAACTGATGTGCTTGCTGGTTGGAACGGGACAAATGGTGTCTATAAGAAGTACTTAGTATCGTAAGAAGAACTGATGTGCTTGCTGGTTGGAACGGGACAAATGGTGTCTATAAGAAGTACTTAGTATCGTAAGAAGAACTGATGTGCTTGCTGGTTGGAACGGGACAAATGGTGTCTATAAGAAGTACTTAGTATCGTAAGAAGAACTGATGTGCTTGCTGGTTGGAACGGGACAAATCAGTACTGGATGACGGTAGTTGACTCAACGGTTGGAGAAACTCATCCAACATGGTGATGGGTGGTGGTGTGTGCATCCAATAGATGGGGGTGCCTGGTAATGAGGAACATTAGCTTGGTTTATGTGGTTCTATTTGGAGAAATCTGTGAACATTTGTGTTCTTTATTGAACTGTAGAAACAGGAATATTACATGGACAATGGAAACGAACTATATTGTAGGGTATAACAGTACATTGTTTATTGTTATTTGATATATATATGTGTAAATAGTGTGCTGAAATGATTGGAATGCATTGAATGGTGGGATGAAAGATGGTGTGAAAGGGTATGGTATGGTTATGTGCATATATATTTGATATTGTTTACTTTCATTAAATTTATTGTTTCAACATTGTGTCTTGTTGTTCATCCTAGTTACTAGTACGTGACAAATTTTGGTGGAGATGCAGGGCAAATATTACGTTTGCTCAGTCATGTTACTGGTAGCTAAGTTGAACTATGTATATAATGAAGTAAAATGAATATTTATTATGCAGTAATTTGCCAGTTGTTCGTAGCCACAGGTGGTGTTGAGACCAGTGTAATTTGACTGCACCATAGCGGGTATGTTTCTCTGTATACAGTACGGATATATGACGGATGGGGCGTGTAAATAGTGTAAATATGGGATAGAATCACAGGTAAATATATGGTAAGTATTTGTTTTAATTGGTAGGTTTGTCTGAACGTTGAAGACTGCTCATTATTACAGTGTCATGCCAGGTATGTATAGTATTGTAACGTTTTGTTCCAATGTTGTTTAATCATTTGTGTGTTTGTTTTGTTTTAAGTTTTTTTTATATAGCTTCCATGTCTAGATTTAATATGGATATTGAAAAGTTTATTACCCTAGGAAAGAGTTTACGCTTGGAAAAGGAAGGATTGCAAAGGTTTGTACAAGAACAGAAGGAGGAATGGAGAGAAAAGGAAAGGCTAGAAAGAGAAGATCGACAGATGGAAAGAGAGGAGAGAGAAAGGGAAAGGATTGCTGCTAAAGAGTTGGCAGAGCTGGAACTGGAAAGAGAAAGACTGAAGTTAGAATCTAAACGGGAACTAGGTAATATGGATAGGAGTGATACATCTATACTTCCTGGGGTGAGTAACATTAAGTTAAAGTTACCTGTATTCCAAGATGGAAGGGACAACATGGATGCTTATTTAACAAGTTTTGAGAGACTTATGGAAGTACAGAAAATTCCGGAAAATGATTGGGCTGTTCATTTGGGAATATTGCTAACAGGAAAAGCAAGGGATGTGTATGCGAGATTAGAGACTGTAGACGCAGTTAATTATGACAAACTAAAGCGTGCTTTACTCCATAGATATGAACTAACTGAGGAAGGGTTCAGGCTAAAATTTAGAAATGCGCAAATTGAAGATGGGGAGACATACACCCAATTTTTATGTAGATTGCGTGGTTATGCAAACAGATGGATTAAGCTGAGTAGCATTGAACTGACGTATGATGATTTATTTGATTTATTGTTAAGAGAACAACTTTTAAACTCAGCAAATATAGATTTGACTTTGTTTTTAAAAGAAAGAATTCCAGAAAATGCATCGAAGATGGCAGAATTGGCAGAGACCTTCTTGGAGGCAAGGAAAGGAATGATGCAGAATAGAAGAAGAGACGAGAACCGAGGTGGATTTCGACAAGATCATAGATTTGGAAGAAGTTTGGCTGAAAATAGAGAAGTTGGCAAGTGTAGTAGACCAATTTCGTCACGTAATGATAAAAAGTCAGAATCTGTAACATGGCAACCAAGATGTTTTATTTGTGAAAAGAAAGGTCATATGGCAAAAGCTTGTCCAAACAGAGTTAAGAAAAAAGAATCCATTGCATGTATGATGAATTTGAACAAAGAAAGAAATACCATGAGAGAAAATGATGAAAACATGAATGTAATAATTGGAAATGCATTTGGAAAAGATCTGAAAATTATCAGAGACACTGGGTGTTCTACAGTAGCATTGAACAGATCTTTAGTACCTGAATGTGCCATGACAGGTGAGATAGGCAGTTATGTAGGATTAGATGGAGTAGTGAAACAACAGCATTGGTGTGAAGTATACTTGAGAACACCGTTTTATACTGGAAAAGTAAAGGCACTGGTATTTGACAATCCAATTTATGATGTTGTTATTGGTAATATACCAGGGGCACGTGATGTGAAACAACCAGATCTGACTTGGAAAAGGCTGAAAATACAGACAGTGGGTATTATGGAAACCAGAGCTCAAAAGAAGGACAAGAAAATGAAGCCATTGATAACAGCAACGGTGAAGCTAGATGTAGTGAATTCAGAAGAGATGAAAGCAGCGCAAAGGAAAGATGAGAGTTTGAGGAAATTTCTTCAGTTAACAGAAGAGGGAGTTGAAAAAGTTACAGGTAAGAACATTTCAAGATTTATAATAAGAAAAGGTTTGCTCATGAGAGAATTTAAGTCACCGAAAGTGGAAAATGGAAAATTGTTTACACAATTGGTTGTTCCTGTAGAAATGAGAATGCAAGTAATGAAAGTTGGTCATGAGACAATAATGGCAGGACATTTAGGAACAAAGAAATCATTTGATAGAATTCAAAGACACTTTTATTGGCCAGGTTTATAGAGTGACGTTCGTAGATTTTGTCAATCGTGTGACACATGTCAAAAGACGATACCAAAAGGTAGAATAGGCAAAGCATTACTAGGACAAACACCAATTATTGATATACCTTTCCAGAGAGTAGCAGTAGACTTGGTGGGGCCTATTGATCCGATGACGGAGAGAAAGAACCGTTACATTTTGACCATCGTGGACTATGCTACCAGATATCCTGAAGCTGTTCCATTAGCTAAGATTGACACAGAGACTGTCGCAGAAGCACTGGTGGAAGTATTTAGTAGAGTGGGTATTCCGAATGAAATTTTGACCGACATGGGAACTCAATTCACTTCCGATCTGATGAAAGAGGTAGGGCGTTTATTATCATTACATCAACTCACAACAACTCCTTATCATCCGATGTGCAATGGCCTGGTAGAGCGATTTAATGGGATTTTGAAAAATATGTTGAAAAAAATGTGTGTTGAACGACCCAAAGACTGGGATAGGTACGTAGCACCATTATTGTTTGCCTATAGAGAAGTGCCTCAAGCCTTGGGTTTTCCCCATTTGAGTTGTTATATGGGAGAACAGTGAGAGGGCCCATGCAAATTTTAAAAGAACTCTGGACAGGTGAAGTACAGAATCAAGAGGTAAAAACTACATATGAGTATGTGTTAGATTTACGGGAAAGGTTGGAAAAGACATGTGAAATTGCAAATAGAGAGTTGGGAAAGGCATCTGCAAGGTACCGAGGGAATTTCAACAAACGAGCAAAAGACCGGAAATGTAATGTGGGTGACAAAGTATTATTATTACTACCAATGCAGAACAATAAGTTACTGATGAAATGGCAAGGTCCTTTTGTGATAAAAGAAAAAGTGGGAAATTTGGATTACAGAATAGAGATAAAAGGAAAGAGAAAAACGTATCATGTGAATCTATTAAAGAAGTATGTGGAAAGAGATAACACAGAGAAAAGGAAAGATGTAGAAGCCATATGTATTGGGGTAGTAGAAGATGACGACGACAGAGAAAGAGACATGGACAAAACGTTAGACATAGAATTGCCATCATTGTCTGGAACAGAAACATGGAAAAACTGTAACACTGAACCTGAATTATCAGAGTGTAGAACAAAGTCATTGAAAACGTTGCTAGAACAGTTTGAAGATGTCTTAACCGATAAACCTGGATTAACAACGTTAGATTCATTTCAGTTGAAATTAACATCAGTTGAACCTGTTAGGTTAAAGCCGTATCCAACACCTCATAGTTTAACAGATATAGTAAGAAAAGAGTTGGATCAGATGCTTGCAATGAATGTAATTGAACCATCAAAATCGGCGTATGCAAGTCCTATCGTGTTAGTGAAAAAGAAGGAAGGAACTTATAGGTTTTACACAGACTACAGAAAACTAAACAGAATAGTGGTTTTTGATGCCGAGCCTATTCCTAACATTGACGAACTGTTTAGTAAACTATCTGAGGCGAGATTCTTTACAAAAATGGATTTGTGTAAAGGCTACTGGCAAATCCCAATCGAGGAGGAATTCAGAGAAATTACGGCATTTGTTACTCCTCATGGACTTTTTCAGTGGAAAGTAATGCCATTCGGTATTGTGAGTGCACCAGCTGTATTTTCAAGAATGATGAGAAAATTGTTGAAAGACATTGACCATGTTATAAATTATATTGATGATATATTAATTTTCACAGAAACATGGGAAGAACATATGACGGTAATACAACAGGTGATGGAGAGATTGAGGGATGCAAACTTAACAGCCAAACCAAGTAAGTGTTTCTTTGGATATCAGGATTTGGAGTTTTTGGGTCACATTATTGGAAAAGGAGAAATAAAACCAGAGTTCAAGAAAGTCAGCAAGATCTTACAAGTAATGAAACTACAGAACAAAAAGCAGATGAGATCTTTCCTTGGATTAATTGGATATTACAGAAAATTCATTCCAAATTTTCCAGCAATATCTGCTCCATTAACAGATATGACAAAGAAAAGACAGCCGAATGAACTGAAATGGACAGATCATACAACCCGGACTTTCGAAACGCTCAAGCAACTGATGTCAAGTGCGCCCATTTTGAGATTGCCGGATTTGAAAAAGCCATTTATAGTTCGAACTGACGCATCAGGTACAGGTATAGGGGCCGTACTTTTGCAGGAATATGACGGTAAGTCATTCCCTACTATGTACTTAAGTAGGAAGTTGAAAATGAGAGAGACTAAATACGCAACTGTAGAGTTGGAATGTTTGGCTATAGTGTGGGCAGTTGGTAAGTTGAACCAGTATGTGTATGGGACACAATTTATCTTAGAGACTGATCATAAATCACTGATTTGGTTGAATAGTGCAAAGATGACCAATAGCAGGATCATGAGATGGGCACTTAGTTTACAACCATACAGGTTTGTATGTCATAGCATCCGTGGTGTAGACAATGTGGGAGCAGATTTGCTGAGCAGGTGTGGTGACACTGGCATGTAAATATTCGATATTGAGGAACTGGCAAACGTGTGTATATATCGGTAGTAGTAGAAAAACAATGACTTGTGATTTGTGATTTGTTGATCTTTCTTATGGAAGAAAGATTTTAAGTAGGGGGATGTGTCACAAGTCAAATGAGTATATTATTTATAAGGTATATTTGTTTTTTAATGAGCTACACTGCCACTGTGTTTTGGTATTTATTTATAGTATGACATTAGGACAGTGACACTGAGTAA
This sequence comes from Gigantopelta aegis, assembly GCF_016097555.1. Classification (NCBI taxonomy): domain Eukaryota; kingdom Metazoa; phylum Mollusca; class Gastropoda; order Neomphalida; family Peltospiridae; genus Gigantopelta; species Gigantopelta aegis. Next base: position 3,742,136 of record NC_054706.1, read on the forward strand.
TGAACAATATTAGCTTGGATAATGATTACAGTTGGTGCATGTGGAAGACGGTCGTGACGGGTGTTTTTGTACGATTGTCATTTGTCTACAAGAGGACTGCCACCCCCAAGACACGCGACAAATCTCGACCAGCGCAGGACGGTTCGGTGGATGTTCAGGCAGTGACTTACACTCACTGTCAGAACGGTGATGGTGTTAGGTGCTCGCGAAAATTAGGCATGAGTGGGCTATTTCTCGTTCCAGCCAACGGGTGTATCAAAGGCTGTGGTATGTCTTATCCTGTTTGTGCGATGGTGCATATAAAATACTCCTAGCTACTAATTGAAAAGAGTAGCCCTTGGAGTGTCGGAAGTGGGTTTCCTCTCTAATTACATCTGTGTTCCTTCAAGATATGTCCCACACCAAAATAACTGAAGTTAAAATGTGTTGAATGCGTTGTTAAATAAACTTTCTTTCATGAGCACAATATTTTGATTTTCTCCCAGAAAGATGACCTAGCATGCATAAGATGAAAACAGGATATACCACCAGACATATCTACCATAATTGTTTTTGAAACCCTGATGAAACAACCTTGGTGAAAAAATGTCATGATATGGCGTTCTTTGAAATCGGCATATGATACATGTATAATGAGCATGCCATACGGTATCTCTGAATTGATAGTATGTATACTCAACAATCTGGAAGAGAAGAAATATAAAATATTGATAGTCACAAAAGGAAAATTAACTGTTCACTTGGAATATCGACCTGAATCTCTATATAGATCGAAGTATGAAACCGATTTGGTATCTTTATTGGTTTCATTTATTTCAAGTCATTACGTTCGTCATACAGTTCACTTGGAATATCGACCTGAATCTCTATATAGATCGAAGTATGAAACCGATTTGGTATCTTTATTGGTTTCATTTATTTCAAGTCATTACGTTCGTCATACAGTTCACTTGGAATATCGACCTGAATCTCTATATAGATCGAAGTATGAAACCGATTTGGTATCTTTATTGGTTTCATTTATTTCAAGTCATTACGTTCGTCATACAGTTCACTTGGAATATCGACCTGAATCTCTATATAGATCGAAGTATGAAACCGATTTGGTATCTTTATTGGTTTCATTTATTTCAAGTCATTACGTTCGTTATACAGTTCACTTGGAATATCGACCTGAATCTCTATATAGATCGAAGTATGAAACCGATTTGGTATCTTTATTGGTTTCATTTATTTCAAGTTCTGGTGGATTAAAGGGACAGACACTAGTTTTTAAGCACTGTGGCGTAGTTTGCACTATTAGAGCCGTTTGTGATCACTGCAATCGGCCATTACAATGACTTTTTATTGTTTAGATTATCCCTTTCCGTACATCAGAAGTGTTTCTGGTCATCGTGGTGGTTTTAATATCACAAAATGCGTGTTTCATATTGTTTAAAACGCATGTGCGTCTCAGAAGAAACTGTTATGGAGTCGAGTTCTAGTCTATTTTTAAGGGTATTTCACACTTTCAACATCACAGACTCTTGTTTCACTCTGTTGTAATTTTATCCAGATGTGTTACAGGTTTGTAGATTAACTAAACTTAGTGTCTAGTTTCTTAGGATCTGCGCCTTTTAAAGTAGTGGTAAGATGATTTGGTACTATTTATTCAAATGAGCAAGATGATAGTGTGACCCCCACCCCACCAATTGACTTAAATGTGGACACGTGAGCTTATCATCGGCTATTGGATGTCAAACATTTGGTAATTTTGACATATAGTGTTAAGGAGGAAATCCCACTACATTTTTCCATTAGTAACAAGGGATATTTTTTAATGCAACAACCCACAGATAGGATATCACATACCGCGGTCTTTGATATACCAGACGTGGTGCACTGGCTGGAACGAGAAATAGCTCAATGGGCCCACCGGCGGGGATTGATCCTAGATCAACCGCGCAACAAGCAAGCGCGTTAGCACAGGGCTACATTCCGCCCCCTCAATTATCAACGAGATCATCTATCACTCCACCTCCTGTCTAAGTATAATATTGCAGCAGTATAATTATCAACGAGAACATCAAACACTCCACCTCTTGTCTAAGTATAATATTGCAGCAGTATAATTATAAACGAGAACATCAAACACTCCACCTCTTGTCTAAGTATAATATAATTATCAACGAGATCATCCATCACTCCACCTCTTGTCTAAGTATAATATTGCAGCAGTATAATTATCAACGAGAACATCCAACACTCCACCTCTTGTCTAAGTATAATATTGCAGCAATATAATTATCAACGAGAACATCCATCACTCCACCTCTTGTCTAAGTATAATATAATTATCAACAAGATCATCAAACACTCCATCTCTTGTCTAAGTATAATATTGCAGCAGTATAATTATCAATGAGAACATCCAACACTCCACCTCCTGTCTAAGTATAATATTGCAGCAATATAATTATCAACGAGAACATCAAACACTCCACCTCTCGTCTAAGTATAATATTGCAGCAGTATAATTATCAACGAGAACATCCATCACTCCACCTTTTGTCTAAGTATAATATTGCAGCGATATAATTATCAACGAGAACATCCATCACTCCACCTCCTGTCTAAGTATAATATTGCAGCAGTATAATTATCATCGAGAACATCCATCACTCCATCTCTTGTCTAAGTATAATGTTACAGCGATATAATTATCAGTGAGAACATCCAACACTCCACATCCTGTCTAAGTATAATATTGCAGCCATATAATTATCAACGAGAACATCCAACACACCACCTCTTGTCTAAGTATAATATTGCAGCAGTATAATTATCAACGAGAACATCCATCACTCCATCCATTGTCTAAGTATAATATTGCAGCAATATAATTATCAACGAGAACATCCATCACTCCACCTCTTGTCTAAGTATAATATTGTAGCAATATAATTATCAACGAGAACATCCAACACTCCACCTCTTGTCTAAGTATAATATTGTAGCAGTATAATTATCAACGTGAACATCCATCACTCCACCTCCTGTCTAAGTATAATATTGCAGCAGTATAATTATCATCGAGAACATCCATCACTCCATCTCTTGTCTAAGTATAATGTTACAGCGATATAATTATCAGTGAGAACATCCAACACTCCACCTCTCGTCTAAGTATAATATTGCAGCAGTATAATTATCAACGAGAACATCCATCACTCCACCTTTTGTCTAAGTATAATATTGCAGCGATATAATTATCAACGAGATCATCCATCACTCCACCTCTTGTCTAAGTATAATATTGCAGCAGTATAATTATCAACGAGAACATCCAACACTCCACCTCTTGTCTAAGTATAATATTGCAGCAATATAATTATCAACGAGAACATCCATCACTCCACCTCTTGTCTAAGTATAATATAATTATCAACAAGATCATCAAACACTCCATCTCTTGTCTAAGTATAATATTGCAGCAGTATAATTATCAATGAGAACATCCAACACTCCACCTCCTGTCTAAGTATAATATTGCAGCAATATAATTATCAACGAGAACATCAAACACTCCACCTCTCGTCTAAGTATAATATTGCAGCAGTATAATTATCAACGAGAACATCCATCACTCCACCTTTTGTCTAAGTATAATATTGCAGCGATATAATTATCAACGTGAACATATACTCCATCCTGTCTAAGTATAATATTGCAGCAGTATAATTATCATCGAGAACATCCATCACTCCATCTCTTGTCTAAGTATAATGTTACAGCGATATAATTATCAGTATCCAACACTCCACATCCTGTCTAAGTATAATATTGCAGCCATATAATTATCAACGAGAACATCCAACACTCCACCTCTTGTCTAAGTATAATATTGCAGCAGTATAATTATCAACGAGAACATCCATCACTCCATCCATTGTCTAAGTATAATATTGCAGCAATATAATATCCATCACTCAAGTATAATATTGTAGCGAGAACGAGAACATCCAACTCCACCTCTTGTCTAAGTATAATATTGTAGCAGTATAATTATCAACGAGAACATCCATCACTCCATCCATTGTCTAAGTATAATATTGCAGCAATATAATTATTAACAGTCTAAGTATAATATTGTAGCAATATAATTATCAACGAGAACATCCAACACTCCACCTCTTGTCTAAGTATAATATTGTAGCAGTATAATTATCAACGAGAACATCCATCACTCCACCTCTTGTCTAAGTATAATATTGCAGCAGTATAATTATCAGCGAGAACATCCAACACTCCACCTCTTGTCTAAGTATAATATTGCAGCAGTATAATTATCAACGAGAACATCCATCACTCCACCTCCTGTCTAAGTATAATATTGCAGCAGTATAATTATCAACGAGAACATCAAACACTCCACCTCTTGTCTAAGTATAATATTGCAGCAATATAATTATGAACGAGAACATCCATCACTCCACCTCCTGTCTAAGTATAATATTGCAGCAATATAATTATCAACGAGAACATCCAACACTCCACGTCCTGACTAAGTATAATATTGCAGCAATATAATTATCAACGAGAACATCCATTACACCACTTCCTGTCTAAGTGTAATATTGCAGCAGTATAATTTTGCAATGACCTTAAAATCCAACAAGAAAGATGAGACGCCATTTATAATTGGGCCTACTTTGAAATCGCATTACCGGACTCTGTGTGGTGTCGTGGTTAAGTCATTGGACATAAGGCTGGTAGGTACTGGTTTCGCAGCCCCGTACCGGCTCCCACCCAGAGCGAGTTTTAGTGACTCAATGGGTAGGTGTAAGGCCACTACACACTCTTCTCTCTCACTAACCACTAACAACTAACCCACTGTCCTGGACAGACAATGTGTTTGAACCTTAATTGGAACTAAGCATTAAAATAAGTAGAAATAAAATGAAATGGCATTACGAAAGTTGTACCTTTTAATACAAACTTGCAACCAAATAATTTCATTTACTAATAAAAAAAAATTGTTTTTTTAAGTAGATGATGGATCTATTAGGAGCAGTCAGACATACGACTGACTGCTCCTAGGTGATGACCAGGTCACCAATGTCATATGTCGAATAAAAAAACCAAGCACGGTGGAAATCGATTACGTATAGTTAACCTGACAATCCTGTGTCTGTGACACGTAAGTCAGCTACAAGTGTAACGGCTGTAAATAACCTTTAGTCGAAAAAGATGTTAAAATTTGCTTAAAACCTGATTTTATGAGGATATGTAAGAAATAGAACAGTACATTCGTGTCCGTTAGATACCATTTATCTCACAACTCGTTGTTTAAAAACGTATCAAACTCGCTTTCACTCGTTAGATACATTTTAAAACAACTCGTTGTGAGATAAATGGTATTTAACGGCCACTCATGTATTATTCTCTATATCACAAATAAATATAAAAAGACCGAAATGTGATAGGCCTAATGGACATTTAATTTTGAAAAAGCTAAATTATACGTAACTTTGTTCTCGGTGTTTGCATAGACCAATGGAGAAAACTAATGCTATATTTATAGATATGTTCATTTTACTCATATTTTATAGATTTTTTCATTATAAATAATAGAATAGCATATTCCTCTAATTGGCCGTCTGTCTGACTGCACGTATGCCCGACGTCAGCATTGAACTCATTTCAGATATATGGAGAGAATGTTTTGGTTTTTAAAGCGAGTGTATTTTTATTGAGTAGTCATTTAGAATAGACCATTCACATTAATCTTCTTACCTAGCATGCCATTTTCCCATGTCCTTTGGTCTTAGTTGCTGATCTATTTTACACACACACACACACACACACACACACACACACACACACACACACACATATATATATATATATATATATATATATATATATATATATATATATATGATGTATTATTGTATGCCCACAAAAGACTGTCGGATCAAATGTCTGATATTGACGAGCTTGTAGATACAACAACATTGTACTTTAACAAAGGGTAGGATTTAGCTCAATCAGTTGAGTGCTTGCTTGTGGATTGAACCACATCGGCGGATCCATTCATCTGCTTTGCTTTTTTGCTCGTTCCAACCAGTGCATGACAATTCTCTCTCTCTCTCTCTCTCTCTCTCTCTCTCTCTCTCTCTCTCTCTCTCTCTCTCTTTTGAATGCTATTTATATGCACACACACACACACACACACACACACACACACACACACACACACACACACACACACACACATATATATATATATATATATATATATATATATATATATATATATCTTCGTGTATCTGTCTTTCTCAGACCAGTGCACCACAACTGGAAAAAGGCTGTGGTATGTTCTTTACTGAAGTGGGAAAGTGCATATAAATATCCGTTGCGGCATTAGAAAAAATGTATGGGTTTCCTCTGATGACTACGTGTCAGAATGACCAATGTTTGACATCCAATAGCCGATGATTAGTCAATGTGCTCCAGTGGTGTCGTTAAACAAAACAAACTTCTTCTGTACCCCCCAAACCCCAATATGTTTGCTACTGTGTACCAAATTTCAGATACAGGTTTTCTTAAAGGGACATTCCTGAGTTTGCTGCAATATTTAAGAAAGAAAGAAAGAAATGTTTTATTTAACGACGCACTCAACACATTTTATTTACGGTTATATGGCGTCAGACATATGGTTAAGGACCACACAGATTTTGAGAGGAAACCCGCTGTCGCTACTACATGGGCTACTCTTCCGATTAGCAGCAACGGATCTTTTATTTGCGCTTCCCACAGACAGGATAGCACAAACCATGGCCTTTGTTGAACCAGTTATGGATCACTGGTCGGTGCAAGTGGTTTACACCTACCCATTGAGCCTTGCGGAGCACTCACTCAGGGTTTGGAGTCGATATCTGGATTAAAAATCCCATGCCTCGACTGGGATCCGAACCCAGTACCTACCAGCATGTAGACCGATGGCCTGCCACGACGCCACCGAGGCCGGTGCAATATTTAAGATGCTATCGACTAACAGAGACTTTTTGACGACTATAATTTTTTCTTCTTAATTTTTTAACATTTACATTTTTCTCTGCATAAAATATTACTGGCTGTATATTAAACGTGTTTCTGATCGTTCGAATATTTGTACTACCGGTAGGTTAAATTTCATTTTATTTCGTACAAAATTATTTTAAGACAAAATCCAGTTTGGGCTTCTTATAAATATTAAACAAGAAAATATATTTAATGTGTAAGTTTAATCGTAGAAATATTTTATCAGTCCGAAACATCTTACAATGCAGCAAACTCGGGAATGTCCCTATAATATCCTACAACCTTATATGACTAAAGTAATGAGAATGTGAAAAAAAGATGAAAACAATAATAAGTGTGGATGAGGTAGAATTAGGACGAGGAAATATGCGAATAATCCCACTTGGAGCAAAATGACGTTCACAAATGTCTTACATTAATACGTTATATACATGCGTATTTTATTTCTTTCGGATTTTCTTTTTATCCTTTATTTAAATATGTCCGGTCGTATAAAAGTTTATTACATTAAGGTGGCAAGTTTATATTTAAAACGCCCTCTGGCATTCCGGCAAGGATATAAATGCATCCGAGATACATTGTCAATAATTGTAATATTTTAATACAATTTTTTGTTTGTTATATTTTGAAATCTTTCTGAGTCCATTGACGACGTAATGTTCCATTTCTCAGTAGTTGGTACTCGTGAACGACCAACAAGCGAGTAAAACCAAGACAACTCAACGCCCCAAGAGGCAATTTTCGTTCTGATCTTATTTCCGATGCAACGTTTCCGCTCAATTATGACTTATCGACCATGGTTCGTATATTTGTTATTTGACTTGCAAATACGTAAAATCAGTTCTTTTTTCTCTAATTAACTGATATTTTTCTGTTGCCCTAATTAACTGAGATTTTGAATCGCGATCAATAGATACGTTCTAGCTGCCGCACACGACAATTGGAAGGATTTAAACGATTTACCGGTATATCTCACTCATTTTAAATTAGGGAGACGGGAACGCAATATTTGATTAGTAGTGTAGCTACGCATACAAACTAGAACGACCAGTCAATATTGTTAAATCGAATAATTTCATTTCGAGGCCATGTGGTTTTTTAAAGTATTATTGTTTTGTGTTATGCAAGGCATTTGGTACCTACAAAATATTTCGATAAAGTTCCTTAATAAATATTAATATTTTTAAAAACGAAAACCACAAACATTTTATAGAGAATGTTACATATATGAAACAAAGAGGATTGTAAATTAATAATTGTTAAAAAAAATTTGTTTCGAATGAAATAGTTTTCAATTTGAGTTTACACTCTGTTTTGAGTATTGCTCTAACTGTATTTCGTTCACGTTCACAGATCATTTTCAAAACCAAAGTTCTGTTTATTCTGTTCACAAATGCTGTAATGAATTGTATTAAAATAAAATTTGATTACTAAATTTAATAATGAATATAGAGTGAGATAAATGGAAACTCAAACTGCGTGACGTCAGATTGGGTCTTATTTAGTACCGACATGATCATTGGTTTGTTAGCAAACATCGTTCAATTATATAGTACGTTACACCAATGCATCATAGTATTTTCATTTTCCACATTATAAGTATGGAATATTACACATGCATGTTTTCGTTAGATATAATTAAATTACGAATGACATGAACTCTCCCCCAGGATATCTCACCGAACGAAGGGTACCAAGCGAAGTTAGCGAGTTTTGTAAAACTAAAAGACGAGTGTGGTATTTTATTTATTAGCCACCTGTAAACAAATGTGATAATTGTCAACATATTCGTAGATCATTGTGGTTTTTAGCCTACAAGCGAGATGATCTAGTACCACAAGCCTGTGCACTACAGTTTAACTATGTGTTACAACATTTTCAAACAGTGCATTAGTCTTTCGTTTGTTACATAGTTGTAAGAATCACATTACAGGAGTTACTTTAAAACATTTTTAATAATACCTTTGTTGAGGAATTCGTTATTATTCATTTTACGGTTGTTGTTGTTTTTAACAGTTCTTACAACAGTAAGTTATGTCCGTTTTAAGGAATAATATTAGTAAACGTTATGGAATGTTAATGACGTCAAGATATTTTACATGAATGAAAACCCACAGATTCTTGACACAGATTGATATATATAAATAGTCACATTTGGTATATGTTGGTAAATCTAATATAAACTAGATTTTTAATGTATCTTCCAACGTATATATTTGACAATATAAAGAAGTTAAAAGCTACTACAAACATTAGAACGATCAGAAACACGCTGGATGTAGTGACACTGAGGTTCTAGACAAACTATTGTTTAAAATATTTAAAGTGTAATTTTAGTCTTTAAAAATGCTTTATTAGTCGGAAGAGCGAGACGTAGCCCAGTGGAAAAGCGCTCGCTTGTTGCGCTGTCGGTTTGGGATGGATCCCCGTCAGTAGGCCCATTGGTCTATTTCTCGCTCCAGCCAGTGCACCACGACTGGTACATCAAAGAACGTGGTATGTGCTATCCTGTGTATCGGATAGTGCATATAAAAGATCCCTTTCTGCTAATCGAAATGAGTAGCGCCCATGAAGTGGCGACAGCGAGTTTCCTCCCTCAATATCTGTGTGGTTATGTCCGACGCCACATAACCGTAAATAAAATGTGTTGAATGCGTCGTTATATAAACCATTTCCTTCCTTCCTTTCCTTATTGGTGTGAAATGTGCTGTAATGACCGGAAACTGAGGACAGTCCGTTAAAACTTGCAATCTGAATATTTGGTCATTACAAACGTACAAACAAAAAGATGTGTAAGATTTCTTTCCATTGCAAGAATTGAGCAAATATCACACTGACATTAAAGAAGATATTATCTAAAATTAACTCAAAGTTTAATAATCAGTTCAGCAGAACAGTCTTAATACTGTATTTAACGACACGACGAATGGTACACCCTCATAACCGTCATTCATTTTTTCTTCTTTTCGAGTTCAGTTCTATACTCAAAGGCAAAAGTAATTGTGACATGGACTTCAGAAGTCTAGAAGTCAGAAAAACACCATTAGTGAACTGTTTGATGCAATTTCGTCATGTCACGCCTCAGTGAAAATGACAGATGGCGAGTCATAAGGATGCTTGAATCTGGGACCTCGCAGCCAGACGTCGCACGTCAATTCAACATCCACAGAAACACCATATAGGCACTTATGGCAACGATATCAACAAAACAACCAGGTCAGGGACCGTCCCCGTAGCGGCCGATCACCCATGACAACCCCTCGCCAAGACACATGGATCCGAATCACGCTGATCCTTCCTCAGATCTGGAATGGCATTCCCAGGAACTTTCTTCAGCGTTTAGTGGCCTCAATTAGACGACGGTGTCAGGCCTGTATCAATGCTCAAGGTGGACACACTCGCTACTGACTGTGTAAACTTCGCTCTGGATCCCCTCTAGTGATGTGGCTCATTTGCATATGGCAGGTGCGCCCGTTTCATGGACTATTGCTCGTTTTCATACCTTCGGATATTTCTTTCCATGTTATTACGTTTTATATACGGCAGTTAAAACTTATCATCAATTATCTTTGTCTTTTGTGTGTCACAATAACTTTTGCCTTTGAGTATAATTAGAGAAAAATTATTAAACTGGTTTTAAAATAAAATAAAACAAAAGTGATTCTTAATTTTACATAGTATTCGGGAGGTGGGAGGGAGGGATATTGTGTTCGTTATGGACGATATTAAGTACTGTCAAAACAAAACAAAAGTGATTCTTTTTACATAGTATGGGGTGGGGTGGGGGGTGGGGGGGGTGGGGGGGGGGGGGGGGGGTGGGGGGGGTATAGTGTTCGTTATGGACGATTTTGAATATTGTAAAAACATAACAAATGTGATTCTTTTTACCCAGTATTCGAGAGAATATTGTGTACATTATAAAATATTTTCAGTATTGTCAAAACAGGAGATTCGTTTTACAAAGTATTCGGGGTGGCGGTATGGTGTTTATTATGGACGATTTTGAGTATTGTCAAAACAAAGCAAAGGTGATTCTTTTTACAAAGTTTTCGAAGGAATATTGTGTATGTTATGGACTATTTTCAGTATTGTCAAAACAAAGCAAATGTGATTTTTAGCGTAGTCCAGTGAACGCTATAAATTGAAATAATTGTATTTATCTTATAGGATGTATGTAATATTAAAAACGTATTTTTTGTATCTATTAGTTAATTGACAAGCGGTCACAATTGGCTCGGTCGTGTATTACAAACACCTGTACTGCCCTAGTAAGACAAAACGGAGTTAATGTATGGACTGTAGTGTTTTAAAATAGGCATAAAAATAATATAGCCGGATACCAGAAAATATATTTTTGAGACAATAACCTTGAGAATAAAAATAATTTTATTGATTAATAAAATCTTTCCCAGATAGATAACACACAAAATATGATTTTTTTAAAAATATTCATTATGACACCACTTAATGGCTTTTTAGTTCATTTTACAACTGATAATTTAATCTATCTTCGTTACCAAACTAATATCAATCTGTGAAACTTACATAAAATGCAGAAAGAAAATGACAAGTATTGAAAAAAGGAAGAAGTTAATAGCTTTTAAAATGTTTGCTAGCAACATAATAGTAGTTAAATAATAACATATAAATGAAGGAAGATGATAGCTTATAAAATGTATGCCATTAATATAAATGTAGTTAAATAATAACACATTGTAAACAAAGCAATAATAAAATAAAGACTAGATCTTTACTCCCGTCCGCTCCGAAGCTAAGCCCCTCCCCATTTTTATTGGTTACATTTTGTTTTGCTCGATGTGCTGTATTTCCAGTCTTGAAAAATATAAAATAAAACTTACATTCCAAACATACCCACCCCCCAACCCCCCTCCCCGTCCCCATTTTCAAAAAACAAAATTTATGAAAATCTAGCAGTTGTTTTGTTATGACCTTTTGTGAACGTAACTGGTATTATACATAATTAATTCTGTACAGCAATGACATAGGGAGGGTTTTCAGTCAAGAGTCACGTAATCACAACTAACTTAGAGTTTTCAGTCAAGAGTCACGTAATCACAAACAGCTTTCAACTTATCCAGGTGTCACTGACTAAATTAGAGTTTTCCACTGGACGTCAACACTGACGAAATCCGTTGTCTAGTGTCACTGACTAAATTAGAGTTTTCCACTGGACGTCAACACTGACGAAATCCGTTGGCTAGTGTCACTAATTAAATTAGAGTTTTCCACTGACGTCAACATGGACGAAATCCGTTGGCTAGTGTCACTAATTCAACTAGAGTTTTCCACTGGATGTCAACACTGACGAAATCCGTTGACTAGTGTCACTGACTAAATTAGAGTTTTCCACTGGACGTCAACACTGACGAAATCCGTTGGTTAGTGTCACTGACTAAATTAAAGTTTTCCACTGGATGTCAACACTGACGAAATCCGTTGACTAGTGTCACTAATTAAATTAGAGTTTTCCGTTGGACGTCAACACTGACGACATCCGTTGGTTAGTGTCACTAACTAAATTAGAGTTTTCCACTGGATGTCAACAATGACGAAATCCTTTGGCTAGTGTCCGTGAATAAATTGGAGTTTTCCATTGGACGTCAACACTGACGAAATCCGTTGGTTAGTGTCATTAATTAAATTAGAGTTTTTCATTGGACGTCAGCACTGACGAAATCCGTTGGCTAGTGTCACTGGCTAAATTAGTTTCCAATTGGATGTCAACACTGACGAAATCTTTTGGCTAGTGTCCGTGATTAAATTAGAGTTTTCCATTGGACGTCAACACTGACGAAATCCGTTGGCTAGAATCACTGACTAAATGAGAGTTTTCCACTGGATGTCAACACTGACGAAATCCGTTGGCTAGTGTCACTGACTAAATTAGAGTTTATCCGTTAGCTAGTGTCACTAATTAAACTAGAGTTTTCCACTGGATGTCAACACTGACGAAATCCGTTGACTAGTGTCACTGACTAAATTAGAGTTTTCCACTGGACGTCAACACTGACGAAATCCGTTGGTTAGTGTCACTGACTAAATTAAAGTTTTCCACTGGATATCAACACTGACGAAATCCGTTGACTAGTGTCACTAATTAAATTAGAGTTTTCCGTTGGACGTCAACACTGACGACATCCGTTGGTTAGTGTCACTAATTAAATTAGAGTTTTCCACTGTGTCACTAATTAAATTAGAGTTTTCCACTGGATGTCAACACTGACGAAATCCTTTGGCTAGTGTCCGTGATTAAATTGGAGTTTTCCATTGGACATCCGTTGGTTAGTGTCACTAATTAAATTAGAGTTTTCCATTGGACATCCGTTGGTTAGTGTCACTAATTAAATTAGAGTTTTCCATTGGACATCCGTTGGTTAGTGTCACTAATTAAATTAGAGTTTTCCACTGGACGTCAACATGGACGAAATCCGTTGGTCAGTAACAACTCTGTGTTGAAAATATTATATGCCATCAGTTTTTTTGTCCATTTATTTCGCGCGTTTGTTTGATAATCACAATCACTGCGGCTTGTTGACAAATTATGCCATAACTTTCTTGGAAGTAGCATTGCTAAAGACTAAGTAGATAGGACGAATCGTACTCCTAGGTAGTGGCTGCCCTCCTATAGATGAATCACGTGGAAGTAATACATCGAGCATGCCTTCACGATCTTGTCATAACTTCCTTTGAACTCTGTCTTGTGCAAACATAATGCTGGAATATAATATGTAATTGGTGTCGTTCAGATTCAATAATAATATAGGTTCATGTTTCTTGAACACCTAAATGGGTCACTTTTAGAAATATTCGGTAACAACGACTCCAAATTGTATTATAGTATTTTATTTCGCACAGCACGTGTCCACCAATAAAACTATTAACACTCACTGTCATTGCAATAATAATGTAAGCTATTATAAATATAGCATTACTGTTGCGCGTTTTGTTGTCTGGTGAAGGGAACCATGTACTGGTTTAAACTATTTACAATAATTCTGAATACAATGTCAAAACCGTATCTCTGCACAATGTAGTCGAATGGGCATTTGGCAAAATAGTAGTTGATGCCATGCATCTCTAGTGCACTGTCTATAGGACAGCCACTCCCAAGGAGATCCTTTAGTGGACATGCATCTCTAGTGCACTGTCTATAGGACAGCCACTCCCAAGGAGATCCTTTAGTGAACTAGTATCGTTCCTGTCCTGCTCAAAGAGAACATCCACTCCAATGTCACGTCCGTTGCTAATACTAGAAACAATTGCTTGTATTGAAACCTTCTGTTATGATGATTATAACAGAAACAACGTGACTGAAATTGATTCACTTGTCCGTCGTCCATACTATACACCTGTGTTGTAATTATAGTGTCACGTCCTTGATACACCTGTGTTGTAATTATTAAAAAATCACCTTCTTGATACACCTGTGTTGTAATTATTAAAACATCACCTTCTTGATACACCTGTTATAATTCGCTTGTCTTATAAGTATCAGCTCTCGCTGGCGCTCGCTGTGATATACCTGTAACATGGTATCTTGCCATTATTGTTTTTACATAGACGAGCATATTATCATTAGCCCATTTAGCAATTAAATCGGGGGAAAAACACAATGTTTGATTTTCTACCTTTAAAGAAGAGTGTTGGTAATGTGATGTCATTCTACTAAAAAAAAAGAACACGTTCGCCATCTGGAATTGAAATATTGCCAATTTATTTCTAGGGGTTCCAAAAGGGATGCAACTCTTGTTTTTACGCCCCTTTCACTATTGTAACATAACAGGCAAATCAATTCTGGTTCCAACAAAATAAAATAAAGATAGGGGTCACTTTTTCCATGGAACAGCAGGTTGTTCATTGGCTGCAATACTGGTGCGATCTTTTAATGTACTGGAATACTGATATGACGTCTTACGATACGTCTGTATTATTATATAGTACACTTTGTCTCGTTATAAGATTTACACAGGTTCATAATGTTGATGAGCTCTCTTCTCGGTTGTCTTTCTTGAACGTTATAGTCACGTGACCATTTGCGTATTCGATTGTCATGTACTTGGTTGTGCTGGAGTAGCCGGCCGAGGCGTGTCTCTCTCGACGTCGCTTTATACAGTGCAACATGGCGGCGAACCCGCCTCGAAAGTTTTTACTGAAAAAACAATAAATGACAGGATTGATGCTGCTGTTGGAAAGACCCAACCACTGAGACAGCGGGATGGCAATGTCAAAAATCAACTTCCGTTGATTCGGGTCCACAGGCGGATTAAAATGAAGCGTTAGATATATCACGTGCAGTGGTAACCACGACAACGCGAACAGCATCACCATGACGGCAAGCATTTTTACCACCTTGATTTTCGATTTTTGAATCAGACTGTTGTCCTTGGCGACTCCCGGCGCGTGCCTGTTCCAGACTCGAAGACCAATGAAAATGTAGCAGACGAGGACGATGAACAGCGGTAAGACGTAGCACCCGAAGAAGATGGCGCTCACGAAATAGGCTTTCTGGGAATCGAAGTTCGGCCACAGTTGGTGGCACATCTTTAACGCCTGTAGTGGCGTCCTGAACTCGAACTCTGCGTAGTACACCGCCCAGGGCACTGGGATAGCCAGGGCAATGAGCCAAGTGATTCCTATAGCTATTTTAGAACTTTTAATAGTGATCCGCCTTTCAGGAGATCGACAGATGGCGAGATACCTGCAAAGGAAAAACAGAATTAATTCATTCATTTTCTAAACAAATATATTTTGAATACACATTATATTATATCTAAAGAGGACGTGGATTTAGTGTGTAGTGAGCTGCAAAATTCGTTTCGACTGGTGATTGCGGTAAACTCAGTCAAAACTGATTGTGAAGTAGTTTTTGCTAAAAAGAATCCGATAGATCCCTCAGTATGTGGAAATCTGATAGTGCGACAGGACGAGCATATTATAGCTAATAATTGTATAAGATGTCAAATTATTTACAATTGTTCAGTATTATTCCAAAATAAGTTTGCTAAGATGTCGAATTTCTCTTTCAAAAACTCGGCTGAAGACTTTAGTTGGCTCGATTAGTGAAGCTTACGTCAGCAAAACAATTCAAGTTGAAGATCTTGCTTGATGACAGCACGTTTTAAAACTAAGATTATTTGTGTGTCTACTGTGTAGTTCACTGAACTACCAACTGCCATGACAACAATTGCCCAACAGTCTGCTCTAACAACGTCTACGACCGTCCAGTTCCTAGTCTGAGCGCTCTTACAACTCGATTCTCGTCATATACAACTCCTACGACCAATTAGTTGTTAATCTTAACGCACCCACCGCAAGTTGGCAGTTAAAGAAATTATAACGCAACAGTCGAGTTGGCCAATTTCGTTTTGTTAGTTGACAGTGTGAGCCTAGCATAATGTGTTGTTCGTAGAACTACCAACTGTTAAGATTTGGAAGTTTCGCCGACGTTATAGTACCTTTGACCCACCTACTGGTCTTTTGCCCCCCCCCCCCCCGGACATTTGCCCCTAGGACATTTACCACTAGGACATTTGCCACCCCGGACATTTGCCCTTTTGCTTAATGAAAATCCGGTCATTTGCCCCCCCCCCCCCCTCCCCACCTTCAATTTTTTTTATTGTGTAAATTATTCAATATTTTTCTTAAATATTGCAACTGAGATACATGAAGGCATGAATATGTATGTGGCTTCCTTCCATTTATTATGGAAATAAATTAACGAATTACGAAAAATATTTCTAGAATCACACACACGCACCTATCATTGCCAGTGAGCTTTGTTTACAATAACATCAAATATCTGAAAATCATCTACTCTACTTGACAGTCATGGCCTCCAAAACTACGGCTTTGATCAAAAGACTAAATGTGGCATTGTGTATATAGGCAGAATAGGATTAGGTGTGATTAATAAGCATGAAAGGATGCATTTAATAATCTGATTAATCTAGGATGACAAAATTCCCTATATAACTTGGGGTCCCAGTCAGATATAAAACCACCCTGAAGGGCATAGGCCATTGTGAAAAAGTGCTTTGTAATTATGTCATGTAGTATTGAATAAAATATTGTTTTATTGAATATGTTTTAATGTTGTTTCGTATTAAAAGGGGCAAATGTCCGGGGGGGGGGGGCAAATGTCCGGGGGGGGGGGGGGAATGTCCTAGGGGCAAATGTCCGGAAGGACAAATGACCGCAAGCCGTTTTGGTAGGCTATTGGCCCCTCTGCGGATGATATGACGTAGTGTACCTAGTTTAAAATAGCTAGAGGGGAGTGGGAAAAAGAAAGAGTAAAACTCTACACCGATGATAAGCTTGGCAATCACTGTGTATATTTTACTTTCACACTCGAATCAGAGTGTATATAACCTTTTATGGAAGTGCATGTGTGTGCGTGGTGTTGTGCGTGTGGTGTGGTGTATGCGTACGTGCGTGCGTGCGTGCGGGCGGGTATGTGTGTGTCTGATTTTCAGTGTGTGAGAGCGATCGAAAGACAAACAGAGAAAACAAAGCATAAGGGGAGGAAGCGTGAACACCTATTTAAGTCATATGGGGCCTAATTCAAAGCTTTCTTGGGCAATATCGCACCGTCTTTGCCATTTTTATTCTTCTTCTTTTTCTTTTTTTTATATTGCACTCCAAGATTGAATAGTTGCGAGAGTTTAATCAATTATCCCTGGTCCATTTCATTTGCGTCACCATAGCTCTTAAAGTAATAACTGCGCTGTGGATGCTCCTACTCCTGGTGTGTTTTAAATGAAGGAAGAGAAAGGACGTCACCGCGGTGCAGTATTACCTGTCCATGGCGACCGCCGCCAGCGTGTTCACGGATGCACTGATTGACACTCCCTGTAGGTACGGCGTGGCTTTACACATAAACGCACCAAACTGCCACCCTGGAATAGAAACGTGATCACAGTGAAAGACTTCGTAATGATGTTAAGTAACCGACATATTTAGATTAAGGCACTAAATGCCGTTAAAGCGCTGTTAGCAGCTGCAAATGACACGCCAACTGTGAATGGGTTTGTGTATTCTTAGAATCGATAATCAGGTTTTGGCGCCAAAAATACTGTTCTGTTGGGGAGTTTTTACGTCTGCATTTGTCATGTTGTACCGGCCTCGGTGGCGTCGTGGCAGGCCATCGGTCTACAGGCTGGTAGGTACTGGGTTCGGATCCCAGTCGAGGCATGGGATTTTTAATCCAGATACCGACTCCAAACCCTGAGTGAGTGCTCCGCAAGGCTCAATGGGTAGGTGTAAACCACTTGCACCGACCAGTGATCCATAACTGGTTCAACAAAGGCCATGTTTTGTGCTATCCTGACTGTGGGAAGCGCAAATAAAAGATCCCTTGCTGCCTGTCGTAAAAAGAGTAGCCTATGTGGCGACAGCGGGTTTCCTCTAAAAACAGTGTCAGAATGACCATATGTTTGACGTCCAATAGCCGATGATAAGAAAAAAAATTCAATGTGCTCTAGTGGCATCGTTAAATAAAACAAACTTTACTTTTTGTCATGTTGTTGAAATAACTGAGGACTATTTTGATAGCGATGTATTATGTTTATAAACAGAAAGATGTAACTGACGTCAGGACGATTGCTATTTTGATAGCGATGTATTATGTTTGTAAACAGCAATATGTAATTGACGTCAGGACGATTGTGTTTTTCGCATTTTCCGCCCGCTGGAAATATTTTTCCGCCGGGAAAATAGAACCTAAAAAAATATTAATTAATTGTTTAACTGTTTCCTGCTGCCCAATCGCACAAAAGACCATCGTATGGATATGGACATGGACATGTAAAAAACGGTTCTTTCCATTACGCACGGGTTCGCTTTAAGAACCGCTTCCATGCAGACCCTGTGATTGTCGGTTTGTCTAAAATTCGGAAAACCTGCATCTTTGATACATCCGAAGACATCTCCAAAAGAATATTCCATCCATACAATTCAATTCACTGGAATAACATTTTCGCGTTTAAAAAAACAAAACTGTGCACAATAACGCTTTCGTAGTATGCCGCATAGCGCGTCACAGGGTCACGTGACTTAGCTCGAAGAGTCGAGAGGTTTTTTGGCAAGCGATGGAAAAAACGCGACTTTTTATTGCGAATATATTAAAACGGGTAAATTTTTTGGAATTTGTTTTATTGATACTTCATAAATATATTGTAAAAGGTATACGTAGATACCTAACAATAGTGAGTTATAATTTATGATACGCCTGGACCTTTAAAGAAACCAACTATTGACATTTATTGACGTATCCATTTGATTTTTGATGAATTTTGATTTTTATTATTTGAATTGAAATTATGGATGGAAATGAAAAGTATTCAAGAAAATGATAGTTCCTTTGGCTCAAGGGTCCAAGAAACCAACTAAAGACGTTTTGATTATTGGTAATTCAAGAAACCAACTAAAGACGTTTTGATTATTGGTAATTCCTTTGGCTCAAGGGTCCAAGAAACCAACTAATGACGTTTTGATTATTGGTAATTCAAGAAACCAACTAAAGACGTTTTGATTATTGGTAATTCAAGAAACCAACTAAAGACGTTTTGATTATTGGTAATTCAAGAAACCAACTAATGACGTTTTGATTATTGGTAATTCCTTTGGCTCAAGGGTCCAAGAAACCAACTAATGACGTTTTGATTATTGGTAATTCAAGAAACCAACTAAAGACGTTTTGATTATTGGTAATTCCTTTGGCTCAAGGGTCCAAGAAACCAACTAATGACGTTTTGATTATTGGTAATTCAAAAAACCAACTAAAGACGTTTTGATTATTGGTAATTCAAGAAACCAACTAAAGACGTTTTGATTATTGGTAATTCCTTTGGCTCAAGGGTCCAAGAAACCAACTAATGACGTATTGATTATTGGTCATTCCTTTGGCTCAAGGGTCCAAGAAACCAACTAATGACGTTTTGATTATTGGTGATTCCTTTGGTTCAAGGGTCCAAGAAACCAACTAATGACGTTTTGATTATTGGTGATTCCTTTGGCTCAAGGGTCCAAGAAACCAACTAATGACGTTTTGATTATTGGTAATTCAAGAAACCAACTAATGACGTTTTGATTATTGGCAGGAATTTTTACTTTTATTTTCTAAATTGAATTTTTTAAATTATTTAACACCCCAGTCATGTTTGCAGGAAATCATGCAGGGGGTCTCGACTGTAACCAGAGACGTTTCTAGAGAGGTACTCTACGAACAATATTTATAACGTTTTGTTTTTAAATCACCTAGGGCACGCACTATGGCCTGTACTCACCCGTCTCATCTTTGGATACCAAATGAGACACAATTCAATTCTTTATTCGCGTAGACCATATACATGGTACATGAGGTTACACACAACTAAACTAGGTCACCTCAAACAATAGCAAACGATTATATTTTTTATGATGTATATAAAAAAATAGGTTACATATTATATATAATTATATATTTAATTGTGGATGACGACAACGACGATGATGCGATGAGAATGATGATGATTTAAAAACTCAAAATCTCACAAAAGCAGCACAGCGACAGACACATTAACAGACACATTATGTCGACACGTTTAATGATTAATGAAGATACATTCATATCATAGGTGATAATCGATCTGTCACACTAACTCAGCGACTTACTTCCCGAACCCACACAGTCAGAAATTAGTCTATTAGTTTTCATTAACGCCATAATAGCCTATGTTGTGACGATGAAATAACAAACATTCTGTTAGAAACAAAATGTAAGTACGCCATTAAGCAATGAACCCGAAACTCACTTAGAAACACCGACACACGTACGATACAATGATGAACTCTGAAAAACTGCCTTTGATCAAATCAACCCACATACGTTACGGTCGTGGAATAAACAAGTACTGTCGAGGAAATGAAACAAACGTACATTATGTAGAAAAACACTGAGTTAAACCTAAAACAAGCATACGTTACGGCCAAAAGTAAACAATTCTGAAAAATAAAACCAGCATATCTCACTGTCACGAAGGAAATAAATATTGTTTTAGAAATAAAGCACACGTACGTTAATAGTCGTAATATATAAAAGGCCGCACTGTGTGCTGTTCTGTCTTGAGATGGGGGGGGGGGGGGGGGGGGGGCGCACAAGCATAGTTTTTTAATTCTTGTAGGAATAAAAAAAAAATATGTTGAGTCTCAAGTGGGGAGGGGCACATACCCCTGTCCTGTTTTTACGGGTCGGACTATTAGCGTACACAGCCACCCCCACCACCACCCCCACACCATATTTTGCTAAGATCCTCCTATGTTCTCCTATTCTGGACGCGTGTCATAAAAGTACACTTCAGTAATAAGTGAGGTGCTACTTTGTAAGACTGGGTCAAAATGTGCGACAAATGCCGACTATGTGCGACAAGACTTGTAAGATGATTAATCCACCCATTCCCGGTTTCTTTCCTTTGATTCACGCAGATTCCTCTCTGTAACATTGTACATTCTGATGCCTCGGGCTTCATTTCCTGGTTCGTGCCAACAACGCATTGATCTTCACACTATTCTTTATCAAGTTATTTTCTGTCAAAGTGTTATAGACGAATATGTCGTCATTTCCTGTTTCATTATGATTGAATTTACAGTTATTGCACTGAAAACTTGTATCATGCGGTTAATACTAGTCGTATTTAACTGGACCGGGAGTGTGCCTCCAACTCCGAGATCACTTTCTACATTGAAAACTTGTACCATGCGGTTAGTACTAGTCGTATTTAACTGGACCGGGAGTGTGCCTCCAACTCCGAGATCACTTTCTACATTGAAAACGTGTATCATGCGGTTAGTACTAGTCGTATTTAACTGGACCGGGAGTGTGCCGCCAACTCCGAGATCACTTTCTACATTGAAAACTTGTATCATGCGGTTAGTACTAGTCGTATTTAACTGGACCGGGAGAGTGCCTCCAACTCCGAGATCACTTTCTACATTGAAAACTTGTATCATGCGGTTAGTACTAATCGTATTTAACTGGTCCGGGAGAGTGCCTCCAACTCCGAGATCACTTTCTACATTGAAAACTTGTATCATGTGGTTAGTACTAGTCGTATTTAACTGGACCGGGAGTGTGCCTCCATCTCCGAGATCACTTTCTACATTGAAAACGTGTATCATGCAGTTAGTACTAGTCGTATTTAACTGGACCGGGAGAGTGCCTCCAACTCCGAGATCACTTTCTACATTGAAAACTTGTATCATGCGGTTAGTACTAGTCGTATTTAACTGGACCGGGAGTGTGCCTCCAACTCCGAGATCACTTTCTACACTGAAAACTTGTATCATGCGGTTAGTACTAGTCGTATTTAACTGGACTGGGAGAGTGCCTCCAACTCCGAGATCACTTTCTACACTGAAAACTTGTATCATGTGGTTAGTACTAGTCGTATTTAACTGGACCGGGAGTGTGCCTCCATCTCCGAGATCACTTTCTACATTGAAAACTTGTATCATGTGGTTAGTACTAGTCGTATTTAACTGGACCGGGAGTGTGCCTCCAACTCCGAGATCACTTTCTACATTGAAAACTTGTATCATGTGGTTAGTACTAGTCGTATTTAACTGGACCGGGAGAGTGCCTCCAACTCCGAGATCACTTTCTACATTGAAAACTTGTATCATGTGGTTAGTACTAGTCGTATTTAACTGGACCGGGAGTGTGCCTCCATCTCCGAGATCACTTTCTACATTGAAAACTTGTATCATGTGGTTAGTACTAGTCGTATTTAACTGGACCGGGAGAGTGCCTCCAACTCCGAGATCACTTTCTACACTGAAAACTTGTATCATGTGGTTAGTACTAGTCGTATTTAACTGGACCGGGAGTGTGCCTCCAACTCCGAGATCACTTTCTACACTGAAAACTTGTATCATGTGGTTAGTACTAGTCGTATTTAACTGGACCGGGAGTGTGCCTCCATCTCCGAGATCACTTTCTACATTGAACACGTGTATCATGCGGTTAGTACTAGTCGTATTTAACTGGTCCGGGAGTGTGCCTCCAACTTCGGGATCACTTTCTACACTGAAAACTTGTATCATGCGGTTAGTACTAGTCGTATTTAACTGGACCGGGAGAGTGCCTCCAACTCCGAGATCACTTTCTACATTGAAAACTTGTATCATGCGGTTTGTACTAGTCGTATTTAACTGGACCGGGAGTGTGCCTCCAACTCCGAGATCACTTTCTACATTGAAAACGTGTATCATGCAGTTAGTACTAGTCGTATTTAACTGGACCGGGAGTGTGCCTCCATCTCCGAGATCACTTTCTACATTGAACACGTGTATCATGCAGTTAGTACTAGTCGTATTTAACTGGACCGGGAGTGTGCCTCCATCTCCGAGATCACTTTCTACATTGAAAACGTGTATCATGCAGTTAGTACTAGTCGTATTTAACTGGACCGGGAGTGTGCCTCCAACTCCGAGATCACTTTCTACACTGAAAACTTGTATCATGCGGTTAGTACTAGTCGTATTTAACTGGTCCGGGAGTGTGCCTCCAACTCCGGGATCACTTTCTACACTGAAAACTTGTATCATGCGGTTAGTACTAGTCGTATTTAACTGGTCCGGGAGTGTGCCTCCAACTCCGGGATCACTTTCTACATTGAAAACTTGTATCATGTGGTTAGTACTAGTCGTATTTAACTGGTCCGGGAGTGTGCCTCCAACTCCGGGATCACTTTCTACATTGAAAACTTGTATCATGCGGTTAGTACTAGTCGTATTTAACTGGACCGGGAGTGTGCCTCCAACTCCGAGATCACTTTCTACATTGAACACGTCGTATCATGCGGTTAGTACTAGTCGTATTTAACTGGTCCGGGAGAGTGCCTCCAACTCCGAGATCACTTTCTACATTGAAAACTTGTATCATGTGGTTAGTACTAGTCGTATTTAACTGGACCGGGAGTGTGCCTCCATCTCCGAGATCACTTTCTACATTGAAAACGTGTATCATGCAGTTAGTACTAGTCGTATTTAACTGGACCGGGAGTGTGCCTCCATCTCCGAGATCACTTTCTACATTGAAAACGTGTATCATGCAGTTAGTACTAGTCGTATTTAACTGGACCGGGAGTGTGCCTCCAACTCCGAGATCACTTTCTACACTGAAAACTTGTATCATGCGGTTAATACTAGTCGTATTTAACTGGTCCGGGAGTGTGCCTCCAACTCCGGGATCACTTTCTACATTGAAAACTTGTATCATGCGGTTAGTACTAGTCGTATTTAACTGGTCCGGGAGTGTGCCTCCAACTCCGGGATCACTTTCTACATTGAAAACTTGTATCATGTGGTTAGTACTAGTCGTATTTAACTGGTCCGGGAGTGTGCCTGCAACTCCGGGATCACTTTCTACATTGAAAACTTGTATCATGCGGTTAGTACTAGTCGTATTTAACTGGACCGGGAGTGTGCCTCCAACTCCGAGATCACTTTCTACATTGAACACGTCGTATCATGCGGTTAGTACTAGTCGTATTTAACTGGTCCGGGAGAGTGCCTCCAACTCCGAGATCACTTTCTACATTGAAAACTTGTATCATGTGGTTAGTACTAGTCGTATTTAACTGGTCCGGGAGAGTGCCTCCAACTCCGAGATCACTTTCTACATTGAACACGTCGTATCATGCGGTTAGTACTAGTCGTATTTAACTGGTCCGGGAGAGTGCCTCCAACTCCGAGATCACTTTCTACATTGAACACGTCGTATCATACGGTTAGTACTAGTCGTATTTAACTGGACCGGGAGTGTGCCTCCAACTCCGAGATCACTTTCTACATTGAACACGTCGTAGTGGCTCATAACATTGTTATTTCAAAGTGGGACGTGCGTACTGTAACCATTACCTCCTTTTTTGGACTACTTTATTATAATAAAAGTTATATATATATATATTTGGTCGTTTTATGAACTATTTTAAATATATATTTCATTAAAACTACCTCGCCCTTAAAAGAAGGGTCAACTACTCACCACATCAAAATAAAATAAAATGTTAAAATTGTTTTAAAAAAGCCCTAGTATAGTCTACATTATGATTATGAATTTTCCATAATTAGCAATACTGTATCTTTGCACAAAACTGATTCTTTGAAACAAGTTATGATAGGAAGGAAGGGAATGTTTTATTTAACGACGCACTCAATACATGTTATTTACAGTTTATATGGCGTCGGAAATATGGTTAGGATCACACAGATATTGAGAAAGCAAATCCGCTGTCGCCACTTCGTGGGCTACTCTTTTCGATTAGCAGCAAGGGTTCTTTTATATGCATCATGCCACAGACAGGATAGCACATACCACGGCCGTATATATACCAGTCGTGGTGCACTAGCTGGAGCGAGAAAGAAGTTATGATAGAGTCGTTAAGATCTGCAGCCATGACTCCCTGTCAGAGGGGAGCTGATCTCGACCGCAATATATGGCTCCAACTCCATCTGTAGGAGGACTGCCACTTTCTACATCTGTCAACAAAAGGACGACTCACTGTGTACATACGTGTGTATATAGAATAACATTTACGGTAAGGACTGTAACTATTTGACTAAACTATTGGTCAAATTATTCCCTGAAAGCGAGTTCCTTTAATGTATTACTTAAATATCTTACTGTTGCACCAAGTTTGGCTACTTTTATTCATATACTTGACATTTGCTATTTTCCGCCACAAAGAGTTCTTTAAGTCCAACTAACCCCGATCGTGACCGATTTCGTTTTTCATGCTGTACTTGTGAAAGCCGCTTCGTTCATTATGTGATTTGAATGACTGCATTGTGATGTATCTCCGAGCGCCATACGCCGGTTCCATGACATGCAGTGGAGCTGAAGTTTTCATGAATCTATAACCTTTCAGAGAGGTCTCAAACATCGCGTGTCGAACAAACACTGCTGCCGGGATACGAGTGTTGGGGTGGTGGTCGATGGCGATGGTGGGGCGAATCATGTGTTTATGTATTAGTAGAGGTGGGAGTTGGGGTGGTGGTCGATGGCGATGGTGGGGCGAATCATGTGTTTATGTATTAGTAGGGGTGGGAGTTGGGGTGGTGGTCGATGGCAATGGTGGGGCGAATCATGTGTTTATGTATTAGCAGGGGTGGGAGTTGGGGTGGTGGTCGATGGCGATGGTGGGGCGAATCATGTGTTTATGTATTAGTAGGGGTGGTGGTCGATGGCGATGGTGGGGTGAATCATGTGTTTATGTATTAGTAGGGGTGGGAGTTGGGGTGGTGGTCGATGGCGATGGTGGGGCGAATCAAGTGTTTATGTATTAGTAGGGGTGGGAGTTGGGGTGGTGGTCAATGGCGATGGTGGGGGTGAATCACGTGTTTATGTATTATTAGGGGTGGGAATTGGGGTGGTGGTCGATGGCGATGGTGGGGCGAATCAAGTGTTTATGTATTAGTAGGGGTGGGAGTTGGGGTGGTGGTCGATGACGATGGTGGGGCGAATCATGTGTTTATGTATTAGTAGGGGTGGGAGTTGGGGTGGTGGTCGATGGCGATGGTGGGGTGAATCATGTGTTTATGTATTAGTAGGGGTGGGAGTTGGGGTGGTGGTCGATGGCGATGGTGGGGCGAATCAAGTGCTTATGTATTAGTAGGGGTGGGAGTTGGGGTGGTGGTCTATGGCGATGGTGGGGGTGAATCACGTGTTTATGTATTAGTAGGGGTGGGAATTGGGGTGGTGGTCGATGGCGATGGTGGGGCGAATCAAGTGTTTATGTATTAGTAGGGGTGGGAGTTGGGGTGGTGGTCGATGGCGATGGTGGGGTGCATCATGTGTTTATGTATTAGTAGGGGTGGGAGTTGGGGTGGTGGTCGATGGCGATGGTGGGGTGCATCAAGTGTTTATGTATTAGTAGGGGTGGGAATTAGGGTGGTGGTCGATGGCGATGGTGGGGCGAATCAAGTGTTTTATGTATTAGTAGGGGTGGGAGTTGGGGTGGTGGTCGATGGCGATGGTGGGGTGCATCATGTGTTTATGTATTAGTAGGGGTGGGAGTTGGGGTGGTGGTCGATGGCGATGGTGGGGTGCATCAAGTGTTTATGTATTAGTAGGGGTGGGAATTAGGGTGGTGGTCGATGGCGATGGTGGGGCGAATCAAGTGTTTTATGTATTAGTAGGGGTGGGAGTTGGGGTGGTGGTCGATGGCGATGGTGGGGTGCATCATGTGTTTATGTATTAGTAGAGGTGGGAATTGGGGTGGTGGTCGATGGCGATGGTGGGGTGAATCATGTGTTTATGTATTAGTAGGGGTGGGAGTTGGGGTGGTGGTCGATGGCGATGGTGGGGCGAATCAAGTGTTTATGTATTAGTAGGGGTGGGAGTTGGGGTGGTGGTCGATGGCGATGGTGGGGCGAATCAAGTGTTTTATATATTAGTAGGGGTGGGAGTTGGGGTGGTGGTCGATGGCGATGGTGGGGCGAATCAAGTGTTTTATGTATTAGTAGGGGTGGGAGTTGGGGTGGTGGTCGATGGCGATGGTGGGGTGCATCATGTGTTTATGTATTAGTAGAGGTGGGAATTGGGGTGGTGGTCGATGGCGATGGTGGGGCGAATCAAGTGTTTATGTATTAGTAGGGGTGGGAGTTGGGGTGGTGGTCGATGGCGATGGTGGGGCGAATCAAGTGTTTATGTATTAGTAGGGGTGGGAGTTGGGGTGGTGGTCGATGGCGATGGTGGGGTGCATCATGTGTTTATGTATTAGTAGGGGTGGGAGTTGGGGTGGTGGTCGATGGCGATGGTGGGGTGCATCATGTGTTTATGTATTAGTAGACTGTAGATGAGGATCCATGGAAGTTAGATGTTTTCCTTCATAGAATAAACTTGTAAATACTGAATAGAAATCGAAATATTTTTCATGGAATGACAGGGAAAGTCCCACTCAATGCATTCTGGACTTCCGCGTTTCATTTTCTCGTAAGGAATTGCATAGATGTCCGCGCGCACTTGTGCAATTGCAAGAAATTATAGTCATTCCGCATTTAAGCAGCGTCCACTAGATGAATTTACTTCCGCGTTTCGTTTTCTCGTATGAAATTGCACCGATGTTTGTGTGCACACTTGTGCAATTGCAAGCAATTATAGTCATTCCGCGTTTAAACAGTGCCCACTAGATACATTTACTTCCGGATTTCGTTTCTCGTACCCATGTTCGCGCGCACCGATATAATTTTAGAACGTCCGCGTTTTAGCGTTAAAAATAGTAGTAGTAACAGGAATTCAATTCTAACTTTCATGTAGTTGTGGTAACCTATAGGTTACCAGGCTATATTTTGTGGTAACCTGTAAATGGGTTACAAGACACAATGCTTATTTCGATGCCTGTGTACGTCCGATCGCAATTCGCCCCACCCATACACTGATTACCCAGTAACATATTACACTACTTATGGCTAGTTAGCATGCGACGAACCCCCTATTCATTAATCATGTTTTGTTTATGTGACGGTACATGCTCTTAATTTCTTTTCGCCTGTGGCGATATTAATTGTTTAAGAGGACCGTGTGCAGTTCCAAATGCACTTAGCCCAGATGGGCAATTTGTTACGTAATACCTTCGCGCGACTGTGCATTCCAATATGCACTTAGTCCAGCTGTGGAGGCCATGTGGCCAGTAGTTACGTAATATCTCTGCAAGTGCGGTTTTTACAACCGTGATTTTGGCGACTGGCGACAGAATGTCTGGTCATCTAAGGAAAGATACCGACTCTGTGAGAGGTGGAAATATCAGATGATACGTGAGGTACCGCCTTGTACCCCCAGGCGATATTCGCTGTCTCTGAGAGTTTTGAATAAGTAGCTAGGATTTTAGAGTATAAGGGAGAAACATAAGGAAGGCTCCAGGGGATCGCTGTCCGTCCGGACTGGTAAATAATTTTTATTTCTGCTCTGTGTATAACCTTGATGTGATTGATGTGACTTTAAATATTTTAATACTGTATTATAACAATATTATTTAGACGGTGCTGCCGGTCGTCTGACGCAGTAATTTGTAGGCTCACTGTCCAGTTAGGAATAGAGTTGTAATTCCTTTATTAATTAAGTTCCCCTGGAAGCGTTTCTCAATTATCACACGTTATTGAACGAGTAGTAGGGGTTAATTAAAATTTAACCAGTTAGGAATAGAGTTGTAATTCCTTTATTAATTAAGTTCTCCTGAAAGCGTTTCTCAAGTATCACACGTGTGGGTGTTGTGTCACGGTGAAGTGATTAGCATATTGTGTAAACTAGACACCTAGAGATTAACTAATTAAGTGATCAGTTCTGGGTTGTTATTATTTGTTGTTGTTAATTAACTACTGCGGCAGTACATTTGTCAGCGTAGGTTAATACAGATTCCAAAGTGTATTGTGTTTTTGTTGTGTTTTCTAGTGAACTAAACGTGCTATAATAATATATACTTATATAAGATCGTATCTCTGATCATACCTAGAGACGAGCCACAGCGGGTATAACCGCCCGTTACAGATAGATCTAATAGATATACAGTTAGGAGAGATATTTGGACAATCGTGTTTCATTCAGTTACGGGTATTATAGGATCCCCGTGACAGTTTATAATGATTGTTTACCTTAATGTGCATGTTAGTTTTATTTAATAGCGCCGTGGTGTTCAGTCTTTTAAAAGTACATTGTCTGTTTTTGCATATGTTCTGGTTGTAGAGTTGTTATAAACGGATATCTACGATTAACGACGACAGTCGTGTAGTCCTGACCACACTGATCTAGTCGTGACCGTATCATCTCTGTTAATCGCACGTCAGTCAGATGGATGGGTTCGCCATTATTCTCCAATCCTACACTAATATGTGCAAATGGGAGTCTTCACCGAACAGTACGTGCAAATTGGTCCATTGCTAAATTGCACATTGTTCATTGCCATTGAATGATACATTCAATGGCAATGAACAATGTGCAATTTAGTTTTTCGCATTGCATTTTTCAATTAATTGTTAGCTATTAGTGGTTAGTGAGAGAGACGATCTGGCTATCTGCATCAGTTAATGGTTAGCTATTAGTGGTTAGTGAGAGAGACGATCTGGCTATATGCATCAGTTAATGGTTAGCTATTAGTGGTTAGTGAGAGAGACGATCTGGCTATATGCATCAGTTAATGGTTAGCTATTAGTGGTTAGTGAGAGAGACGATCTGGCTATCTGCATCAGTTAATGGTTAGCTATTAGTGGTTAGTGAGAGAGACGATCTGGCTATCTGCATCAGTTAATGGTTAGCTATTAGTGGTTAGTGAGAGAGAGACGTCGGTGTAACTAATTGTGTTACACCTCTCGAATGATCCTTTAAAACTGATTCAAGGTTGATGCCTGTACTGGGACGTGAACCAGCATCTGTTGGGTTTTGACATTTTACTACATGTACATTATTGCCGTATGTACAACATACCTCCATACATTAGAGAACGAGACAGTGCTGGAGCTAATACTCAAATTCGGGCAAAAACGATAGAAAATTTCGGGCAAAATTAGCTGACCTGAACACTTTTCACCATATATTTCCATCACTCTACTCACAATGTTGGTTGAAATCCATGTAAAAGGCGTCGTTAAATAAAACAAACTTTACTTTACCATGTAAAACTGCATAGTGATTCGTTTGCAACCCTATTTATTTGTTTGGAAGTATTGCTAATACGAATAAATGTTGTTATACAAATTCGGGCATTTTCGTTGAATTCTGGCAAAACTCGGCTCCCCCCGCCCCCTACAAAAATGGGAGTCTGTACATCTATGCCTCCATATCGTGGTATAGCTTCAATTAGTGACAGAACGCTAACCTGACGTGCAATAGGTCGTAGGATTGAACCCCCTGTGTAGACCCCTTGCAGTTTGCCCAGTTTAATCGTAATGGACGACGGGTATATCACAGGTCGTTGTGTATGGTTTTCTGTCTACTGGATATTTGATATTATCTTTGGTTCTGTTTTGTAGCGACGGAACTTTTCCTTGTCACAATTATCACATATTATATAGCAAACAGCCACAGTTTAAAAACTCGAAGTGTCCTTAAACATATATTCCTTGTCACAATTATCACGTATTATATAGCAAACAGCCAGAGTTTAATAACTCGAAGTGTCCTTAAACAAATATTCCTTGTCACAATTATCACGTATTATATACCAAACAGCCAGAGTTTAAAAACTCGAAGTGTCCTTAAACAAATATTCCTTTTCTGTTCTGTCTCTCCGACGGGACCTGCGTCACGTCCTAGCAGGAGACATTATTCAATTTCGAGACGCCATTTTGAATTGACAGGCGGTCGGTGTGTTTTAGTATTTAATGAGGAATCAGTGTATGACGGGCGGGCTGAAGAAGTGCGACGCGTGCGGTATGAACGTCTCCTAACTCGGCGAGATTTATAGGACGTATTCCAGATTGCAGCGATACTGGGGGCTTCGGGCATCACCCTTATTACCCCAGTAAACGAGGGGAATTCTCCAAACTGCAATAAAAACTAACAACCCGGACAGACTGACACACAGAATGCGATGACCGGATTGATAGAGTTATGTTTAATCAAAGAGTGAAAAAAAATCACATTTGTTGCCTTTTCCTGGCAAATATAAATTAGTTTTCATATGAGGGCAAGTTTAATTTGGAATTGGTTTTGGGGGGTTTTCACTAAAGAATAAAAGACAATATTTACTGCAACCTCAAAAACTTATAAAATGTCTCTTTTCTAAAAACGTTTCACCTTTATTTTCATTTTATTTGAAATGTTTACTGACCTTTAGTTACTAGTATTTTAAAGTCATAAGTTCATTTAGAACAGATTATCGGGATTTGTTTGTTTTGTTTGATTTTTGTTTGTTTTTAAATGATGGCTTGAAGACTTGCATGTCGCACCAAGGTTACTGACAAAAATTGTAAATAGCAATAACACTCTAGTTGTGTTTGTGTTCTGCATTAATAAGTAAGTAGAGAGCGGGACGTAGCCTAGTGGTAAAGCGCTCGCGTGATGCGTAGTTGGTCTAGGATCGATCCCCGTCGATGGGCCCATTCAATTGGGTTATTTCTCGGTCCAGCCAGTGCATCACGACTGGTATATCAAAGACCGTGGTACTAGTATGTGCTAACCTGTCTGTGAGATGGTGCATATTAAAGATCCCTTGCTACAACTGGGAAACTGTAACGGGTTTCCTCTCTATGAGGGCGGGATGTAGCCCAGTGGTGGGACCATTGGACTATTTCTTGTTCCAGCCAGTGCACTACGACTGGTATGTCAAAGGCAGTAGTATGGGTTATCCTGTCTGTGGGATGGTGCATATAAAAGATCTCTAGCTACTTATGGAAACAAAATGTAAAGTGTTTCTTCTCTAAGACTATATGTCAAAATTACAATATGTTTGACATCCAAATATCCGATAAATAAATCAATATGCTCTAGTGGCGTCGTTAAACAAAACAAACTTCAATAAGAAAACAGTGTTATTCAATGGGGAAACAAGACGGTAGTTAATTGTATATTGTTTTAATAAGATGTTATTCCAGGGAGGTCATATCGCAGCTTTATTTAATACTTTAAGAACAAACTTTGATACCCACTAATTGAACCCCACACTATACAAGTCGACTCTGGTCAGAGTTGGCCTAATTGACTAAACCCTGGGAGCTTTACAATATCGCACGACAGTGCTAAACGACCTGCAAATGACGATGTGATTTTCGTTAGGAGAGTTTAACAGAGCTATCTGAAGCAGGGCCTAGTTGTCGAGTAATTTAGCCAAATGGAGATTTAATTCCCCCCAACCGACAGCCCTAAGAGGATTAGACCTGTATCTGAGCACTAGTACAGTTACTAAGTGCTGGTGTTGCTCTAAACATCGTAAACTGTAAGGGTTGCTAGAAGGGGCGCTCTGATTACACTTAGTGGTGCGAGGCGGAGAACGGGGGTAGTTGCATCCTAAAACAAATACGGGTAATGCAGGCGTGTAGACAGGGGGAGGGGGGGGGGTTCGGGTGTCGAACTCTCCTGATTTGCTTAAAGGGAATTTTCTTCTTTTAAAAAAACCCCTATATTTTCTGGGAATGCAGGACTCGAACCACCACCCTGAAACTTCGCTCACCAACGTGTTTGTGTGCGTGTATGTGTGTGTTTCTGTGTGTGTGTGTGTGCGAGAGAGAGAGAGAGAGAGAGAGACGGGGTTGTCAATATAGTGGACTTGGGCACAGTCTCTAGGGGGCACAGTCTCTAGGGGACACAGGCCTGATTGATAAAATTGATTTATATAGAATAAGACAAAAAACATAAATTTTCGTCCTCAAGTGGGGGTGAGGATCGGGAACAGCATCCTCTGCCCCCACCCCCACCCCCACCCCCGGGTTCCTACGGGCCTCATAACGAGAGTGCTTTCAGTAAATCACTTAAGACGAGACCCCAGCCCTGTTCTATTTTCTTGACATGCATTACTGCCTGTCCCCAGAGATGATAATACATATCCGTGATATATCGGTACACTAAAAGCTTTATAAGTAGACGAGTACTCTGCCGTGCTGCGCTGCCATGATGCTCACCCCGGATTCTCTAATCATCCCATTACTCACCATTGCTCATCTTTGTTCCCGACCTGCATTATTAATTACTCCACTTAATCTCGCTACAAGCTAGGGTTGTGTGTGTGGGATGGGGGGGGGGGGGGCATCTTGTTTTCCCGTTCAGGATTGATTGTCATGACGATGTTTACCGCGACTACTGAATGTTACAGAAGTCTCTTTATGCTAGGGCGCGTTGTCACTGTGTGAGTTATAGTAGCGATTTGTAACACGTTCCATTGTCAGAACATAGGCCTATTTACGGCACCGACAAGTTGTGGAAGCGTAATTGTTAGAATGATTCCTACTGTAAGATAACGAAACTCGTAAAAAGAAATGATCATATATTTGTTAATATAATCGGTGGTGTAGTGGTTCAGACTGGTGGGTACTGGGTTCATGTCCCACCTGAGAAAATGGGGGATAGTTTTACATTTCAGTTTTAACCCAGAGTAAGTTCACCGCTAGGCTCAATAGATATACACCGAGTTTCAGCCGCTTCACGGGTTCAGTAATGAGTGTATGACCCCAAAATGGGGGATGATTACCCGGCATACACTGCAGGTTCCATGTACCCTCATCTTCGCAAAATGGTGTACCCTAGCATCGGGTGTTATCGAGATAGCCAAACGTAGAGCACTGTCCTGTCAAGTAGTTCCATACCGAAATCTAACTTGGGGGAATACAGCGGCTTCAACACTCATCTCATGATCATCATCTATAAGTATTTGTGATGTCCTAGCACACATTTTTTTCTATGTATTAAATGTTTATGACGTCTTAAAACCTGTTGCCATAACGTAGTAGTAGACTATTTATCCAAATTAGCAAAAGGAATGCCGTATGTACTTTCCCACATGCTGGGCTGCACATACCATTACATTCGACAATGGTATAACACTGGCTACAACGGAAAGAACTCAAATGGTACACCGATGTGGCTCGATCATATGACCCTTGATGCTTCAGGCGAATTCTGCCGGTACAAGAACTTTATCCCACTCCAACCGTAACGAGGAAATCTTTCCTTTCAGATGTTCATTGATTTCAATTCGTGTTGACGTATCGGTTCTCTCGAAAACCCACAGCACTATCTTGCTTAGTTGAGTGACGTTTAGCCGGATGCCCAGCGCTTCACCTACTCCCACAGAGGGCGCCACACGCCGCGGGGGAGTTGCAATGCACACCAGAAAATGATCCCACTGGCTAATTAAATTCATGGCAAACGAGCATTTGATTAAGAAATTGATTTATCGGAGGATTGCTGATGGGTTATCTTTGACGGCGATAATGTTATTTAGAAACTGATTTTAAACACTCCAGTGTAAAATTTCCCGCATGGGAAGCAGATAAAGTAGAATAAATATTTACCCGACAAGAGCCGCTGCATATCCCCCGCATCAAACCGCTGGCCTTGCCCGGGGTCGGACCCGAGGGAGACATGCCTGAACCTCAATGGCTTGACGTTCAAAAATGGCTCACGGTAATCCAAAGCACATTAACAAAATATAATATCTAGAATTTCCGTGGTACTTTAAGTTGGGCGGTGTGCGTGCATACCCCTAGCACTCTCCCCTGGATCCGCGCCTGCATTCGCTGTACAACAATACGCACAAACTAAGAAAAGGAAGAACGACAGCGTAGCACATCAGCCTCATTGCATGTTCAGCGACAACGAGCGCGCTAACATTCGCCCATATTATGTGGGAGAGTACATATAAAAGATCCCTTGCTGCATTTGACAAAATGTAGCGGGTTTCCTCTAATAACGACGTGTCAGAAATGTCAAATATTTGACATCCAATAGCCGATGATTAATTAATCAATGTGCTCCAGTGGTGTCGTTAAACAAAACAAACTTTTCTTTGTTTTTCAGTGTGCGTTAGGGCTTTAGGATCGATCTTCATCGGCGAACCATTCATGTTTGTACCCTGTCCCGATGAGTGCAAAGTTAAACTTTGTTTTTCAGTGTGCGATGGGCTTTAGGGTCGATCTTCATCGGCGAACCATTCATGTTTGTACCCTGTCCCGATGAGTGCAAAGGTAAAGTTTGTTTTTCAGTGTGCGATGGGCTTTAGGATCAATCTTCATCGGCGAACCATTCATGTTTGTACCCTGTCCCGATGAGTGCAAAGTTAAAGTTTGTTTTTCAGTGTGCGATGGGCTTTAGGATCGATCTTCATCGGCGAGCCATTCATGTTTGTACCCTGTCCCGATGAGTGCAAAGTTAAACTTTGTTTTCCAGTGTGCGATGGGCTTTAGGATCGATCTTCATCGGCGAGCCATTCATGTTTGTACCCTGTCCCGATGAGTGCAAAGTTAAACTTTGTTTTTCAGTGTGCGATGGGCTTTAGGATCGATCTTCATCGGCGAACC
This sequence comes from Gigantopelta aegis, assembly GCF_016097555.1. Classification (NCBI taxonomy): domain Eukaryota; kingdom Metazoa; phylum Mollusca; class Gastropoda; order Neomphalida; family Peltospiridae; genus Gigantopelta; species Gigantopelta aegis. The sequence goes on from NC_054706.1 coordinate 3,778,202, forward strand.
ATTCATGTTTGTACCCTGTTCCGATGAGTGCAAAGTTAAAGTTTGTTTTGTTTATTGACACCACTAGAGCACATTGACTAATCAATCATCAGCTGTTGGTTGTCAAACATTTTGTAATTCTGACACGTAGTCATCAGACGAAACCTAGTATATTTTTCCATTAGAAACAAGGGATCTTTTATATTCAATTTTCTACAGATAGGACAACACATACCACGACATTTGATATTGCAGTCGTTTGGTATTGGTTGGGACGAGAAAGGCGCCAAGGAGATTCTATCGTTCGACCGATACACCCCTGGTGACTGCTCTACCAACAGCTGGATCCCGCCTCAGACCAGTGCAAAGTTCAAAATGGCAATTGATGGAGATTATCACGTAAATTGCTTGTTTAATGGATTGTACAAGGTTACATGTACTGAGTTATCCCAAAATCGTTTAAAATCCTCCCTGTAGTTGATATAAACCAGTTGATATAAATCAGCCCTAGCAAGACTTCCATTTGCTCCTCCCCTAAAAAACCTCAAAACTAAAAAATCGAACTAAAAAACAACAACAACAACAACAAAAAGAACCCCACGTATCCTGCTTTTCCACTTTATTTAAAACACTATCATACCTTATCATATATTAAAAATAAAGCATAATACGGATAATTTGGCCAAATTATTTCAACTTTCGTTTGACTGTTCGTACATACGAAATTAATTTAGATAAGAATCTTATTTGAAATACTAGAAAACATTATAGTATCCAGAACTGCATTGGTTACAGTGATATTTATATTCTAAGAAAATGTAATTTTAATAATATAAACACAATTTATGTGCCGAAAACCTTTTAAAATGGCTACAAAATGAGAATATTTCCGTTACCATCTGTTGGTACGAGAACGCTATCGTCTACGAGCGTAATGTTTGGGCGGGACTGACACTTCTGCACCGATTTCAAATGGTGATAAACAGCCAATGATCGCATTAGTAGACTCATAATTTAACCGTCGTTTACTAAGAATGAGCCATCTGGGAATGTAAAGTAAATTTCGTATTCCGATGAGAGAGATCCGATTGCCTATACCGCCCATAGTGTATTGCACAGAGGTCTCAAATTACAATGACCGTCTTTAAACGAGTCAAATGTCAGTGGTGGACCTCATAAATAAAACCACTAACTGTGTTTTACTACCAGCTGCAATCTGTCGAGCCGGAAGTCATTGTTTTCAGATATCTCTTGATGACGTCATATTTAGCACTAGAAAGGTCATGAGTTAGTTAGTATTAAAATCGCCCAGTACACCACAAGTGATACTTTCACAGTGAGGAAATGGTTTAAACATTATTTATTTCACAAAAGAAATGGATTGGCAAACAGGCCTCTCCACAGTGAGGAAATATGGAAAATATTCCCCGCGTGGTTAGTATTAAAATCGCCTAGTACACAAGAAGTGAAACTTTCACAGTGAAGAAATATGGAAAATATTCCCCGCGTGGTTAGTATTAAAATCACTCAGTACACCAGAAGTGATACTTTCACAGTGAGGAAATATGGAAAATATTCCCCGCGTGGTTAGTATTAAAATCACCTAGTACACCAGAAGTGATACTTTCACAGTGAGGAAATATGGAAAATATTCCCCGCGTGGTTAGTATTAAAATCACCTAGTACACCAGAAGTGATACTTTCACAGTGAGGAAATATGGAAAATATTCCCCGCGTGGTTAGTATTAAAATCACCTAGTACACCAGAAGTGATACTTTCACAGTGAGGAAATATGGAAAATATTCCCCACGTTATGAGCGATACAGATTTGTTATAACGCCGTATAGTGCTCACTTGAATGTATTTGTCTAGTTTGGACAGTAAATAACAGTCATACTGAATCATACGTTGAAACTCAAATTTCATTCAAACGCACATGAGGTCGGGGTCACAATTTGATCTGTAGCATCCAAAGGCAAGAGAGTTGACGTCGGTATCATTTCTTTCATAAACTAGACATGTTCCAGGTTCAGAAAAAGGTATGATACAAAAGTATGTCTTTCCGGGCACCTTTATTTTCATTTGGGTTTTTGGCTTTGGTAACTCGCATAGTACCCAGTCGTTTGCACATGTTCATCTATACATACTAATGCTAAAGTGTCGGCTAAAACTGTTCTAATATAAAGGCGTGTGGTAAATGAAGACTAGCTGAGCAAAATCACAATGGATGTTAACTTCCTAGACTAAACGCGTTTCAAGCCAGAGATATTAAATATTTTGAAGAATCCTGGACTAAGGTCTGTTAGGCTCTGTTAGACAACAAGCATCCTCTTTGCAAGTCTTTTAGCATTGCACCGCGAGATCGCAAAGTGGCGAGAGTTTAGTGAATTAGGCCCCTGGACAATGGAATAAATGAGCTCACATTTAGGGTTATCACCAGTGGCGTGAGTTCAGGAGATCTGGCGCTTACAAACACTTCGACCGTCTTCCATCGTATCCTGTGCTACCACATTCATTTAACCTTAGACTCAAAAATCAAATACGACATCCCAACACGACAATCATATCGGCTATGGGATGTCAAACAAACGTATTTGACGATCAACATCAACATATTTTTATGTAAATAAACTCTCAATAAAACACTTCACAAACATTTGTAAAAAGAGTCACTCATGAATGACAAAGTGACGCATATCAACAACATGCCAAAAATAAAATCTTGAAAAAGCCAAAAACAAACGACATGGTCAGTCCATGAAAACAGGTTATGGACCTGTGGTACGCAAACCAATATTGCACAAAACTATTAATACAAAATTGTTTTTTTTTAAACATTTTCACTGATGCTCATAGATGTCATTTTAAATCATTTTAAGACGTGCAGGAGATTGTGCTAAATTAGAGCGCTCGGCTTCATGAATATGACTTTTAATGTGGAGGACAAAACCATGCACACTTTCAAAGGCGTATCTCTGCACAAGAGTTTCGTGTTCCCTAGCAATATGTACGGTCTTTAGTTAAAAAGCCGACAGCCAGCGCTTTAGACTAAAAATCTGAGTTGAAAGACTCAAAAGCGATCTTTCATATATCTGAATATGAATACAGAATTGTTTTCGCTACAAATATTCAATAATTGACCACAAATTTCTACATATCTGAGCATTTCTAGATATCGCGAACTACAATTTTAACTACATGTAATTTTGGAACCTAAAAACAAAAAAACGAACAAAATTAAATTAAATGTAATGAAAACAAATGAAATAAAATAAAATAAAGTAGAAATACAAATAGAAATGAAGTACAAAATGTTTATATATGTATATATATATATATATATATATATATATATATATATATATATATATATATATATATATATATAATTAAATTGGACAGTATTCTGTGATATTCGAACCTAGAATGCTGACGTCAGTGAGATTCGTAATTAAACATTATAGTGAATATATCTAAAACGTGATGCTGTACAAAAGTCTGTGTTTTCCTATGTAATATTATTTCACGTGAATCACGTCTGTCACTCCTATCAGTTGTAATTACAATATACTGACACATGGTGCTACTCGTTTAGGACTTTACCGAAAAACCCAAATGACCAATATCGAGAATGAAAATGATCGTTATTACTGAATGAGCAAGATAAAACAATTACTTTATAATAATTAATCATTATGGAATACGCGAGAGCACTGATATCAAATACCATCATGACGGAGTATTTCAATATTTCTAACTGAAGAATAACAAATCATGCAACCAATGCTAACATTGAGTAACGACATTTATTGTCTTCTTACGAAATCCATTGTGGGTCGAATATACGTCATGTTGAGGTACCGTATTCCAATATAAAAAGGTTGTTTACAACGTGAAGACGCCTCAGTCACAGTAGGATTCTTAGCATCTTCACTTAATTGTTTAGATTTATCTTTTCTAAATCATTTGATCTTCTCTGAGCGGTTCAATTACAGACCGGTATCAGTGGGAAGGGCAATCATTACTTGAGAATCAAATAATTACACTTCCACAATCCGATTTTTAACCCGCTGATAAGACCGTATATCAGTGCATGTTCAGATAGACAATGTATGGGGACAGTTTGCAGACGAAGGGAAGAGAAAATGTTTTGTAGTGAAACATCTGACAGGATTTGCGTACGACAATGATGCTGTTGGTGTATTATGGAGTACATGTATATCAAAATAAATATGCAGGATGAAAAGACAAATCCAGACAAACAGAAGCCAAGATATATATGTATGTATGTACGTATGTATGTATGTACGTATTTTTATATTTTGAATATCTCTGTTGTATGTATGTCGGGTTTTGACTTAAACATACATATATTAAACATACATATATTCAATGACGCACTGGCACAGGGGATATTAAAATCCTTTATTGCCTTCACAAATTTCCTCATGCCGTTACCAAGACCCGAACCTGTGGCACCCAATCGCTCGCAATTGTTGGGCCGGAACGCTACCAATGAGACCAACTACGTTCCACAAAAATAGAACGATCGTTAGTCGATCATATTCGTGCCTGTCCAACAACCACGCGGTTCTAAGGCCCCATGGCTTGGCAACGTTTGACTTACATGCAGATGTGGACAGATCTGGCACTGGCTATATATGTATTTTTATATTTTGAATATTGCTGTTGTATGTATGTCGGGTTTTGACTTAAACATACATATAGTCAATGACGCACTGGCACAGGGGATATTAAAATCCTTTATTGCCTTCACAAATATCCTCATGCCGTTACCGAGACCCGAACCTGTACGTATGTATGTATGTAAGTACGTACGTATGTACGTGTGCGTATGTGTGCGTGTGCGTGCGTGTGCGTGTGGAGGGTGGGATATATATATACAAGTATACATATATATATATATAATAGTTGCTTACGGTTATGTCCTAGGACTGGATTTGTTCTTAAAATATTGTGTGTATACATTCACACTTATGACACAGATTGGATTTGTTACCTGCAATACTCTAACAACACCTCATTCGCATTCTTTATCATGAAATGGACAAACTAAAATGGTTAAGCCAAATAGGATCTGAAGCTTTTTATACGAAAATCAAGAGCTATACCAAATGAGCCAGTTGGTAAAACCAGACATCATAGATAAAATGGATGGATTAAAACAATTACACTTTTATATTATAAATGGGTTTTTTTAGTGTGGTTCGAGAAGATCCTTATTAGTGTGCCTTTTTAAAGTACTTTTTTTTCACTTCCATTACTTTGCTTACTGTATATGAATACAAACATTACTGTAGTGATATCTTTAACATATCTCAACTATTGATATGTTGTGTTCCGTATAGGATTACTGTACTGATATCTTTAACATATCTCAGCTATTGATATGTTGTGTTCCGTATAGGATTACTGTAGTGATATCTTTAACATATCTCAACTATTGATATGTTGTGTTCCGTATAGGATTACTGTAGTGATATCTTTAACATATCTCAACTATTGATATGTTGTGTTCCGTATAGGATTACTGTACTGATATCTTTAACATATCTCAGCTATTGATATGTTGTGTTCCGTATAGGATTACTGTAGTGATATCTTTAACATATCTCAACTATTGATATGTTGTGTTCCGTATAGGATTACTGTAGTGATATCTTTAACATATCTCAGCTATTGATATGTTGTGTTCCGTATAGGATTACTGTAGTGATATCTTTAACATATCTCAACTATTGATATGTTGTGTTCCGTATAGGATTACTGTAGTGATATCTTTAACATATCTCAACTATTGATATGTTGTGTTCCGTATAGGATTACTGTAGTGATATCTTTAACATATCTCAAAATATGTTGTGTTCCATATAGGATTACTGTAGTGATATCTTAAACATATCTCAACTATTGATATGTTGTGTTCCGTATAGGATTACTGTAGTGATATCTTTAACATATCTCAACTATTAATATGTTGTGTTCCGTATAGGATTACGGCAAACCACCAAAGATCTAGTCTGATCTAAATACACCCTGTCACCATTACACCAAACCACCAAAGATCTAGTCTGATCTAAATACACCCTGTCACCATTACACCAAACCACCAAAGATCTAGTCTGATCTAAATACACACTGTCACCATTACACCAAACCACCAAAGATCTAGTCTGATCTAAATACACCCTGTCACGAATACACAAAACCACAAATGATATTTTATCTACATACACCCTGTCACGAATACACAAAACCACAAATGACCTATTATTTAAATACACTCTGTCACGACTACGCCAATCCTGTCATGGACGGAGGAGCCGGCTCTTGTTCTGAATGTGCACGTAAAACCCTATTACCTGACCTGACTACGCCAAACCGCAGGTCAGGTCATAGGGCTTTACGTGCAAATTCAGAGCAAGCTGTTGTAGCACACGCCTGTTCTGGGCACAAGAGCCGGCCTCGGCCGGCTCCTCCGTCCAGGACAGGAAAGGTGGGGGAGGGACCGCCTGGGAGCACCAGCAATCCGACCGTGGTCGGTAACAGGCAGGGGGGTGGTAATAGTGCTACGGAATTTTGAAGGAGCAAAGTAAAATGCCAAATGGAAAAGGTGCGCAATTTTGATTTAAGGAAGTTTGGCGCGAACGGTTTGTCAAAAGGAAAGATCAAGAGCTAACATAGGTTTTGAATTTAATGAGTCGAGAGTAGTGCCAAACCGCAAATGATCTATTATCTAAATACACCCCGCCATAGTATAATCCAATACCCAAAATGTGATGGTGATTTAACGAGCAGGCGGCGTTCTGTGGGTTTGATCCGAGGCGTGTTTCTCTCGGTCCTCTAGTGACCGTACAACCGTTGATCACGTCACGCACGCCGCTAAACAACCGTCTGGGTAATACATCATAGAAATCACTCTGCTGGGCCGCGGAATTCTCATATCACTCATAGATCATGGGTCAAAGGTCAACATCATGTCAGACTGCCTTTATTAAAAACGATCTATATGTAAGTCATTATGCATCATTACAAGTTGGTATCTGCTTCGATGGTGTAGCTGTTGGTAGCTGTTGGGTCCAAACCCAAACACCTGCTTGTAGTCAGAGAGTACAAAAACAAACGTACACAACACCTCAGCACGGTGTCTAGTATAATATGTTGTTTTTTACATTTAGTCGTGAGAGAGAGAGAGAGAGAGAGAGAGAGAGAGAGAGAGAGAGAGAGAGAGAGAGAGAGAGAGAGAGAGAGAGAGTTAGTTTTAGTGATTCAGTGGAGATGATCAAGGGCACTAAATCAACGTTCGTCTCTTACTGTGTATTAGTTATATCAACAAAAAACCCGGGATGCTCCCAAGTAATTGTTTAGTTATACAACAAGACCTAAGCTTTGCTGTTTTTCAAAATTACAATGGTGTTCATATTTTACTAACTACTAGCAATTAACAATTAATCTCTGCTATGGACAGCAATTTTAGGCGATGGAGATGCGAGATTATAAATTTAACACTCATTATAAACGAAAAGAAATGCATTTTAAAAACCAAACATGACTGTGTAGACCACCATTATTGCCACGTTTAGTTCGCAGTTTCACGATGATCAAATAGCATTGATTTCCTTTCATGTCAGTCGTGTTCTCTGTCGTAATTTGACATATTATGTAAATAAAAGAACCGGTTTCAATCACAGAAAATATCTATTTTTGGCCGAATGTGTTTTCAAAGTCTAGGCCATGACGCCGGTCTGGATGCGTCCTCTAATAACACTTCACCCATTAACAGACCAGTATCTTGGCCGAGGTGATACCACATGTTACTGACCCCCAGACCGGGTTAACGACCATTTGAAGGACATTTTGTGGAGGAGGTGGTGATGGTTCTAGTGGATTTGATGCTCCGTAAACACCGTTATTACGTATAATCTCGCGAGAAGACGGTTTCTACGTTAACAAGACCAACATTCGGAACAAGTGGTTACTAAAAGGCGTACAGAGGGATGCGTGATTACCACATTGTCTGTAATCATTTCCTTTATGTTCCTCTTTCTTCACTTTAATATTTCCAGATCCAACATTAGCAACATATGAATACCAGTTCAGTGATAAAAAAAAAGATTTCGTGGATAGCTAAAAGATCATCAACGGTTTTACCCCTTGATCTTTGTAAAGAAGTTGAAAATACCATTGGCCTCTGTATTAAACTGTACACGGTAAATTTGGTGGAATTCAGCTTTTGAAAAGGTCAACTGTGCTTTGATTTTGGACAATTTAACTTGTACTTTCAGTAAAAAAAAAAAACCAAACCCTCAAGACTTACAGTACATCTACGGCTTAATGGCAAGACACCTCATATCTTGTAGCTAGGATCGTTCCCCATCGGTGGACCCACTGGGCTATTTCTCGTTCCAGCAGTGCACCACAACTAGTATATCAAAGGCCGTGGTATGTGCTATCCTCTCTGTGGGATTATGCATATAAAAGACCCCTTGCTACTAATGGAAAAATATGGCGAGTTTCTTTTCTAAGACCATACGTCAAAATAACCAAATGTATGACATCCAATAGCCGATAATTAATAAATCAATATGTTGTAGTGGTGTCGTTAAACAAAACAAACTTTCTTATCTTGTAGATGCACCATTTTGTAAAAATTAAAAAAAAAAATCTTAACTATATGTTACTGAAATTTGTTTTGGCCTGTGCTTATACTGGTATATATCACCGAATACTTTAAAACATTGACGTAATGAAAACAAAATCACTGGAATGTTTCTCTTTTACAATGTACTAGTACTCTAATTCACCTCCTCTCGAAAGTGTACCATTTCTACAATTATAGTCTGTATAATTAGAACGGACGAGAGATTCAGCTTACTTTCAATGTTTATACACGTGGGTAGCTATAGAGATGCAAATAAACATTGAACCATGGACAAAGCAGAAAAATAATAATATTGTGAGCATGGAGAAGTTTAATAAGTGTACAGGGAGGGACACTGCGGGGATAATGTGATTCCGGTATTATCATGGCAGGCTAGATCAATGAACTCTGATAAGTATAGCTTTTAGTCGTTAAGCTGTTGTCGCCATACCAGTGATGACACGGATTAGTGGATTAAAACATGTGTGACACTCTACATTAACAGTTACCGGCCTCGCTGGTGTCGTGGTTAACCCATCGGACATAAGGCTGGTAGGTACCACCCAGAGAGAGTTTTAACAAGTCAATGGGTAGGTGTAAGACCACTTCACTCTCTTCTCTCTCACAAACCACTAACAACTAACCCACTGTCCTGGAAAGATAGCCCAGATAGTTGAGGTGTGTGCCCAGGACAGCCTGCTGGAACCTTAATTGGATAGAAGCACGAAAATAAGTTTTAAAAAGGGGAAAAAGTACATTAACCACCGATCTCAGTTGTGTGGTGTTGAGCCGTTAGATTGAATCTGAAAGACAAAACCATTATGCATGGTCAAAACCGTATTTCTGCACAATTCAGAGTCGAATGGGCATTTTGCAAAATATTGGATGGTTCCAATTCCCTGATATAGATCTCACTACGCGGAACACTAAAGACAAAACCGTTAACCAATGGGGTAGAAAATTAATATCTCTTTATAAGTCTAGTGGGCTGAGAATTGTGAATGCAGACATGCTGGTGACAAAGATGGTAAAATTACTTTTTATAATATTAATGGCACTAGTCTTATAGACTATGTCCTTCTACATGAATCGTGTTTTGATACAATTCAGCAGTTTGCCTCTGGCACATTTAACTGTTTTTCAGACCATGCACCGGTATGTTTCTCAGTAGCACATTCCTTTAATGAAGTGGTTAACGAGGTAATAGACGAACTGAAACAGAATAATACTAACGTTAAGTGGAATGATGAGCACAACGAGGATATTGTTAAGAAATTTACTGAAAACAGAGATAACCTAGTAAACATATGCAATGTGACTGACTATAGTCAAGTAACTATAAATACATGTGTGGATGATTTCACACGCGAATTGAACAATCTCATATTACCTTACTGTTCGGTTACAACACCTAAAGGTCCAAATGTTAAAGATGAAGATAAACCATGGTTTAATGACATATGTAAAGAACGATACAGACAATATAGAAAAACCATCAAAGTTTTTAACAAAAATAAATCAAGAGATAATCGTATTAAACTTATTCAACCAAAAGTAATATACAAACAATTAGAACGCAAATTGAAAAGACATTACAAGTCCACACAAGGTAACAAATTAAACTATTTACGAAAAAACAACCAGAAAATGTTTTATAAACAATTTGAGAAACGAAAACATGTCAAATCAGAACTTACTAGTGATGACTTTTATAATCATTTCTATCATCTTGCGTCTAACAACCCGACAACCAATAGCGAAGTTGAAGATTTCTTAACTAATTATGACATGAATACTGACGATCAAATAGAGTGCTCTTTAGATCAAGACATAACCGAAAGTGAAATATCAAGTGCTATACATAAGTTAAAGAAGGACAAATCTTGTGGCTATGATGGTCTTCTTAATGAATACTCCATTAATTGCATAAATGTATTGATGCCATGTCTATTGATGTTATTCAATGCTGTTTTTAAATCAGGCCATTTCCCACAGAGTTGGGCAATAGGTTGTATAGTGCCAGTTTTTAAAAAGGGAAATGCCAATGATACGGATAATTTCAGAGGCATCACCTTAGTTAGCTGTTTAGGAAAACTGTTCACCACTATTATGAATGAAAGATTGTTTAAGTTTGACATGGAAAATAATATTATAACTAATGCACAGTTTGGTTTCAGAAAACATGTCTACTGTAGATGCAATTTTTGTTTTAAATGCTTTGATAAATAGGGCGTTAAAGTCTCGCAAACGGTTATATTGCTGTTTTGTTGATTACAGAAAAGCAATTGATTTTATCAACAGGCAAATGTTATGGTATAAATTAATTAAACAAGACATCAGAGGAAAAATTCGCACGCACATAGAAGCGATTTGCAGAACAAGGGCGTAAAGCATTGTTTTCTTTAATGAATGTATGTAAAAATATTTTTTCAATATTGAAACAATGATGTCTGTTTTTGATACATATGTAAATTCTATTCTAAGCTATGCTTCTGAAATATGGGGTTTCCACAAGGCCCTTGATGTTGAAAAGCTGCACATACAATTCTGTAAAAGACTATTGGGTGTTAAGTCGGGAACGTGCAACGAATTTGTTTATAGTGAACTTGGGCGTTTCCCGCTGCAAATCACAAGAAAACTCAGAATATTTAAATACTGGATAAAATTACGCAACTCTACTAATTATTTGGTACACGGCATATATGAAGGAATGATACAATACAATGATGATTGGTTAATGAATATTAGGCAGGAACTTAACATGCTGGGTTTGAATTACATTTGGAATTTAGATTATGTTGACAATAGATGTTATATTACTATAATTCCAATCTCTAAAAATCCCTTTATTATAAACCCTTGGATTGGTCAAATTCGTATCACGTGATGATAAAAACTGACATTCATAGCACCATAAATCTCAGTTTAGCACTATTTTTGGCTATATAGCCGGAACTACTTTATGAATTATGTCAACAAAGGAATCCCCGAGGAATTTCCTTGATTCTATTTTTAGACATCAAACAGTAATCGTCTGCTGTCAAACTTCTAAACATCTTCACATATAAATTATACCATACAAAATAGGTCGCTTCAGACATTTTTATTAAAGGTTAAAAGTTATTGAAATTACTTACGTTATATGTTTATAGTGAATTCAAAATCCCACAGCTAAAAATCTATTTTGTATGGTATTTTACAAAAGCGATTTCAAAAACAAAATTCAGTCAGTTCATGCCAACCATTAGCAGTAACGCGCATTCAACGGCATTGTAGTATGACGTACACAACACATAGTTTCTAAGTTTGCGCGCTACTGCGATGCAATCTTTAAACGAGTCGGGTTTTGAAACTAGGCATATCATGTACATGTCGGGACACAGGAACGAAGCTTCAATTCGAAGCTACAACAGAGAATGTTCCACTTTCCAAAAACTAAACATGAGCATGGCACTGTCAAATCTCACGAATACTTGTGTCGAACCACTTGAAGTCACACATGCCAAAACCATCCTGTTGCCACTTCCACAATTACATGGTCAGTAAACACAGAAAGTCGCGACACACCTGTTTCATCCATTTCCGGAAACATTGAAACCACTTTCTCCATGTCAAATCTATCAACACATGGAATTATCACGCACTCAAAATTTTATAACTGTAATTTCAACGTCGTAATTGGTAAATCTGGACAGTAATACAAAAATGGCGCCCATCCACAGTTCGTAGTTAAATATTCATACACAAACCGCTTCATATATAAATATCTAGTACAAGCAAACAAAATTAGAGATCAGCTATTACAGTAAGTAAGGAAAACTTTTTTTGTAATTATTATTTTTATTTTTATTTATTTTTAATTTATTATTATTATTTTTTTAGTATCCCTAATTACTTTTAAGAAAACCATACCCACCATTTTGTGCACATGTATATATTATATATATATATATACTCTTCAAAAGAAGAAACGCAAAACCACATTGTCGTAACATTTGGAGAATTGATTTAATTATTGAATGGTGAGTCCGATAATTACCAAATGTTGCAGGATTGTTCACAATTCACTCTAGTCCATTGTGAGTAAGTGATAGGACACACCACCAAGGTCAAGGTCATCTGGAGTCAATACCGGGTGTGGCCTCCGCGTGTGTTGACAACTGCCTGGCACCGCCTGCCCATTGAAGCAACCAGAGTACGGATGACGTCCCGGGGGATGGTGGCCCACTCGGCCTGCAAGGCTGCTGACAGCTCGGGCAGGGTCTGGGGTTGTGGTTGTCGCTGTCGGAGGCGTCGGTCCAACTCGTACCATAGATGCTCAATTGGGTTCAAATCCGGTGATATCGATGGCCAAGGAAGGACATTAATGTTGTTGTTCTGTAGGAAAGCCGTTGTGAGACGTGCTGTGTGAGGCCTGGCGTTGTCATGTTGGAACACTGCGTTGGCGTTGGCCATAACTGGAACGATGTGTGGCCGGAGGATCTGGTCAATGTAGCCCTGTGCATTCAGGTTGCCCTGCACGTGGACCAGGTCAGTTCTGCCAGTGTGTGAGATGGCTGCCCACACCATGACACTACCCCCGCCGAATATGTCCACTTCCTGCACGCAGTTTGCCGCATAACGTTCACCACGACGCCTATACACGCGACATCTTCCATCATGACGTCGGAGCAGAAATCGGGACTCGTCACTGAACCACACCTGTCTCCATCGCAGTTGAGGCCATTGTCGATGAATCTGGCACCACTGCAGTCGGAGTCGACGGTGTTGTGGTGTTAAGATGACACCTCGAACTGGACGTCTGGCACGAATTCCTACCTCACGTAGGCGGTTCCGTACGGTCTGGTCGGATATCCTGCGCAAACCTGGTATTGCTGCGGCTGTGGAGGTGGCAGTAGTCAATCGTTCCCGAAGGTGGCGTACCCGGATGTAGCGGTCCTGCCCGGGGGTAGTGACCCGTGGTCGACCGGATCTAGGGAGGTCACGTGTTGATCCATGTTGCTGGTAACGGTCCCACAGTCTGGAGATGGTGCTTGGGGACACATAGAATGCCCTGGCAACGGCCGTTCTGGATTCGCCTGCGTCTAGTCGGCCGATGGCATTGTTTCTCTGCGGTTCACTGAGACGTGGCATGTCCTGGATTGTCAACTGTCGGCCAGATACAGAGGCCAGGCAAGCGAACACCCTGCACTTTTATACTGTCGGTGTTCATGTTGCACGTGCAGACAACGCACGTGCAGTGGTGACATGGTTTGCACGTGGCTGCGTTTTTGCGAATATTCACATTTTGAAACTTTATTTTACAGTAGCTGTGTTTTATCGAATGTAACCGTGGGAATGTGTTTGGGACATGCAATGACCTTATATTCACAAAGCATGAACCGGTAGGAAACATAAAATCGGAGTTATAACCCATTTGTACCCTTTTGCGTTTCTTTTTTTGAAGAGTGTATTTGTTTTGTATTTGCTCCGTCCATGACAGGAAAGGTGGGGGATGGGAGAGGAGGGACCGCCTGCACTGGCAGGTGCAAGGGAACACCAGCAGCCCGATCAAATCGGTAGCAGCCGGGTGGGAGTGGTGGTGGTGCTATGGAATTTGAATGGAGCAGTTAAATGCCAAAGAGAAAGGGTGCGCAATTTTGATTGAGGGAATTTGGCACAATTTTGAACGGTCGGTCGAAACGTAAATGGCCGAGCTAATATAAGTTTTGATATTAGTGAATCGAGAGTAGCTCGTTAATTTTAGACCTTTACGATGCTGTGGTGTCTCCCTAGGTTGCCCCAAAAAACTGTTTTGATTATATGAAGTTTTAAAGGTTCTAATTACGTAACAAAAGCCTATTGTGCCAGAAGAGAGATTTTATACATTTTGTTTCTCGTTAAGTTGTCAATGTTTGACTTCGTTTTACTGCTGCAGGACACACTGGAGAATTCGCCCCACGGAACGAGGCACTGATGTGGCTTCTGTTTTATTCGAGACGCGCAACTCGATCTCCGGATCACTCAAGATCTCCTCTAACTGGCTACTTGACCGCCATCTTGAAATGGTTTGTTTTTAATCAAATAGATAAGTCGGCGGGACAAGTGCGCTAATTACAGCTACCCGGCGGCCACATTGCTTTTTGTCTTTACACACATCTTTTCTGTACTTCATTCAAGAAGAGTTTATGTCTTTAAAATGCAGAGAAAGATGAACAATGTGAATTAAGTGAAATCTAAGATGGCAGCACTGAAATGGTTTCGTTGTCGTAAACATACATTTAGTAGTTCACAACATAAACATAATAACTGATGAAGGAAACGCGAAGAAACCCGAAAAACAAGCCTATCTGACTTGTTTACTTCCAGTGAATTTATCTTTATTGAAAAAACCCAGTTTATCATTATGTGTTAAAGGTATCAGATCATCTGGCCGCCATTGTAAGATGTCTCCGGTTACAAACATTAGGATAACAAACACCGTGTTTATATTATACAGACAACGATACATTCTAAACAACAATATATCTTTAATATGTCACATTTTAGTCGTCAAAACGGCTCCGTGTGTCGTAAACATGGCGGCAAACAAGGGACAGTCCCTTTAAATGGTAATTTGTTTTAAATTATTGTTTAATAGTTTGTAATAGTTTATTTTTGTTGACATTCAGTAGAGATGACTATATTTCCGAGTGTACAACCACCTACAGGTATAACAACACTTGTTGAACAACACAGAACCTGGCCTATCAGAACTCTGTCAGTTTGAACAAACATAGTGTTACTACTGATGCTATATCGGTTTATTTCTCACTTTTACCCTCTGTAATATTCTTGTTGACTAAAACTGAATTGTTTGAATCCCCCCACCCCCCCCCCCCCCCCTCTCTCTCTCTCTCTCTCTCTCTCTCTCTCTCTCTCTCTCTCCCCCCCGCTGTGTATGTGTGTGTGTGCCTGTGCCTGTGTCTCTGTCTCTGTGTGTCCGTGTGTGTGTGTGTGTGTGTGTGTGCGCGCGCGCGCGCGCTGGCGCGTCCGTGTGTGAATGTGTGTGTGTATGTCTGTGTGTGCGTGTGCCCGCGTGTGTGTATGAGCGTGTGTGTGTATGTCTGTGTGTAATATGTGTGTGTGATGTGTGTGAGTGTGTGTGCGGTGTGTGTGTGTGTGTGTGTGCGCGCGCGTGCGTGCGTGTGTGTGTCGCGGATATCGCCTATGTCTTTCAGATTTGATGCTGCTTCTGTCATTAAACACTTTCGACAGTGCTATTATACGTGTGATTATTCCGTCCATCATTTCATTCCTGGACTTAACTAGCATTATTTCACGCGTCCCTTCTCGCATGCACTAATCCTGGCACTGATTGGAGTATGCAGTGACTCTCTCTCTTTGACAGGTCACATGCAGTTATAATCCACGCCTCCACGGATGTATCTCAAACCCATGATCTTAAAATCTCACAGTCACAACAAAAAGTTAAAGGGTTTTTTTGTTTGTTTAACAACACCACTAGAGCACACTGATTTATTAATCATTGGCTACTGGATGCCAAACATTTGGTAATTCTGACATAGTCTTAGAGAGGAAACCCGCTACATTTGTCCATTAGTAGCAAGGGATCTTTTATGTGCACCATTTCACAGACGTGAAAGCACATACCACGGCTTTTGATATACTAGTCGTGGTGCACTGGCTGGAACGAGAATTAGCCCAACGGGCCCACCGTCGGGGATCGATCCTAATACATCCGCGTATCAGACGAGCTCTTTACCACCTCGCTATTTCTCGCTCCTATTAACAAAATGGATAGATTTATCTTTAAATTTTCACAGAATGTTTTATACAGATCCTATATTACTACATTTGTATACTCAAGATGTCCAGCTTTCTCTTGGATATAATATTGCATATTTTATGGTCGTAATACTAAACTCAGACTATTAACTGTCACGACGGAGTTGGCCAACAACTAAAAACTAAGCGGTCGTAAGAGTTATATATGACGAGAATCGAGTTGTCAGAGCGCTCACACTAGCAAATGGACAGTCGTAGAAGTCGAGATATCGGCGTGTTGGCCAACCTCGTGACAGTTGGTAGTTCGTCCTAGCATTAGACTTATTTTTTACAAACTATTCAAATTGCATGCCCTTACTTTTGTCAATTTATTTATTTAAAGCCAAAATATCTGCTGTACCCAGTAAAATCTCATTATAAACGGCTCCTCGTAAATATGAACGTCTGAGCAAAAACATTAGCTGTGCCATGGGTACTATTAATGGAGTCTCCAGCCAATAGTGTCTGTCCGTAGTATGTTTAAACCTTCTTGGTTCTTATATTTGAAGTTGCGATCTCCCCATCCTATAATATTCTTCCCAAATGCAAAAGACAAACACAATTGCAGCTTTAATAAAGCTGGGTGTGTTTTCGCTACCACGATATCCCATTAACTGCCTTGGTACCTAGAAGCAGTGCTTCGTTGTGGATAATAAAGAATTTTATGAGAACTAATCATAATACATCGTATACGAACAGCATTATATGTCAAGACGAAATTATCAAATGACCTTGATGTAGGGTCACCACAACACAGGGTGTTGTAAAGCTATTTTTACTGTTACCAATACACTGATAGTTGATACGGATGATAATAACCTAGACGAAAGTAGCTAGTCTTGCAGACAAGAAGGGTCAGGGTAAAACCATTTTATCACTGGTTGACTACAGTAATCTATCTTCCGTACCCTAAGGGGCGGTGTTTAAATAGGCTAGGTGGTAGAGCGCTCGTCTGGGCTGCGATAGAGTGTATTATCGATCGCCCTATGTGGATCAGCTTGTCTTCCGCCCCAACTAGTGCACCACAGTTGGTACATCAAAGGCCGCGGTATGTACTGTCCTTTGTATGGGCAAGTGCATATGAACGATCCCTTGTTGTTTTGTCGATAGACGTCTATATGGCGGCAACGGCTCTCGCTCTCTCTCTCTCTCTCTCTCTCTCTCTCTCTCTCTCTCTCTCTCTCTCTCTCTCTCTCTCTCTCTCTCTATATCTCTATATATATATATATACATATATATATCTATCTTGTTTACGTTATGCATTTGTTTTGTTATCTTCAAAACACGCTCGTCAATCTTCCATAATTTAATAAACTAAAACATAGCTATAAACATCTACAGCTACCGCCGCTCCCTGTAAAACCTCATTATAAACGGCACCTCGTAAATTTGAACGAGGAAGCCGATGACGTCAGGTCGATACCAGTCTACAGAGTGTTTTTAATAGAGGAGAGTACCACAGATTCACTAACCTGTTTATACATTTCATCAGAGACAGACAGATAGACAGACAGATGGACAAACAGAAGAGCACCTGCACACGATGACATGCTACAACAAAGTGACCGTTCTCTCTTTCTCTTTGCCTGTTTGTCCGTCTTTGTTTGCCACCCTCTCTTTCTCGGTCTGTGTGTGCCTGTCTACGTGTGCGTTTGTCTGTCCCTCTCTATTTCTGTCTGTTGTTCTCTCTACTATCTCTCCCTCCTCCTCTCTGTCTCTGTATATTGTACCGGCCTCGGTGGCGTCGTGGTAGGCCATCGGTCTACAGGCTGGTAGGTACTGGGTTCGGATCCCAGTCGAGACATGGGATTTTTAATCCAGATACCGACTCCAAACCCTGAGTGAGTGCTCCGCAAGGCTCAATGGGTAGGTGTAAACCACTTGCACCGACCAGTGATCCATAACTGGTTCAACAAAGGCCATGGTTTGTGCTATCCTGCCTGTGGGAAGCGCAAATAAAAGATCCCTTGCTGTTAATCGGAAGAGTAGCCCATGTAGTGGCGACAGCGGGTTTCCTCTCAAAATCTGTGTGGTCCTTAACCATATGTCTGACGCCATATAACCGTAAATACAATGTGTTGAGTGCGTCGTTAAATAAAACATTTCTTTCTTTCTTTCTTTCTGTATATTGTTCTCTCTCCATCACTGCATTACACTAATTATAATGATCTCTTTCCAGGTTGTCAAAGAATGTTTTTGTTCTGAAATCTTCACTTGTATTGTTAGAAAGAGCTCTTCATATCCACTAACAAGACAACGACTGGGCGAGGGGGGAGGGGGTATGGGGGGTCCTCAGTAATTAAATTGTTACTGCTCGGCAAAATGTTGTGCATACCCTGGGGTTGTCCTTGATCAACAAGGGACGGTTCGTGTGAAACCCGTTCAGAAAACCCGTCCAACAAAGGACACCAGCGGCTTATTGGCATGCTTCTACATACGATAACGTAGCGCTGACTTCAACCCAGTCTTAGCTTGCTCCCTCTTGCAATGGAACGAGGTTTTGGTCTGAGGTAGATTACTAACCGATCGGAACTGCCCCCCCCCCCCCCCCCCCCCCGGAACCTGCTGCAAATATGCTATTCCTGTCGACGAGTAGCAAGAGCCACATTTCTTGATAACGGTAAAATGTAGCCGGTTGCCCCAATGACTACGTATTATATAATGTATCTTCGTGTCTCCGTCTTTCTCAAACCAGTGCACCACAACTGGAAAAGGTTTGTGGTATGTGCTTTCCTGTCTGTGGGAAAGTGCATATAAAAGATCCTTTGCTGCTTTAGGAAAAATGTAGCGGGATTTCTCTGATGACTACGAGTCAGAATTATTAAATGTTTGACATCCAATAGCCGATGATTAATTAATCGATGTGCTTCTTCTCTTCTTCTTCTTCTTCTCTCTCTCTCTCTCTCTCTCTCTCTCTCTCTCTCTCTCTCTCTCTCTCTCTCTCTCTCTCTCTCTCTCTCTCTCTCTCTCTCTCTCTCTCTCTCTCTCTCTCTCTCTCTCATTGACCTCTATCAGAAACAAATGGGTCACGAGTCGAGGACTACATCCTTGAACTTTACTTGGACAATAAAAATGGAACAAAAATCCGAAATATATGACGATATATCTTGACTTGTCTGGGTACATTAATAATCTCACGTTTTCCGTGTTGACGAGATTGAGAAGGCACTCATTACACTGGTTCTGTCAGAGTGATTACCATCTGAGCCGCTATCGACACGCGTCATCATCAGATCATAGACTTGTAATTGGTCTTATTGACAAGAGCGCCTATCGCAGTCATCAAGATAAGGCGACGAATACCGTAATGTCTGTAGTAGAAGCTGGGGGACTTATTTCCGAATACCTTTTATTTGGAATCTTATTAATTGTGTTTTGTTTTGGGATGAAACGTGGTTAGGGTGCAAGGGGTGATGGGATCAATTACCCTTGATGGACCCGTTTTATTGGGGGGGGGGGGGGGGTCAGCGGGTGGTGGTTTCTTTTTTGTTTTTGATTTTTAATTTTCTGTTTTTATAATGGTGACTGGGATATACTGGTCAGCGGTAAAGTGCATATACAGTATATCTCGCTGTTATTTGGTACGAGTAGCCTATGAGACAGCAGCAGGTGTCCGCCCACTGTCTAGACCAAATTACCCTGCTTCAAAACGTGCCGACGTGTCGTGTTTTAACGATGAAATAACATTGTTCACTTTACCATCTTAGTACAGACAATACAAAGCCGTGAATGGACTACATCTAATGCTCTTTCGGGGGAGGTTGTTTTTTGTTGTTGTTGGTGGTTTTTTTAGGGGGAGGGGCTAGGATAGGGGCCACATTAACAGGACCAATATAATTTCGCCACAGTAGAATCTATATACTGGAGGTGGTACTAATTATCTGTACATAGTACGTACTGGTGTTTAACATACTGTATGTACTGGTGTGTATTAACGTACTCCAAGTAACAGTGCACGAGCGGATGCAGGAGTTTTGCAGGGACAACCCCCCCCCCCCCCCCACACACACACACACACTTATAGCAGTTTTCTAAAGTATACTAGCATGCGTTATGTATAGGCAACCTTTCCTAGAAACACCCATTTAATCAGTGTATCACAGCTAACCATACCAACACAGAATACATTCAATATGTTCATACGTTAAGCACAGAATGTTCAGAGCACTTTGAATTTCCGACAGAGATACGCACCCCCAGCAACAACCCCTGGATTCGCGCTTGTAGTAGAAGGCGAGTTTATTGTGATACCTACCCTCAACACGACAGGAAGTTCACCAAGGAGATCCTACGGGTATATACAGTACAGGGGGCGAACAGTAGAAAACGGTGCAGGCGGTCCCTCCTCCACCCACCCCAACCCTTTCCTGTCCTGGACGGAGGAACCGGTTGAGGCCGGTACTTGTGCCCAGGACAGGCGTGCACTACAACAGCTTGCTCTGAATGTGCACGTTAAACGATTTCCCAATTCCCAACAGTAGAAACCCATTGACTGAGTGCCAGTAAAACGTTTTGTTAGTGGATGTGAAGAGCTGGTTCACAACAATACGGGTCAAGATGTCAGAACAAAAACATGCTGTCGACAATCTGGTCATGGTCAGATCTGAATTTATGTAATACAACCAAAAAAAAGGAGAAAAATTTGGCTTAAATTGACGAGATAAAAGAAAAAGACACCAAGGGACACAAAGTGACAGAGAAAAGACACAGAGAGAGGGGGGGGGGGGGGGGAGAGGGGGAGAGAGAGAGAAGGAGACAGCAGCACGGAGTTGCATCATATAACCTGTAGCATGCGTTCAGGAGAACGCGTGTTGGCATTATGTATAAATGAATATTAATTAATATAATGTATTTAAATCTACAGTCTCGTCTCTGCATATAATTATACCATCATTTACTAATACAAATACAGCTATAGTTAATAAACAACGGTTACAATCAGCCGCCTGCATAAGACAGTGAAAAGTGACCTAGATTAGCGAGCATATCCAAAGAATGGGAACAGCACGTGTGACGTTATGAAAATCAGTGTGAAAACGATTCAAGAAGAAAACAATACAGGCCTACCGAAGATTGCATCTTGAAACCTGCTAGATGAATAATGCCGCAAATGGTGAAATGCGGCACAAGTGGTTTACACTGACGAACGTGTAGCTGAGTGAGAGACGGAGGATTATCAGCTCACCCAGATAATCTCCCTTGTCTCACGAGGAATTGGAACAGACGTCGGAATATCAATGAGACTTAGTGCAAGATTGGTCTGCGTTAAGACAGATAGAGAAGGTAAGCGTTCGCACTCGTGTTGCACGTTCTTCACGCTAAACATCGGGAACCAATCAGATTGTCAGCAAAAGTTAAAGGTCCAGACAAAGCAGGTGATGGAGGGAGAGAGAGAGATAGCGAGGGGGGAGGGGGAGAAGGAAAGGGAGAACAAGAGAGAGAGGGAGAGCAAGAGAGACAGACAGAGCGAAATGGAAGAGAGAGAGAGAGAGATCAACCACTACTCGTCATGTAGTCATTTCATTTCAACTTATTTTCGTGCTTATATCCAATTAAGGTTCAAGCACGCTGTGTTTGGCACACATGTCAGCTATCTAGGCTGTCTGTCCAGGACAGTGGATTAGTTGTTAGTGGATTAGTGGTTAGTGACAAACATTTTGGTAATTCGTAGTCGAATGTAGTGAGTGGCGAACACCTACCCATTAAACCCTTAAGAAATCGTTCTGGGTTGGAGCCGGTACCGGGCTGCAAACCCTGTACCTACCAGCCTGTAGTCCGATGCCTTAACCACTGTACTACCGAGACCAGTATCATGTAGTCAGCTGAGTAACGGCCTATATGCCAACACCTAGAAATTATCTCACGTTAATAAGATGAGAAATTTAGGACTAATTACCAATCAGGAAGTATAATCAGAGATAAATTAGAAGATTTTCTTCACTGATTAAATTACTCAAGGTCTCAGATTGTTGATTTCAAAGAAACCAAACTGGAACACTCTAACAACACGGCTGGTTGGTTATTACTTTTAACGAGTTAATGATTTTTTCACATATTGCTTTCTCCCTACCATATTTGGACAACACAGATGAAATGGGAAGAAAAAAAAAACTATTACAAACTCTTTTTATATTACACAAATCACGCTCCTAAGCAACTGGGGGCGAGTCAAGACTATTTTAATCTATCTCAAATTTCGAACAGTCGTGAAATAAATGAATAATTACCGTAACAATTTTTTTTCTCAATCGGAATTACTTTGCTCCAGTTATCTCTAAACCTGTCATGTTTGTATGTTGACTATACGGCTCAAAACTGTCAATTTCTTGCAACCAAATGGTCGCTAAGTACTTTCTAAAATGAACAGACTTTTTTCAATCTTTTTTTATTTTTATTTAGCGACACTACTAGATTAAGTCATTATCGGCCATTGAGTGTCAAACATTTTTATAATTCTGACTCGTAGTCGACAGGGTAGATCCGCTACATTTTCCTAATGCAGCAAGGGATTTTTTATATGCACTTTCACACAAAGAGGAAAGCACATACCACGACCGTTGACCAGTTGTGGTGCACTGGTTGCAACGAGAACAAACCCAATCAGCTGAACGGATCCACTGAGGTGGTTCGATCCTGAGACGCAAGCACCTCAAGCGAGCGCTCAACGGACTGAGCTAAATCCCGACTTTTTTAAAAATCTGATGCCACAGACCTTTAGTAACTATTCATATTACTCCGCTTTATGCTAATCTGGTCTGATTTCAGCCAGACCGAGCAGAAAAATGTCCGCTAGACTGGTTTATGCGTTTTGCGTTAAACCAAATGGCCACGTAAGGAACCAGTCAAATAGTTTGCGAACGTTACGGTTAGCGAAACGTTTGCTGGCTGAACTTAGGACTGATCACCTGACATCGTTGCGAATACTTAACAGTGATTCATGGAATCTGATATCGTTGCGAATACTTAACAGTGATTCATGGAATCTGACATCGTTGTGAATACTTAACAGTGATTCATGGAATCTGATACTATCTTGTGAAAACATTCCTTAAACTCTGTCATATGCAGAGATACGGTTTTGAATGTTATTGTCTTTGTTATCCACAATAGATAGCGGAGACTCCGTGTTCGTAATGGTTTACAGTCGACAGACACACAACTCGGTCGTATCATCTTGTTGCATTAACACAAAGCTTGCCAGCATCACGTATTAGCTGACGTATCAACTGGTATGCTGTTAAACTGACATAGCGGCCATACAGTTATTTCCATCTAATGTCTTTCCGCACGACATCATATTAGCTTTGTTCTTGTTAACACCCGGCCAAAGAACGAGGGACATTTTACAAGCATATTGGCCGTGAAGTGCACGTGTCACAAAACAGTTATTAATTATTTACATAGAAATGGAGTTATGAAAGTCAGATCAGCATTAAAACTAGTCAAGTTGATACTTAATCTAAACAGACAGATATTTCATCTAAGTCTAACCTTATGTACACACTAATAACACGTAATATTTAATATAATGGAATGATACAAATCTGCTTCATGATTATAAGTTAAGACTATAATTTTTTAATAATTATTTTAAAGTTATGATGTGCATAATTTTTCTTTAGGAATAACTATTAAGTTTTTAAAAAAACACATTTGCTATCACTGAATTTTATTTTTATACCTTACTAAACATGTATTTAGCTATTTCTTTAATTTCTATAACATTTGTTTAATGTGCCTATGTGAATTATTATTACTTGTAATAACAGCACTTTTAACGAAATGAGTTTTGTTTTATAAGCTTATCGATGCTAGGTGCTAATATATTTTATGTGCAGATTTAAGATGTTAATAAACAATTTTTTTTTTTTTTTTAAAGTAACGAAAGTGAAAAGAAACGCACGCACCGTGGGTATTCATCAGAGCTCTTTCTTTTCTTCAGTGTTGTTTGTTTCCGCTGTGCCCGACAATGCAGGATGCTTAACTAATGAAGTAAATCAATTCCAGTCAAGGGCTGAAGTCACCAAACTTATCAGAGTCAACTTGTAAAGCATGCCCCGCTGACATAGTTTCCACCCCCTTTGACAATTACGAAGAACTTCGTTAAATGAAGGATGATAAAATATTTCCGATTTCAGCTGAAATGATTAGGCTATTTTAAGATTTGTATAGCACGTATTAACATCACCGAACAGTGAATAAATGTCAGGAATAGAGATGTGCGCAATCGGAAGGAAAATTAATGTAACGAAACGATGAAAGAGAGTAAATGTTTAAAGCTTTTTTCATGTCGTAATGAGTCATTATAAATATCGCGTGCTTTTTAAAACTCAGTGTCGCAAATGAATAACACCAATGCCATACTTCCTGGTTGTTATTCGGTCTGTCTGTCTCGTTGACTGTCTGTCTGTATGCGTCTGTTTGTTTGTTTGTAGGTCTGTCAATCAATCTACAAAGCAAATTGTGACATTTGCGGACTAAAAAACTATTATCTCTAAAATAAATAAATAGTAATTTTGTTTCTCCTGAGTGAAATTGATTCGAAATGTACATGAGTTGTTAAATCAGAAGACAAACAGTTGATTTCTTAAAACTCGTCCTTGTATCTCATTAAGGTTCAAGTACCTTATCCTGAACACACACACACACACACACACACACACACACACACACACACACACACGGGTATCTTAGAAGTCGATTTCATTCATTTATATTTATGTTCACGCTTATATCCAATTAAGGTTCAAACACGCTGTCCTGGGCACACATACCTCAGCTATCTAGGCTGGCTGTCCAGGACTGTGGGTTAGTGGTTAATTGTTAGAGGTTAGGAAGAGAGAAGCCGATGTAGTGGTCTTACATTAACCTACTAAGTCCAAAAAAGTGAGACAAAATAAAACATTAATTTTTTTTTTTAAATAATAATAAACAAAAAACATTGAGTCGTAAGACTCTGGGTGGGAGTCGGTACAAGACTGCGAACCCAGTACCTACCAGTCGGTACAAGACTGCGAACCCAGTACCTACCAGTCGGTACAAGACTGCGAACCCAGTACCTACCAGTCGGTACAAGACTGCGAACCCAGTACCTACCAGTCTTACGTTCGATGTAGTAAGAGCCCTCGCCTGATCATGGGGTTATCGAATCACCTCAGTGGACGTATTCTCATGACTGGTATATCAAAGGTCGTGGAATGTGCTGTCCTGTATATGTAAACTGCATATTTTAGGCTTCTTGCTGCTAATGGACAAATTCAGTGGGTGTGGCCCAAGACTATATGTCAGAATTACCAAATCTTTGACATCCAATAGCAGATGATTAATAAATTAATTTGCTCTAGTGGTGTCATTAAACAAAACAAACTTCAACTTTAACTTTATATCTCTTCACCGAGCCACTAAAACTCACTAATGGAGAGAGCCGGTATATGGATGCGAACTCAATACCTACCACTCTTAAGTCCGATGGTTTAGCCACTTCGCTACCAAGACTGGCCATACTGGCAAGTCGTCAGATAGTGGACCAACGTCTGCCTATGATCATTTGTGGGGTTGTGATTTAGCTCAGTCGATTGAGTGCTCGCTTGAGGTGATTGCGTCGTAGGATCGAACCACCTCGGTGGATCCATTCACCTGATTTGTTTTTTCGCGTTCCAACCAGTGCACTACAACTGGACAAAGGCCGTGGTATATGCTTCCCTGTCTGTGGGAGAGTGCATATAAAAGATCCCTTGCGGCTTTAGGAAAAATATAGCGGGTTTCCTCTGATGACTACGTGTCAGAATTACCACATTTTCGACATCCAATAGACAGTGATTAATTAATCAGTGTGCTCTAGTGATGTCGTTAAATAAAACAAACTTTAACTTTATCGTCAGTTGTGGTACGAGGATGGACGTGCTTAACCCCAGCATGGCACTGTTAATGGTGATTTGTTCATCGTTTTTGGTTCAGGCGATTAAACCCACATATGCAGCATCTCATTTTTTCAGTGACTAGTCTCGTTAAACACACTCGTTAACGCCTGTAAAACCAGCAGCCGTGAACACGTACCACGTTGATGCACGATTGTTTACTGCCAATGTTGTATTAATATTTAATAACTATATGGCCGGCCTCTGTATCGGTGTGTTCAAGCCATCCACTTGGGTTCGCATCTCAGTGCTAGCCCTGTGTGAGGTTTTGCGGCTTAGTATGCAGATGTAAATAAATAAATAAATAAATAAATAAGTAAATATAAAGTTAGTAAGTGTGTAATAACTGCATTAAATGTTGTCTTAAGATTAGTGACATGTTATTGTTTTATTTATATATAATTTATGAATATACTCTTTGTTTCCAAAAATACATTGTCAACTTCAAAGTGAGGCTGGTTGTTTGGTTTCCATGACAACTTGGCTTATTCATTTGTTTGATATTACACACACACACGTACACACACACACATACACACACACACACACGTACACACACACGTACACACACACACACACACACACACTGACAAAACAACGTGGCCGTCGTGCTTTAGCGATCACAAACGGTTTGATTTTGATATCCCACGTAGCATTAGCACACAACGCAATTGTTATTCTTTCTTTTGAACGTTTCACACCTTTCACTGGTTTAGGCGCTAATGCATAGTTTGCCCTAGTTTGAAGAAAAGTCCAGTTTCATCCAAATTGAAAATATCCTGAACCTCGTAACTTTTCAATACTTCTTTCAGTTCTTCCCTTCCCTTGACAACTGCAGTTTTGTCGGCGCTTTCCGCTTCACCTTCATACACACGCTTGGTAACATTATGGCGAGACTTGAAACGTGCTAACCACCCCCGGGAGTAGGCAAAATCAGTGATGTTTATTTTTCCTCCCTGATTTTTGGCTTTTTCTATCAACATTTGATCGTTAATAGCTGCATTTTTGCTAGACATGTCACTTAACCATAAGTACAACGCCTCTTCTAACTTTTGGTTCTTGGCATTTCGAGCCCGTGAGAGTGACGCTTCGACAGCCATTTTTCTTTATTTTTGAGAATGTCACCAATCGTTGATTTTCCGATTTCGTGACGAAAGGTGTTAACAAAATGTTTTGACATGCTGTCTAGACTGGCTTTCGTATTCGTTAGTTTGTACTGACATATTTCTCGTTTCTCAAATGCTGTAATTTCGTGACGGTATCGTTTTTTCTGTTGGCTAGCCATGACAATAAAAAGCGATTTGTGTCAAAGTGTATGTATGTATGTATGCCCACAAATGACTATCAGGTCAGATGTCGGGAATTAACGTGCTTATATCAATTTAATGTTCAAGCACGCTCGTTGCGAGCACGATTTCTGACTAGGGCCAGAAACTGTGCTCACAACGAGAGGAGTGGGGAGAGTGTTAGTAAAAAAAAAAAATAAAAAAATAAAAAAAAATAATAATAAAAACGTTTATACATTTGATTAGATAAAAATACTAATTAATGGTTAAATAAACTTTATTTACAAGGAAGTTAAAAAGTGTTTATACAAAGGGTTAAAAAGGGTTTCTACAAATGATTACGTAAAAAGTAGAATATTGACAATAAAATATGTCTGGTTGTGTCAAAGTAACATCTCCAGTTGATTACTGTTGCTCAAGCCAGCATTACCAAGCATAGACAATTCCTATTAATTAACTGTTCAAAGGCATGTGTTAACGACCGCAGATAAGTGAACACTACGCAGCCACGCTTCGAACAAAACCGTGGTGTGATACCCTGTGCAGCCATGTTGACGGCTACGGTTCACACAACAATGGTGCAGTTACTAATTAATCTGCGATCAAACGATTTCAAGTTCTTAAATGGCCTCCGGTTAAACGAAGCATTAAGCTGTTATTTGGTGCTATTATAATTAATATATAACAGAAGACATAAGATAATGGTAGACCCCAAATTGTTTTAATTTCTTTTGAATTTTTTGTAAGTGGTTATACCACATCATTAAAAATTACCCCCTACATTTCTCCTCCATACCCCCCCCCCCTTTCCCGCCCCGGAGTCGGTCACTGGCGAAGTCGGAGGCTGAATCCGGGGCGGGCGTGCCTGAACCCTTGTGGAAAGGGGCACGTTAATAGAGTTTCCCAGTTCCCAGCTGTTATTTTTTACAGTTCGTTTTGAATAATGGCCGTCCGGTTCCGGAAGCCGAATTTAGGATTAACGAAAACATTTACAACATAAGAAGTTAGTTTTTTTGGTTTTGCTGTCCGTAAGGCGGGGTTTCCGGACTACTGGAGTCCGGATTATCGAGGTTTCATCGAGATATGATGACTAGATAAATCTCTATATTTTCGGTCACTGACCAAAAATATAGGTCACGTGACATAAGCCCGACTCGACTCGAGTATTTCAGAGTAGATTTTCAATAAACATACTAATTATATCATTGTTGAAGTGCAGTAAATACAAATAACTTTAAGTTTGCGATAACAACACAAAACTTGTATATTTATTTATGAATTCGAGTTTAGAAACGCTTTTTTAATGTGACAGAATGTAGCTAGCGTCTTATAATAATGACGTCATGCATCTCGTATGACGTCATACGGCAAAAGCCTTGCTAGGTTGACAATACTCGATTTGCGTACACAAAACTGGAATAAATAATGATTTTCCGAATATTCCTGTAGGATTGCAGGATAAAAGAAATAACTGGTTATTGTCTAGAGCCTCGCTGCATTCGCCATTCTAACCGTCGCAGGATAAAGCCGATATCTTAAGACAGTAACCAGCTATTCCCTATATGTATGTATGTATGTATGTATGTATGTATGTATGTATGTATGTATGTATGTATGTATGTATGTATGTATGTATGTCTGTCTGTCTGTCTGTCTGTCTGTATGTATGTATGTATGCATATATATTTATATTTATCACCCACCTGGTGAACGTATAGCGGTGTCGTACAAATACGGTACGCACCACGAGGGTCGTACCGGATGTACGTCTTTTCATTGGTTGACAATGAAGCAAGGCTATTATGATTGGTTGGACAGTAAGTCTACCGGGACTTTTTTTTCATTCATGAAAAATTACGTTGTCAACATTCCACAAGTTTTACTATATATTTCATTCATTCATCGGATGTCGCGAGACATTTAAATTAAAAATAATAATAAAATATATACAATAAATAAAATTGAATATTGTATATATGTATTATTTCTATAAACAAAGCTATATACACCTTGACAAATAAAATGCACAAATAAAATATCGTAAACATGTATCGTCTGCTACCGATTTTGTTTATTTGGCAACTCGAAAGGTAGTTTTTTATTTTTTTAAAACTTAAACTTAATATTTTTTGTAGAATTATGAAAAAGTAAAATATACCGACCTGTAAACAGCGTTGTTTGCTTGTTGTAGAAATTTAACAGGGGTCAAGGTTAGTAGACCAGTTTTTATTTTAATGTGGCGATGCATTGTAATAATATAGCTAATTTTGAAGTTGAATGACGTCAGAATTCCAATCACGTCACTTTGCACCTCCTTACAATAACCACAAACTGGGTACATGACCTTTCCGTTTTAAGAATGCTGAAAAAAATCCAATGCAAAATTCCTATTGATTTTTTTTTTTCCGAACATTACTGAAGCACCTGGAAGTGTTTGAAGTAAATTCTGTGATTGAAAAATTGTACCTTTTACGAAATATGGATTTCGAGTGAAATTACGGTAAGATATGCTATATTTATTGTGTACAAAGAAAGCCAAAACAAGGGCGCGAAAAGTGACTGTCGTCGACCTTAAAGTTATAACTTTAGTTTTCCCGTGAACTCAGATGCTTTTGCAAGCTACACGTTTTTAACTGCAAAAACACTTGTTATTCTCTTATTGGTTGGATTTTTGGTCAACAAATTGTTATTGTCGGTTGTGATTTGTGAATTAATTATTATTAGCATAACCAGTGGGGTAACGGGAACATTAAATTTTGTTTCTTGGGGGTGTTTTGTTAAAATATGGAATTATGCATTAGTTTTACCCATTTTTCACCCAATATGAAAATAAACATATATTGATGCATGTACCTTACAGCTTTCTTTAAATTAAAAAATGAAACCCGATGGAAATTTATGGGGAAGTACGTCTACACCACTCCCCTAAAAACGTCACTGAGAAGTAGCGGAAGTACAACGAACTATTTCTCAATGCGGCGGTACGTAGTCGTGCACCGGCTAGTTATGCAAATCAACATCCGGTCTTGATATAGGCTACAAAATTGATTGATTGATTTATTTATTTTTCATAATTTGCGTGATTTAAAGGAGGGTAATAAATAAAATACCACACTCGTTTTCGCTAGATATCATTTTTACGAAACTCGTGAACTTCCCAAACGTATCCGACCTCACTTTCGTTCGGTCAGATACGTTTGGGAAGTTCACTCGTTTCGTAAAAATGATATCTAGCGAAAACTCGTATAGTATTCTATATTTATATAAGAATTGTTTCTCATTTTTTAGGAATTTATCGATGTATAAAAATTACAAATGGTATAAAATCGCGTAGCGTAGCGAAGCGATTTTATACTACATTTGTGACTTTTATACATCGATAAATTCCTAAAAAAAATGAGAAACAATTCTTATAATTACAAACAGTACAAGAAGTGTACCTTAAAACACTCAAAAAGTATACATACTATTGTAAATTGTCCGCTAAAAATAAAAATAAGTATTGAATCAACAAAAACAGTGTATATATCTTTATTATAACTTCTTTTTAAAAATGAAACAATTTCATGTGCAGATTTGTATTTTTTTTTTCTATCGCAAAGTGACCTTGATATTAACTTTTGTTTACGTGTAGTGACTGTTGGTGTTGTGCGGTTATTTCGATCTTGGTCTTCCGTGATGACGTATTTTTATGAAGTTTATGGAAGGATAACACTTGGTTTTTTAGTGACGTCAGCCAATCAGAATACAGTAAATCGTATAAATTCGGAACATTTGTAATTTGTGTTTTGTTTTTGCATTGGTCTTGTGTGGAGATAACAATATTATCACTTGAACGCCTTTGTCCTTCACACTGACTTCAACAGATAACAATATTATCACTTTAACGCTTTTGTCCTTAACACTGACTTCAACAGAAAACAATATTATCACTTTAACGCTTTTGTCCTTCACCTTCACACTGACTTCAACAGCAAGTCGATTGTTGTATAATGGGAATGGGAACTCTTTTTACGTGCCCATATCCACAAAGGTTCAGGCACGCCCACCTTGGACTTAGCCTCTGACTTCGCCAGTGACTAATTCCGGAGCAGGAGAGGGGGGGGGGGGGGGGGGGGGGGAGACTGAGTTTGAAGTAGGCAGAATTAGGAAAAAAGCCATTTAGTGAAGTCCAGCGAAGGCGCGGACCGAAAAGTAGACACCAAGTGAGGCCAAGCTGTCATTGGCTGAAGTTCGATTCCTTGGTAAAACCTGACAAGTCTACATAGAAAAACTGCATCCAAACATGTCTGGACTCTAAAATTAAACCCAAAAGTAGTTTTGACTGCTCGGCCGAAAAGGTTTTAAGGTGATTTGAGCAATTGAACGGGCGCCAAATTAAAGTGCGTCGGACTATTTATAAAAAGATAAACATAAGAATTTGAACAACGATCGCAAAGTTTTAAAGTCCGACTAAGCCCAAAAAGGACGTTACCTGTCCTATAAAAGGTTGGCATGGCAGGACTCATGGTGAAGTGATGGACTGTTCAGACTTGAAGTTCGGGAGCGCTGCGTTAAGCAGCGCGATGTTCCTATCCATGACTCCTAGGTAAATGCCCCGCAGCACTATCTTCATGATGGGTGGATGGTAGCGTTGGTCATTTCTGGGCTCAGGAGTACCTGCCTGAACAGTCCGTCCTGCTGTGCAGTCATATAGAGGTGGTCGACGGTTCCTTCTGTAAGTAGCTGTATTTGGTATTTCCCATGTCCGTTTGGTAGTCTTCGCCAGTGGTTGTCGGACCAAGGTCCCGTCAGGTGGCTGGGATTGGTGAAATCTCTGAAGATCGACTCCCGGTACTTGGGCGGTAATTGGTCGCACACGATAGCCCAATCTGAGCGGCTGGGTGTCTCCGGTTCAGTGGCCGATGACACCTTCATCCTCTTGAGCTCTCGTTGCCCCGCCGCTGGAACAACAACTTTTGGAGGCGCTGGTGGGCTGGCTGGGGGGTCCGTGACAATCACGTGCCCAGTGTCCATCTCAGCTGGTGGGTCATCAGGAGGGATCGCCACTGTCAGTGGAGCTGACAGCTTTGGTCCCCCCCTGTTCCGCTCCTAGCAAGTGCTTCTGTCGAGTAGCTGGGGGCGGCCGCGCAGAATGAACCGCCCCCGGTGGTTTAGCCACCGGGATTGGATCACCCTGCACCGCCCCTGTCGGTGTCGTCCTCCTCTTCGGAACAGGAGGGACTGCCCCTGGCGGTTGAGCCGCCAAGTTAGGTCCCCCCTGCGAAGTCTTAGGTCGCCGCCTCCTGTATCTTCTCTTCGCTGCAGGTGAGTTAGCAACACCGTAACACAATGTTACAGTAGCATTGTCCCCGTTGTGCTCGATGCGGTACTTGACCAACGGGCCAAGTACACACAGCACAGCCCCCAGGGTAGGGTGGGGTGGGGGGGTGGGGTGGGGGTGAAATCACCACATTCTCGCTATACAACTTCATCGCTTGAAGGTGAAGAATCGAATGTGATTGTTGTGTACAACTAAAACCAAAACTCAAACCCAGTTATAGAGCACAGCTGTGTATATAACAATAAACCTAACTAGTTGAGACTGTCATAGAACTGAATATAGCACGCCTAAAATTGTAGAGGAGGATATTTCATGTTTTTTGTCAAATATGATTTATATCTCATCTCGTGAAGTTTGCAATCATATCTCACGAGTCGCGCTTGCGCGACGAGTGTGATATGATTGCAAACTTCACGAGATGAGATATAAATCATATTTGACAAAAAACATGACATTTTTTATTTATTATATAACTTTTGTCAATTTACCTTTATTTTTTAAATTCCAGCAGTAAAATAGTTCCGGCTTTCTTACAGTGAAGATAACACTTTCTACAGTGACGATAACACATTTTAGAGTGAAATAGTGAAATTTTCACTCTAAAATGTGTTATCGTCACTGAGTGACTGATAACACTTTTATTTCACTGATAGTTTAAGACATTTCACTAAATATTATATAGTAAAGCTGTATCTTGTATTTCATTCTAAAGGAGTTTCGCTCTTTAAGAAATAATATCGTGTGATATATATATATATATATATATATATATATATATATATAGCGATAGTGTCTAAAGAATACACGAAAGAAGCTTCATAACCTCGTTGAATGGAATTTCGTTACGTGAAATGTCACAAATGAAGATTAGATTTATGTATAAAATATAATATAATGCAAAAATTATTACTAAAAAATGAATGAAAGAGAGAAAAATAGAAAAATAGAATAAAGGCATTGATGTGAATAGTTACAATAAAAGGTTTTTGGGGGTTAGTTTTGGTACTATTGATATGAAACCAACAAATGAGTGAGTGCTCATCACTGTCTATGTCAGTGTGTCTGTTGGTCCGTCATATGGACAGTGGAGCACGCAGAACTATATACATTAATGATGGCAATCTTGAGAGCGATCCCCAAGAAAGTTCTAGAAGATGTAGCTGGAGAAGAAGGTATGTTGCTATGAACTCCTGGAAAGTTCAGTTCATCTAAACAGCTGTACGTAAAATGCTTTAGGTCTTTATGCAGAGATCCGGATATAGAACCGAGGTTTTTCTTTCTGTTGTTACTTTCCGACTTCTAGCTAATATATCAAAGTCAAGATGGACGTGAGTCTTCTGTTTCTAAACGTGCGCTTTACTTGTTACTATTTATGTACATGCAGTTAGGTACTGGTTTTCCATTTTTACAAATGTTGCTTTTACTTTTAAAGAACAAAACATCGTGGAAAAAAACATGTTCTGACGAAACTACTTTGTTTTAATAAAACTTAGTGGGCAATATCAATCAAACAAATGTTTTATAAGTTACTATTAAAAATGTCTCGTTCTTACCGTTGTAGATGTTACTCAGCAAGGTGATGGGGATACAGAAAATGGCCACGAGGATATCGGCGACGGCGAGGTTGGCGATGAAGTAGTAGTAGGTGACGTTTCTCATCCGGGGAGTTCTGATGACCACCATCACAACCATGGTGTTACCCACTAAGGCACAGAAAAATATGGCAGAGTAAGCAATCGAGTAGACGGCTATCATGTAGTCAGGCTGCTTGATGGTGGGGAAAAACAACTCTTCCAGAGTTTCGTTGGAATCGTGCAAATCCATTGTCAGAAAGTTTGGCGATTGTTCCACAAAGATGATCTCTTTACTGGAACTTCAAGAACATCCGTATGACAATAACTCTCCGTATGAAACGTCTGTAGTGTACACTCGAAGAACACACAGAACTTGTACCAGAAGTTTCACGATTATGTTCCTGTCTGATTTAGGATGGTGCGCCCACGGGAGGAGCCTACTTGTTCATCAACAGACGCACGTGTCGTCTGATTGCCGAAGACCTAATTAATTACAACTGTGTTCAACTTGCTCTTTTATCATATGACTCCGCGTGTCCCGGATCACTAAATTTTCCACAACAAAAATCGATAAATCGTCTAATAAATTTGTTTTTCTTTCCAAGAATGTTTTCTCCCCATAATTATAATCATACCGTTAATGTACCACCACGAGAATCCACGAGCGTCGCTTTACGTCATTTCTGTTGTTGACACATCCCCCCTCGGTCATATTGTAAATCCATATTTTAGCGACTCTCGCCCAGTTGGAGGAAGCACTGTACGTATTGAGAAGTATATCGGTCAGAATGTAGTTTTACTGCTCCTTGCTGCGTCCAATCGCAAGGCGTTGTTACATCTTGATAAGCTCGATTTAGATTAGGTTCTGATAGTTATCTAAAACTTATCGTGTTCCGTTACATTATCTTAGGTTCCAGCAAATCGTTTTCCTTATATAACTTTTGCTTTTTATTGAATTCTCCAAAAAGATGCAGGCAGTAAGTTATAAATTGATCAACTGTTCGTGGTTCTACTTCTCTTGTAAGACAATAATTCTTCTCAAAAGAAACGACCAAGCGATCGTTTTAATGAAGCTGTCGCCAAAGGATTTCTTTCAACAAGCGTTCTGTCGATAAAGCCTTTGCACGGGTCTCACCGAATTGCAATCATTTCCAGTAAACAGAAAACAAATGCTAACTTTGCAGACCGTGGCACCAATTTGCTTCAGATTTAGATTGTAAATGAACAAATTTACCAACTTCACGACAGCACAGAAGTGCAGAATTAAGATGGTAGATATTTTTTCTCCAATTAATTTGTTTTACAATCTCTTATTTCTTGAGTTATATTAAATATAGATCAATATTGTGAAGATGAATGCGTTGATTGTTTGGAAGCGTGGTCGTAGTCTTCTTCTCGGTGTGAATTCCTCCTCGATATTTTGCGCAGCTCAATGCCATCAGCAGATGAGTGGGTCAGACGCGTGTATGAGTTGAGAAAAACAATCCCTGACGCTCGCTGGGCGATGTGTGGTCTGAGACCTCGTATACAGATGCCCGCTGATCTGGCGTCATTCCATCACTTTCATGTTTCACTTGCAATAGGCAGGAAGCAGAGAAAATAATTAACTGCAATATGTTTGTTTTTTCCTTCGTTAAAAAATATCACCTATAACCTGTCATATTAATAAAATGACAAATGTTTATGGGATCGGTTTTCTTGAATATAATTTACACATTATATGATTTAACACACACACACACACACACACACACACACACACACACACATGTAGACGCACACACGCGCACACGCACACACTCACACACGTGTAATATATAAATATAATAAAGATTCTCATAGATTATTATTTAATAAGACTGAAGTGTTTTATAATTTGTAAACGTATTTTCTGATTTTATCGACACCTTTCAATTACTAATTGCTAAATAAATGTTTTAGGTTTCAGATTAAAACAAAATTTAGACTAACATTTTAAAGAGAGAGTTCAATCTGTTTTAGAAACAACAATTGCCAGGTAATGATTTCAAAACTGTTCCGCATCGTTACTTCAAGCTTTAAGAACGCCTAAGTTGTTTTCTAACAGTAATATTCTCCTCGAGAGTGGCTGTCCTCCCATTACACGAGGCACTAGATAGTCATTCTTATCGGTCTCGGTGGCGTCGTGTTTAGGCGATCGGACTACAGGCTGGTAGGTACTGGGTTCGGATCCCAGTCGAGGCATGGGATTTTAATCCAGATACCGACTCCAAACCCTGAGTGAGTGCTCCGCAAGGCTCAGTGGGTAGGTGTAAACCACTTGCACCGACCAGTGATCCATAACTGGTTCAACAAAGGCCATGGTTTGTGCTATCCTGTCTGTGGGAAGCGCAAATAAAAGATCCCTTGCTGCCTGTCGTAAAAGAGTAGCCTATGTGGCGACAGCGGGTTTCCTCTTAAAAACAGTGTCAGAATGACCATTATGTTTGACGTCCAATAGCCGATGATAAGATAAAAACTCAATGTGCTCTAGTGGCGTCGTTAAATAAAACAAACTAGTCATTCACGGAATCAACAATTATTTTATCAAATGCATTGTGCAGAGATACGACCCCGATCACGTATTACGATGTTGTCGTTCATATTTATACGCTATTTAATTTATGATTTATAAAATATTCCGTATATTCAGGGATTTTCAGAAATATATTTATAATATCTTTGCATCCATATGAGAATGACTTAATATGTCCGGAATTCAGTTGTTTTTATTTTGACGAATACTAGTAATGTGTGTGGTCTTTTATATGATGTGTATGCGTATCACGACTTGATGATGCCTATACCTGTCAAGACTTCTAACACGTGTTGTATATGGTGTGTATGCATATCACGACTTGATGATGCCTATACCTCTCAAGACGTCTAACACGTGCTGTATATGGTGTCTATTGCGTATCACGACTTGATGATGCCTGTACCTGCCAAGACTTCTAACACGTGTTGTATATGGTGTCTATTGCGTAACACGACTTGATGATGCCTATACCTGCCAAGACTTCTAACACGTGTTGTATATGGTGTCTATTGCGTAACACGACTTGATAATGCCTATACCTGTCAAGACGTCTAACACGTGTTGTATATGGTGTCTATTGCGTATAACGACTTGATGATGCCTATACCTGCCAAGACTTCTAACACGTGTTGTATATGGTGTCTATTGTGTATCACGACTTGGTGATGCCTATACCTGTCAAGACGTCTAACACGTGTTGTATATGGTGTGTATGCATATCACGACTTGATGATGCCTATACCTCTCAAGACGTCTAACACGTGCTGTATATGGTGTCTATTGCGTATCACGACTTGATGATGCCTGTACCTGCCAAGACTTCTAACACGTGTTGTATATGGTGTCTATTGCGTAACACGACTTGATGATGCCTATACCTGCCAAGACTTCTAACACGTGTTGTATATGGTGTCTATTGCGTAACACGACTTGATAATGCCTATACCTGTCAAGACGTCTAACACGTGTTGTATATGGTGTCTATTGCGTATCACGACTTGATGATGCCTATATCTGTCAAGACTTCTAACACGTGTTGTATATGGTGTCTATTGCGTATAACGACTTGATGATGCCTATACCTGCCAAGACTTCTAACACGTGTTGTATATGGTGTCTATTGTGTATCACGACTTGATGATGCCTATACCTGTCAAGACGTCTAACACGTGTTGTATATGGTGTCTATTGCGTATCACGACTTGATGATGCCTATACCCGCCAAGACGTCTAACACGTGTTGTATATGGTGTCTATTGCGTATCACGACTTGATGATGCCTATACCTGTCAATACTTCTAACACGTGTTGTATATGGTGTGTATGCGTATCACGACTTCATCATGCCTATGGTAAGGCTTCTAACACGTGTTGTATATGGTGTGTATGCATATCACGACTTGATGATGCATATACCTACCAAGACGTCTAACACGTGTTGTATATGGTGTGTATGCATATCACGACTTGATGATGCCTATACCTGCCAAGACGTCTAACACGTGTTGTATATGGTGTGTTTGCATATCACGACTTGATGATGCCTATACCTGTCAAGGCTTCTAACACGTGTTGTATATGGTGGGTATGCATATCACGACTTGATGATGCCTATACCTGTCAAGGCTTCTAACACGTGTTGTATATGGTGTGTATGCGTATCACGACTTGATGATGCCTATATCTGTCAATGCTTCTAACACGTGTTGTATATGGTGTGTATGCGTATCACGACTTGATGATGCCTATACCTGCCAATACGTCTAACACGTGTTGTATATGGTGTCTATTCCGTATCACGACTTGATGATGCCTATATCTGTCAATGCTTCTAACACGTGTTGTATATGGTGTGTATGCATATCACGACTTGATGATGCCTATATCTGTCAAGGCTTCTAACACGTGTTGTATATGGTGTGTATGCATATCACGACTTGATGATGCCTATATCTGTCAAGGCTTCTAACACGTGTTGTATATGGTGTGTATGAGTATCACGACTTCATGATGCCTATGGCAAGGCTTCTAACACGTGTTGTATATGGTGTGTATGCGTATCACGACTTGATGATGCCTATATCTGTCAAGGCTTCTAACACGTGTTGTATATGGTGTGTATGCGTATCACGACTTCATGATGCCTATATCTGTCAAGGCTTCTAACACGTGTTGTATATGGTGTGTATGCATATCACGACTTGATGATGCCTATGGTCAAGGCTTCTAACACGTGTTGTATATGGTGTGTATGCGTATCACGACTTCATGATGCCTATGGCAAGGCTTCTAACACGTGTTGTATATGGTGTGTATGCGTATCACGACTTGATGATGCCTATATCTGTCAAGGCTTCTAACACGTGTTGTATATGGTGTGTATGCATATCACGACTTGATGATGCCTATATCTGTCAAGACTTCTAACACGTGTTGTATATAGTGTGTATGAGTATCACGACTTCATGATGCCTATGGCAAGGCTTCTAACACGTGTTGTATATGGTGTGTATGCGTATCACGACTTGATGATGCCTATGGGAAGGCTTCTAACACGTGTTGTATATGGTGTGTATGCGTATCACGACTTGATGATGCCTATATCTGTCAAGACTTCTAACACGTGTTGTATATGGTGTGTATGCGTATCACGACTTGATGATGCCTATATCTGTCAAGGCTTCTAACACGTGTTGTATATGGTGTGTATGAGTATCACGACTTCATGATGCCTATGGCAAGGCTTCTAACACGTGTTGTATATGGTGTGTATGCGTATCACGACTTCATGATGCCTATGGGAAGGCTTCTAACACGTGTTGTATATGGTGTGTATGCGTATCACGACTTGATGATGCCTATATCTGTCAAGACTTCTAACACGTGTTGTATATGGTGTGTATGCGTATCACGACTTGATGATGCCTATATCTGTCAAGGCTTCTAACACGTGTTGTATATGGTGTGTATGAGTACCACGACTTCACGATGCCTATGGCAAGGCTTCTAACACGTGTTGTATATGCGTATCACAACTTGATGATGCCTATGGGAAGGCTTCTAACACGTGTTGTATATGGTGTGTATGCGTATCACGACTTGATGATGCCTATATCTGTCAAGGCTTCTAACACGTGTTGTATATGGTGTGTATGCGTATCACGACTTGATGATGCCTATATCTGTCAAGGCTTCTAACACGTGTTGTATATGGTGTGTATGAGTATCACGACTTCATGATGCCTATGGCAAGGCTTCTAACACGTGTTGTATATGGTGTGTATGCGTATCACGACTTCATGATGCCTATGGCAAGGCTTCTAACACGTGTGTATATGGTGTGTATGCGTACTTCATGATGCCTATGGGAAGGCTTCTAACACGTGTTGTATATGGTGTGTATGCGTATCACGACTTGATGATGCCTATATCTGTCAAGACTTCTAACACGTGTTGTATATGGTGTGTATGCGTATCACGACTTGATGATGCCTATATCTGTCAAGGCTTCTAACACGTGTTGTATATGGTGTGTATGAGTACCACGACTTCACGATGTCTATGGCAAGGCTTCTAACACGTGTTGTATATGCGTATCACAACTTGATGATGCCTATGGGAAGGCTTCTAACACGTGTTGTATATGGTGTGTATGCGTATCACGACTTGATGATGCCTATATCTGTCAAGACTTCTAACACGTGTTGTATATGGTGTGTATGCGTATCACGACTTGATGATGCCTATATCTGTCAAGGCTTCTAACACGTGTTGTATATGGTGTGTATGAGTATCACGACTTCATGATGCCTATGGCAAGGCTTCTAACACGTGTTGTATATGGTGTGTATGCGTATCACGACTTGATGATGCCTATGGGAAGGCTTCTAACACGTGTTGTATATGGTGTGTATGCGTATCACGACTTGATGATGCCTATATCTGTCAAGACTTCTAACACGTGTTGTATATGGTGTGTATGCGTATCACGACTTGATGATGCCTATATCTGTCAAGGCTTCTAACACGTGTTGTATATGGTGTGTATGAGTATCACGACTTCATGATGCCTATGGCAAGGCTTCTAACACGTGTTGTATATGGTGTGTATGCGTATCACGACTTCATGATGCCTATGGGAAGGCTTCTAACACGTGTTGTATATGTTGTTTATGCGTATCACGACTTGATGATGCCTATATCTGTCAAGACTTCTAACACGTGTTGTATATGGTGTGTATGCGTATCACGACTTGATGATGCCTATATCTGTCAAGACTTCTAACACGTGTTGTATATGGTGTGTATGCGTATCACGACTTGATGATGCCTATATCTGTCAAGACTTCTAACACGTGTTGTATATGGTGTGTATGAGTATCACGACTTCATGATGCCTATGGCAAGGCTTCTAACATGTTCAAACGTTGTACGACAAATATTTGGACAATTTTTAATACAAGAATACTTTTTTCTTTAAATTTCATTTTAATTTCGCAGTCCTAATTAAACCAAATTGAAAGTTTCAAAAACACATAGTCATTCACTAACTTAAATAAGAATCAACAATATGTGATACTTAAGTCGGACATTTTGTTATTGTAGTAAAATATCTTCTTGGATTTAGGAAGATGCAGGATTAGTTGTTGACTTCAGGTGAAACCTACAGATGACCAGCTACAGACTGACCAGGAGTGAATTACAATCGGTCAGGCAACCTGTATGGAAAAAAATAAATAGCATTTAACATATTCTGGAACCTTAACAATTATTGTCATCAAAATAATATTAATGGATTCAGTAACCAGTTTCAGGGTTTTAATTATTTATTTTATTTCATTATTTGTATCCAGTGTTAACAAAAGACAACTACTTAGTCTTGAGACACCTGTTTAAAGATTTATAGCACTCCTTTTGACATAGTACTGTATTTCGAGCTGAATCAGAACCAAATCTGTACCATAATAGAACAAAACCTCGTATCTCGACACACAGTGCAGTTGAAACTTAGGGTCGTATTTGAAAAACTAACTGAAATCTTATCCAAAGACAAGAGGTCACCCAGACCATTCAGGAGGAAGAATGTCTAAACGATAATAGAATCGTCAAAACACCTCGTTCATCGACAAAATATATTTGTTTCTAGCTCTGCTATGATGTTCGTCAGCAGAGCTTTTCTGATCATACCGATTTGTCCGTCAACTTTTCCCTTGATGTCTTTCACTTCCTAGTTCTGATTGGTTCGCTCTGAAACTTCCCTTGATGTCTTTCAATTCCTAGTTCTGATTGGTTCGCTCTGAAACTTCCCTCGATGTCTTTCACTTCCTAGTTCTGATTGGTTCGCTCTGAAACTTCCCTTGATGTCTTTCAATTCCTAATTGGTTCGCTCTGAAACTTCCCTTGATGTCTTTCAATTCCTAGATTGGTTCGCTCTGAAACTTCCCTTGAACTTCCTAGTTCTGAGGTTCACCCAGACCATTCAGGAGGTCTTTCAGAATGTCTGAAACCCTTCTTACTTTCAAATTGGTTCGCTCTGAAAAATCCCTTGATGTCTTTCATCGTTCAATTGGTTCGCTCTGAAACTTCCCTTGATGTCTTTCAAGTTCTGATTGGTTCGCTCTGAAACTTCCCTTGACTTTCACTTCCTAGTTCTGATTGGTTCGCTCTGAAACTTCCCTTGATGTCTTTCACTTCCTAGTTCTGATTGGTTCGCTCTGAAACTTCCCTTGATGTCTTCACTTCCTAGTTCTGATTGGTTCGCTCTGAAAAATGTTTCACTTCCTAGTTCTGATTCATTCCTAGTTCTGATTGGTTCGCTCTGAAACTTCCCTTGATGTCTTTCACTTCTAGTTCTGATGGTTCGCTCTGAAACTTCCCTTGATGTCTTTTCTAGTTCTGATTGGTTCGCTCTGAAACTTCCCTTGATGTCTTTCACTTCCTAGTTCTGATTGGTTCGCTCTGAAACTTCCCTTGATGTCTTTCACTTCCTAGTTCTGATTGGTTCGCTCTGAAACTTCCCTTGATGTCTTTCAATTCCTAGTTCTGATTGGTTCGCTCTGAAACTTCCCTTGATGTCTTTCACTTCCTAGTTCTGATTGGTTCGCTCTGAAACTTCCCTTGATGTCTTTCACTTCCTAGTTCTGATTGTTCGCTCTGAAACTTCCCTTGATGTCTTTCACTTCCTAGTTCTGATTGGTTCGCTCTGAAACTTCCCTTGATGTCTTTCACTTCCTAGTTCTGATTGGTTCGCTCTGAAACTTCCCTTGATGTCTTTCACTAGTTCTGATTGGTTCGCTCTGAAACTTCCCTTGATGTCTTTCACTTCCTAGTTCTGATTGGTTCGCTCTGAAACTTCCCTTGATGTCTTTCACTTCCTAGTTCTGATTGGTTCGCTCTGAAACTTCCCTTGATGTCTTTCACTTCCTAGTTCTGATTGGTTCGCTCTGAAACTTCCCTTGATGTCTTTCAATTCCTAGTTCTGATTGGTTCGCTCTGAAACTTCCCTTGATGTCTTTCACTTCCTAGTTCTGATTGGTTCGCTCTGAAACTTCCCTTGATGTCTTTCACTTCCTAGTTCTGATTGGTTCGCTCTGAAACTTCCCTTGATGTCTTTCACTTCCTAGTTCTGATTGGTTCGCTCTGAAACTTCCCTTGATGTCTTTCACTTCCTAGTTCTGATTGGTTCGCTCTGAAACTTCCCTTGATGTCTTTCACTTCCTAGTTCTGATTGGTTCGCTCTGAAACTTCCCTTGATGTCTTTCACTTCCTAGTTCTGATTGGTTCGCTCTGAAACTTCCCTTGATGTCTTTCACTTCCTAGTTCTGATTGGTTCGCTCTGAAACTTCCCTTGATGTCTTTCACTTCCTAGTTCTGATTGGTTCGCTCTGAAACTTCCCTTGATGTCTTTCACTTCCTAGTTCTGATTGGTTCGCTCTGAAACTTCCCTTGATGTCTTTCACTTCCTAGTTCTGATTGGTTCGCTCTGAAAGTTCCCTCGATGTCTTTCACTTCCTAGTTCTGATTGGTTCGCTCTGAAACTTGATACAAAGATTCTCTGGAGCAGACTACAAATTAATAGATAAATATTTAAATATTTAAATATTTGAATTTTTGAATATTTAAATATT
Source organism: Gigantopelta aegis (assembly GCF_016097555.1). NCBI lineage: Eukaryota > Metazoa > Mollusca > Gastropoda > Neomphalida > Peltospiridae > Gigantopelta > Gigantopelta aegis. Next base: position 3,822,434 of record NC_054706.1, read on the forward strand.
TGAATATCCGAATTTTTGCTTTTAAAAATAACAATAACTTAATTGATGTTAAACATTAGAACATTTCAAGTTTCTTTTTCTTCTAGAGGTTTGATTTGATTGTTCAAAAACAATTTGCTACAAAGATTCTCTGGTGTAGTGTCTACAAACTAACACGAAGGTATTTCTAAATTTTTAGATTTTTATTAAATTTTAATTGAAGGTGTACTTTTACGTTCTAAGTCTATTTCCTTCTGGAGTTTTGAATGGAATAATTCTGAAACTTGATACAGTAATTCTCTGGAGTTTTGAATGGAATAATTCTGAAACTTGATACAGTAATTCTCTGGGGCAGTTTCTACAAACGGATGAAGAGAAATTTCACAATGTTTGAATTTTTATTAAATTTAAAATAACTAGAATTGAAGTTTACAATTGAACATTTCAAAGTCTATCTTTTCAGAGAGTTTTGATTGAGTAGTTCTGAATTTTGATACAAGGATGTACGTTTTCTTTTACGCAAAGCTCTAGATATGTTTAACCTTTAGTTTTAGAACACTCCAAACTTTTCAGAACTCTAATATTTAAATTTTATATCGAATCATCCAAAAATGAGAATAAGTTAATAATTTTGGTAAAACTCTGTATACATTTTGTTACCTAATATTTTTACTTTTCTAGCCCAGTGGTAACGCGGTTGGTTAGGGATCGATTCCCGTCGGTGGCCCATGGGGCTACGTCTCGTTCTAGTCAGTGCACCACGACTGGCATATCAAAAGCCGTGGTATGTGTCGTCCTGTAGCGGGTTTCCTCTCTAAGACTATGTGTAAAAATTACCAAATGTTTGACATCCAATAGCCAATGTGCTCTACTGTTATCGTTAAACAAAAGAAAGTTTAACTTATTTTTAAGTATCGGCGCTTTCTAGACCGACAAGCCACTTTTAGAAAAATTCGGATAACCACGTACAGAAGTAAATGTTTTAAGGAAGAAACTGCCATTTTCAGCACGGAACCGTACAGTGATGTAAGAGTACGTTGAACCTTTAAACTTTGAGATAACATCTGCGAGTTTTAGCGAACACTCGTTACGTAAAGACGTTGGTACAGAACGCGTCCAGGACTCTACTTGCCAGTGCTGAAGCATGCAGCGTTCATTTATATAAGATGTTTTCCGTGTAGATAAAACCAAAGTAAATTGTTGTAAACTTTGGACAGAATAAACTACTTATAAATAAATTATATTAGTGATCCAAATAAAGCAACTAGATAGCCTAATGTCCCTGTAAAACTGCTTCATAGTCTGATTCAAACAAGTTTTTTGTTTCTCCCCACCGGCCCCGGTGGTGTCGTGGTTAAGCCATCGGACAAAAGGCTGGTAGGTACAGGGTTCGCAACCCGGTACCGGCTTCCACCCAGAGCGAGTTTTAACCACTACATCCTCTTCTCTCTGACTAACAACTAACTCACTGTCCTGGACAGACAGCCCAGATAGCTAAGGCGTGTGTGTGTGTGTGCACAGGACAGCGTGCTTGAACCTTAATTGGACATAAGCACGAAACTAAGTTGAAATGAATGTTTCTCCTCTCCATGTCTGTGTTGTATTTTGATTATCGTCTTGTTTGTTTTAGAGTGAGTCTTTTAAGAATTTCAATTTGTTTTTGTTATTGCTTCACTATTTTGTGTATTCAATAATAATAATACAACATAATGGGCGTAAATAGGTATTTGTCACTGAAGTGCAGAACTACCTATTTGAAATTATAGTTGAAGTTTGCTTTGTTTAACGGCACCACTAGAACATATTGATTAATTAATAATCGGTTATTGGATGTCAAAGTTTTAGAGGAAACCCGCAATATGTTTTTTCCATTTGCAGCAAATATGCACTCTCCACAGTCAGCACACACCAGTGCCTTTTATATAACAGTCATCGAAGGCTTTCATCTACATTAAACGATTACGGCACTGGTAACCTTTTGCTACTTAAGAAACATTGAAAATCGTCTTAGAAGTAAAAAATGTATTAACAATTTGACATCTCAAGCTCTGGGTTTTTTCTCATTGGGATGCTAGCCTTGACAACAACACTGTCACCAACCCCGCGGGGAAATGAGAGTATTAAGTATTAAAGACTGGCAGATAAATTAAATTACCACTGAACTGAGGTTAGAGTTAAAAAAAAAACGACGTTAAGCAGATTGATCACACGTTGTTGTTGAAAGGACAGTCGGAAACTAATAAATCTAAACGAAAACAAGTTTTCCGTAAACAAAATCGTATTTGTGTACAATACAGAGTCGAAAGAGTCGCATGTACGTCTTCAGCACTGTATGTTTGAAATTACCAGTGTCAATAAACAGGGTAATAACGCATCACGTGGAAGTCGTCTGTATGTTTGAAATTATCAGTGTCAATAAACAGGGCAATAACGCATCACGTGGTAGTCGTCTGTATGTTTGAAATTACCAGTGTCAATAAACAGGGCAATAACGCATCACGTGGAAGTCGTCTGTATGTTTGAAATTACCAGTGTCAATAAACAGGGCAATAACGCATCACGTGGAAGTCGGCTGTATGTCTGAAATTACCAGTGGCAACAACGCATCACGTGGAAGTCGTCTGTATGTCTGAAATTACCAGTGTCAATAAACAGGGCAACAACGCATCACGTGGAAGTCGTCTGTATGTCTGAAATTACCAGTGTCAATAAACAGGGCAACAACGCATCACGTGGAAGTCGTCTGTATGTTTGAAATTACCAGTGTCAATAAACAGGGCAACAACGCATCCCGTGGTAGTCGTCTGTATGTTTGAAATTACCAGTGTCAATAAACAGGGCAACAACGCATCACGTGGAAGTCGTCTGTATAATTGAAATTACCAGTGTCAATAAACAGGGCAACAACGCATCACGTGGTAGTCGTCTGTATGTTTGAAATTACCAGTGTCAATAAACAGGGCAACAACGCATCACGTGGAAGTCGTCTGTATGTTTGAAATTACCAATGTCAATGAACGTGGAAGTCGTCTGTATGTTTGTGCCGGATGTTTGTAGGAGCCTAAAACAGATTTCTATTTAGTTATATCACGTCAAACGTTTAAGACGAGGATTTGAACTTTTTAAAAATTCAACTAGCAAAATAGAGCTGTAATTCAGTGGTCACTTGTCTATCGTTAAGATGATAACGGTTTTTTGGCTATTTGTTTTAACTAATCCACTCTGGTGACTTCAGGCGACCATAACATTTCTATTCTTTTATATGCACCATCCCACAGACAGGATAGCACATACTACGGCGTTTGATATACAAGTCATGGTGCATTGGCTGGAACCAGAAATGACCCAATGCGCCCACCGACGGGGATCGATCCTATATCGACTGCGCATCAGGTGAGCGCTTTACCACTGGTCTACGTCCCGCCCCATTTCTGTTGAAATACAGGAAAATCCCATAATAATGACAACGATATTTCACAGACATCATAAAAAGACAATGACCGGAAACAAAAATGTTGAAATAATATGTATATGTCATTTCACAACCTATAGGTAGTACTAAACCAAATAACTTCCGGCTGGGTCAAAGTTCGAGGTGCACGGAACTTTTGATAGAGAAGTGAACACCACAAGTCCTGTGATTGGTTATAAATGTGAGTGTGTTGGTTGTAAAAAATAATAGTTTCATCTGGGTAAAAAAAATGTGCAATTTTATTTCATCTAGTACCAATGTGTCAAGTAGCCTTATGCTTGAAACATGTATGGGGTACCTGTAAAAAAAAGTACTCGAATTTTGTGCGAAACTAGGGTAGTCATAGACGCTACCCGTTATCTCAGAAACGAGCAGCTTGACCCCCATTTTTTTCTGATTCACTTTAAGTGTAAGGGGTGGTAGTATTTATATCCGTGGCGTTTATGTCGGTTGATACGTTGCAGGTAGGAGTTTTAGCCACATATGTTACTATTGTCGTATATGGGATTTGATTTGGTAGTATACACCCTATAGCACATATTCAGTGCATAATAAAAAATATTATGATTTTGTCATTTTATTTAATTAAACTATACTGGTTGATTAATTAGCCATCACTCGATCATGCAAGTTCACAATGACCTTGACTTTGACAATAATCTCTGTACATGGCTCTGAATGGAGTTTGAATCAAAGTTAGCACTGAAGAAAAGTTGGTTTTGGCCTATAATTCATACTGTAAAGATTTCAATAATTTCTTTTTACATGGTATTTGACTTGCCATATACAACTGCTCTTAAATATGGTATTATATATAGGCAACCTGAACTAAGATTTTAATAGCAATTTATTTTTATATTAAAAATAGCATGTGCCAATAGTGGGTTAATGTCTTTAGTTTCCATTAACATTGTTAATTTTTTATGTATGAAATTCTGAAAACTCAAATTTGTAAAGAAGTTGATTTTTATTGTCATTTTGACATATTTATAGGGTGCTAAGTTATATTTTAGACAAATTTGTAGTTTTATGCAAAATTTAAAGTAAATTTGAAGAAAAACTTTACCAAAAACATAATTAAATTTGTTGTCACTATTGTGCCTTCTGTTCTTATTTGTACATAACAATAAGGTTGTTAAACATATACTTAGATCTCCAGATCATTTTTTTTTCTTAATAATCACTTAGTTAGCTCTCATGAAAAGCATCTTGAGTTTATACTAGATTCAGAACCAATTTTTTCAGATTTGATTATCTGCCTTGGATTAAGTTGATAATTTATTTTATTGTTAAAGCTGTATTACCTAATGTTACTAGCTAAATAAAATACTGGATTACAGATTGTAGGAATACATGTAATGTACATATTGTATTCATCCGGATTAGAAAATAATGCAAGAAAATAGATGTTCGGGTAATTTTGTCATTTAAAAATAGGTTTTTTCAGTAATTAATCAAAAATAAATGTGTTAAAGCTGCATGATTATTCCAGATATCACAACTATTAAAACCTCCAAATACAGTAGGCTATAAATAAAATATAGTCAGGAATATTGGTGGCTGCCAATAGTTTTGATGGTTCATTATGAAAATCAGCATGGCTGATGGATTTGAAATTCCCACACCTGATAACTTGAAGACACCCACACCCAGCATACAGGATTTCCTCCCAACACTAATGTTCAGGACATTAAGTCATTACTTCATACAGGTACAGTCATGTTTGTGTTTCCTTCCTCAGACAGTGTATTTTTTTAATACTGATATTTCTTTGATGTGCCTGTTAAGGTCTTCATAATCTAGGGGTCAATCAAGTGCATGTGTTTTAATGGAATTCTTTAAAGGGGTAGAGGTACTCTGACTATCTTTGTTGTCTCTACATATATACCTGAGTACACACACCCAACTGAAAGTAAATATCTTCAGGAGTTTTATTTTAAAACATTTTGTTGTTTAATATGACATATTGCATTTGTACAAAACTATATGCAATATATATGCTTTTTGAGGTGTACATTATATTAGGTTGCACTGTAGAAACAACAGTTTCAGTGAGATTGTCAGTTTATGTCAGAATACACCAGATCCTGGTTGTCATAAAGACACATAGCTGGACACTTTTTGAAAAATGTATGTTATCAGTATAGGTAGTACTAAACCAAATAACTTCCGGCTGGGTCAAAGTTCGAGGTGCATGGAACTTTTGATAGAGAAGTGAACACCACAAGTCCTGTGATTGGTTATAAATGTGAGTGTGTTGGTTGTAAAAAATAATAGTTTCATTTGGGTAAACAAAATGTGCAATTTTATTTCATCTAGTACCAATGTGTCAAGTAGCCTTGTGCTTGAAACATGTATGGGGTACCTGTAAAAAAAAGTACTCGAATTTTGTGCGAAACTAGGGTAGTCATAGACGCTACCCGTTATCTCAGAAACGAGCAGCTTGACCCCCATTTTTTTCCGATTCACTTTAAGTGTAAGGGGTGGTAGTATTTATATCCGTGGCGTTTATGTCGGCTGATACGTTACAGGTAGGAGTTTTAGCCACATATGTTACTATTATCGTCTATGGGATTTGATTTGGTAGTATACACCCTATAAGACACCTGTGTTTTTTGCAAAATTGGCCTACACTGGTTTTTGCTGAGAACTAGATTAAGAAAGGTGGTTATCTGAGACAGATGGACGATCATTTAATTCAAGGGAGACGTGTTAATGAACATTGCCTGTTGTACTGACAGAATAAAGCGTAACCTTCACGAACATCTGAGGTGATGGTCGTTGTTTGTCGTCTGCTATTTATAACTTGTGTCTTTGTTGTTTTAGCGATAATATAGTCATGAATCACACCAATGACTTCGGCTCTAAAGGGTGTATACTACCAAATCAAATCACATTGACGACAATAGTAACATATGTGGCTAAAACTCCTACCTAAAGCGTATCAATCGACATAAACACCACAGATATAAATACTACCACCCTCACTCTTAAAGTGAATCGGAAAAAAATGTGACGTATAGTTAACCTGACAATCATGTGTCTGTGACGCGTAAGTTCGAAACTGCTGTAAATAACTTTTAGTCGAAAAAGATATTAAAATTTGCAGAAAAACCTGGTTTTTGAGGATATGTAAGAAATAGAATAATACATTCGTGTCCGTTAGATACCATTTATCTCACAACTCGTTGTTTAAAAACGTATCAAATTCGCTTTCGCTCGTTGGATACATTTTAAAACAACTCGTTTAGAGATAAACGGCCACTCATGTATTATTCTCTCTTTATTGCAATTATATGTCAATAAAAAGAAAATGGTTGTTTACGTTATGTGGAATTGCGTATTTCGCGTTCCTTACAAATATTTTGTTGAATCAACATCAATACTCGTTTGGTGTCGGGTGGAATTTGAAACTTTGCCCTTGTATTCCTTTTGAGTCATTCACACTAGGAAGTAAAGTAATATAGGTTTCTATGAGGCAGGGGGAGCTGCATTAATACTATGCATAAACATTCCTTAATTAACCCATTTAGACTTAGTAAAGTTTAAATAGTTTTGGTGGCGGTGATGGAAATCAAAGATAACGACATGTTTGAAATCTAGATTAACTAACTTCTCTGATTAACCCTTTGTCTTTTATATATACTTAGTTTTGGTGTCGAATGGAAATTATATTTTGGTGTCGGATGGAAATAAAATGTTATATATTTCATCAGTATAATTTTAATGAACACTTTATACCAAACCTAAGCCATGCTTATATGCAAAATTTTACCCATGGATTATTTGTACCCTGGTGAACATATTTGCCACCGGTGGTACATTTTGTCATGTAAACGATCTTACCCACCTGAGTATTGCTGCCCCCCCCCCCCCCCCCCCCCCCCCCCCACACACACACCTCGCCAGGGTAAAATTTGCACCAAGTCCGGAGGTAGGGCAAATATAATACAAACCCTAGGGCAACGCTGCTCCAGTGGGCGAAACAACCATATAAATGCTTTTCAAGCATTTACCCCTGTGCTTAGTTAATGAACTTAGTTAATGAACTTAGTCAGTGTATTCTACTGTTGTTCTCGTTCCAGTTAGGGCACCGCGACTAGTATATCAAAGGCCGTGGTATGTACTATCCTGTCTGTGGGATGATACATATAAAAGATCCCTTGCTGCTAATCGAAAAAGAGTAGCCCATGAAGAGGCGAAAGCGGGTTTCATATCTCAATATCTATGTGGTCCTTAACCATATGTCCAACGTCATATAACCGTAGATAAAATGTGTTGAGAGCGTCGTTAAATAAAACATTTTCTTCTTTCCTTCTACTGTTGTAGCCAAGAAATAGACAGCCACTGCAACTCGGTGTTCTGTAGTGAAACCTTCTCTCACATCTGATCGACTCTGTAGACGAGGCTGAAATCGCTGACAAATTGAAACATACAGTTTTGGACAGCCTAAACATTTTCCATCCAATATCTTCCCACCAAATTCGGCTCCGTTCCTTCACTCATAGTCTTCGTTCTCGTAGGAAAGAGGTTCCTATGAGTAATGTTAGTGTCTGTATGAAACATTGTGCTTTTCGTCTTCTTACATTACATCTATACTGGTCCATTTTCATCACTCAAATGAGATATTTTTATATACCCTAATATTCCTATGCATATAAATGGTATGATATTTGCCCCTATACCCTCGGTGTTATTTATACCCTGGTGGGCAGTAAACACACCGGGGCTAAGCAAATGCATATAAACATGGCTCCAGATAAATATTATAAGTGCTTTCTTCATCTTTATACTTCATGACGAAATGACAGTCATGACTCTTAAAGGGGCACTCCTGACTTTTCAAACATCTAAACATGCTCCCGGCTAACAAAGCTTTTAATGAATAAAATTTAATATTAATTACATTTGTTTTTATTGATTTGAATATTAATGTTTGTACACCATGTGTTTCTGGTATTCCTAATGGTTATAGTAGCATAAATAGGATTTGTTAAACATGTACGAAATTATTGAAGGCAAAATCTAGTTTGAGCTGCTAATTTGAATTTTTGGGTTTGATGTTGACCACTTTTGAAGTATGCCCGGGCGTCAAATGGACTGTTCGACAGGCTTGAGTCTATAATATGTTTGATTATGTTCTGTTTAGTGTTCGCAATCTATTGTATTGGGTTCTACTTATTATCTGTTTATGTTGTATTCATTGTTCGAAATATATTTGTTTATGTCTTATTTATTGTCCACAATCAGCAGCAATCGCATGTCAACAAGCAGTCATCTTTATTCAGAGTTCAATTAGCGGCCATCACCACCAGGCGTCAACAAGCAGACGACAGAGAGAAGCGTGATGAGATATCGTAATTAATAAAGTTCCGAGAAACAAACTGTCTCGAGTTAAGGAAATCACGTCCCGGTGCTGGGTTGCGTTCAGCCAGACCGAGCAGAAAAACGTCCGCTAGACTGGTTTATACGCTTCACATTAAACCAAATGGCCACGTCTGGAACCAATCAAATAGTTCGCGAAACGTTTGCTGCTTGAACTTGGAGCTGGTATCACGTCGCTCTGTAGAAAAACCACAACGCTGTTTTCAAGTGAAAATCGTGTTATTAGAAATGATTTACAGTGTTCAAGTTCAAGTTCTAATATATCCATCTTTGTGAAAGAGACATTATACTACATTAAAGTTTGAACTGACCCAACCATTTAACACACCAGTTAATACTGACAACCATGGATGTGTCAGTGGATGTTGTCCTAAACTATTGTTTTATGTCAGCACAAAATGCAATATTATTTCTCGTGTTAAATCACAGATTAGATTTTATCCCCTTCCCCTTTAATTTCTGTGCTTTGAATTGCCTTTTATTTCTTCCGTCTGGCACTTCCTCCCATCTTCACCTCCACATCCCAGTCTTTTTCTCTTCAGTGATGACAGATGTTTGCCATTCACACCACCTTTAGCTGAGGGCTTAGTCTAGGTGGCATTGTTACAAGATTCCTAACCCGCCAGTGGCCTACTATACCCCAACAGTAATTTACTATGTAGACAGCAGTCTATCAAATAGTATCTCGCCTGGGCTAAAGTTCCAGGTGCAGTCCAACTCTTGATACAGCATTTCATACTGCCCTGTCTTCCATTGGTGAAGCATGTGACAGGACTTATTGCCATACTGTGTTGTTCTGTCTTTCCATTAAATTCGTGTAATTTTATTTCACCTAGTATCAGTATACCAGCTACTACCGTGTATGAAATATATTAAAATCAGTACAATTGTTGTGTGGGACTATTTTCGTCATGGGGGCTCCCTCTTATCTCTGAAACAAGCTGTATAGTCTCTGATTTCTGCGTATTGTATTTGTGGCTTTGGTGTACATGCCGACTGAAAGGTTGCATGTTGCAGCTATGCCCATATATCCTTTTACAGTCGTCTGTTGAAATTTATTTGTTGTTGTGCATCCTGTACAGAACATATTAATACATAGCTGTGGTATCACTTCAGAATGAATGCAAATATATACCCCCACCACCTCATCACACTCACACCTACCCATCCCCACGACTTCAGTATAGTAGTATATGCTATTGTAATACGATATGATTATTTACCACACGACTGATTGGTTAATAACTTTCGTAACACACACTGTTCTAGGCTAAGTATTTTAAAGGTCGCTGATTTATAAAGCCTTTAAGCGGCAATAAATATATCGTTAAACCGAAATGTGTCATCATTCTATGTATGTAGCGGGTTTCCCCTCTAAGACTGTGTCAAAATTGTCATATGTTTGACATCCAATAGCCTATGATTAATAATCAATGTGCTCTAGTGGTGTCGTTAAATAAAATATAAAAAAAACCTTTCTATATATCATTTCGTGTAATTATTATTTTACAACTAAATTAAGGGAAAAAAATCCATTTTACAGAAACTGAATATATTAATGGACGGATTACGGCAAACTGTGCTGATTTCGGCGGGATTTAAACGTCCATCGCTGTCTTCCGTTATTGTGATTTCCACCGTTTTGCGTGCACCGTTTGCTGTCGAACGTGGCCTCAGACCACAATTAATTTCGCTATATGTTTCTATATAGCCTTAGTGGCTATAACATTTTTATTAATATCAGCAGGCCCGTGAAGTTTTGTATGTACCTTTGCCTGCATGGGGGACACATACGCTGAAAAGGACAACCCCTGTTGTCCAGCTCTTTCTCCCAGCATATTGGTTTAAACAGACACACCCTCTAAACCAGGCCGGAGTACACCCATTTTACATAAAAAGCACTACTTTTGCATGGGCCGGAATTACCACAAACAAGTCTTCAATGTCAGCAAGTTACACATGTTTACAAACTACATGCTATCCCCTGTCACTTCAGTCAAACAGTTGCCACTTCATAGCTGTCTGCCATGAAATAATCACAGTCAAACAGCAGACTACTTGCGCGGTGAAACTTCCGGATTTTCGACAACCAAATGGGAAGATAACTGTAATCTGAGGCCACGTGTTCCCTGAAATAGAAAGTGGATGATGATGGGATCATGTCAACCAGTCTAGTTAATAGTCTGTCAGTGGCGGGAGTTATCCGCCGATATCTGATCGCCAAGACCATTCGAGAAATTTGACCGTGAGGTGATCTCGGGGACATGTTCAATTTTGGTCTCATCTGAGACGGAACGAGCCGGTCGACTGATGTTCGCAGACGTTTAATTACAATCACCAAGATAAATGCTTTATTAAAAACGCCTACTTAATTGTTTTCTCATTAATCAGCCAACGTGAATAATTGACAGTAGGCCTACACAGAGGTATAGGCAGTATCGATGGTAAGCACTCTAACGCATTATTTGGAAATTGATTAGAAAAAAAGATCTATTAAGCTTGAAAAGGAAAAGGAAAACTGATTGTTACGGGAATACAAGGGGAAAAAGAAAGAAATATAGACTCTGTCTAGACATGAAAATAAATTGTTAAAAAAAAAAAAAAAAAAAAAAATTAACAGTATCTTTTCTTCTTTTTAAAGTAAAATAAAAACAGAAGAAGACGACGAAGAAGAAGAAAGAAAAGGAACTATAAACTCTATCTAGACTTAAAGTTGCTGTCTGGAGACTGTTTTTGTGTTATTATTTTACTACTCCATTGTTCAATATCCGTCTGATGGTGTCGTTCGTCTGGGTCACGTATTAACTCGTCATAAACTTGCGGGACAAAACGTAACTATAAATGTAATTCTCACTTAAAGCTACAACATGGACAATAGTTTTACTATTTACTATTATTTAGCTATTTAGAACATATGGATGGATAGATGGTTGAATGGATGGATGGATGAATGGATGGGCGGATAGATGGAGGAACGGGTGGATGGATAGATGCATGGATGGGTGGATAGGTGGATGGATGGGTGGAGGTATGGATGGATGGATGGAGGAATGGATGGGTGGAGGAATGGATGGGTGGAGGAATCGATGGATGGTTGGAGGGATGGATGGATGGATGAATCGAGGGGTGGAGGGACGGGTGGAGTGATGGGTGGGTGTATGGATGGATGGGATTAGGAATGGAGGATGAATGAATGGGTGGAGAGATGTAGAGATGGATGGATGGGTGGATGAATGAATGGATGGGTGGAGGGATGGATGGATGGGGTGATGGATGGAGGGATGGGTGGATGGGTGGGTAAATAGATAGGTGGATGGATAGAGGGATGGATGAATGGATGGAGGGATGGGTGATGGATGGAGGGATGGGTGCAGGGATGGGTGCAAGGATGGGTGGGTGGAGGGATGGGTGGGTGGAGGGATGGGTGGAGGGGATGGGTGCAGGGATGGATGGGAGATGGGTTGAGAAAATGGTGAGTGGAGGGATGGGTGGGTGTGTGGAGGGATGGGTGGATGGATGGAGAGATGATACGTGTGTAATTTCAGTCATGAGCCGAGACGTCATTTCAATATGGCGGCCCTTGTAAGGCGCCTCATACAAAAGGGCTACTTGATAGATTAACGTCATCTGTGATACATCTTTCTCTTACATCTTTCTCTTACATGTTTCTGTCTTACAAGTGTCCGTGCTAAAAGTTTGTATTTATGAAAAACAATAAAAATAAAAACACCCTATTGAACGAAATGATGAAGTCTATAAACACGCTACAACAACAACAAATCGAATAACGACGCCATATTTCATGGCGTGCAATAAATTATCTGAACTGACAAAAATGCAGTCCCTTGACAAAAATATATTGTCCATTGTGCTTCTGGCTTAAGAATATAGTTTATTGACCTATATGAAGTAATACTGCAAATGTCGCCAGTGGGCGGTGGTATTTAGTGTTGTCATCAAACATTTCATGTTATGTTTTTCCTTTACGGACAATTGCTTCATTTAACTTGGAACTGGAAAATTTCCCTACGGTATTTCGTGGTTTCTTGCATGTAATCCACCATCAGTTAGTAAACAGCTGCCAGTGTTATGTCGACCACACATAATCAGCCTACATAAATATGACGTTATTTATACTGGGGCTATTTAAGAAATAACTAAGTAACGGGGGTGAGAGAGGGAACAATACTCTCTCTTCGGGAAATTAAAGTTTTGAGTAAAAGTCAGTATCTATCTGTGATATTTGTATTTTTGCACAGTTCTTTACACTGTTTTTATTTAAATCTTGAATTTTTATATTGATGTTGATCATCAATTTATGTGTTTGCATTACCATGGTTTGACACCCAATAGCCGATGTATTGTTCGTGCTTGGGTGTCGTTAAACATTCATTCACACTCTCCCTCTCTCTCTCTCTCTCTCTCTCTCTCTCTCTCTCTCTCTCTGTATACACACACACACACACACACACACACACACACACACACACATACACACATAAACAAACAACCTCTCACACAGTCTGTAACAAATATATACAGGATATGTATTTGGCTGTAAATAAATTTACATACAATCTCTTTAGATACTGACCTCTATATATGCTGGGGTTCGGGTTTGTGTTAGTAATGAACTCACATGGATCAGCAATTGAAGTTAAATCTCGCGAAATTCACAGGATCTATTTTATTGAAGACGGAAATAGTAGTTTTACTTGTAGTATCATTCTTGACCAATCGCCCAGTTCTTTAAAGCATCTTGGTATTGTACTTGCAAGTTTCCAATCAACTATTCCCATTTTCAAGAAGGCAATCATACCACCAGCGGACGAAATACAAGGGTAACAGTTATTTTCAATCTCTCTATCTAATTCAGAAATCTATCGCACGATTTATTACTTAAACCGAATCCGCTAAATCTATTTTTGTCTTTCAATTTTGGTAATTCGAAAGAATGAAGATTGAAATATTGTGATGCGACCAATTGTTCTGTGGATGTGAAAGAATGAACTGCAGATATGATCAGAATAATGGAATGGTTCAAGGATGAGGACATTTTTTTAGTGAAATATTGCTGGGTCATGTAAAATTTGCACGGAGAAATGTGAGCGTTGTGAAAGATCCATACTTTTAAAGAGTACATCGAAGCGTGCATTACCTAAACGACGAGTGTGTTTCTCTCGGACATTGTTTCGTCGGAGTGTAGCACACAGGAAAGCTTTCACTTTGATGGTAGACATTTACAGACTGTTTCATTATATGACGCATCACCGAAATAACCAGACACCATTTCATGATTTGACACGTTATTAAGTAAGTACGATTTGAGAGGCAATATTCTATTCCGAAGAAAGGAAGGAAATGTCTTATTTAACGACACATTCGACACATTTTAATTGCAGTTATATGGCGTCGGACATTGGTTAAGGACCACACATATAATGAGAGAGGAAACTCTCTACCGCCACCCCTTGGGCTACTCTCTTCGATTAATTAGCACCAAGACATATTTTATATGTACCATCCCACAGACAGGACATGCAGTACATACTACGGTATTTATTACATCAGTTGTGGAGCACTGGTTGGAACGAGCAATAGCCCAATGGGAATCGACCCGAGTAATCGTGCATTAGACAAATGTTTCACCTCGGAGCTACGTCCTGCCCAACCCCTGTTCGGAATACGTCTATAAGTTTTACTATAGATCTGTTCAACTGTTTAGACACTCATGTTTTTTGCAAATGTTACATTTAATTCCTAATCAATCCGTGTTTTCTTTACATTGGCTTGAAAACAAACCCAAACCCCGACATTGTCAAACAATATATATTACAGAATAACAAAAAAAATTAAAACTTATCCCATCCACCTGTTCAATAGCAATAGCGGGTTTTGGGCCCCCGCTATTAAAAAAACTTCCGGATTCGCGCTTGCTATGTCATTAATGTAATGTACTGATACAAAACTAAATAAGTTTGGGTGCTATTGTATGTCCATGAATAATATATATTATTTATTATTTACTAATGCACGGACAAGTGTTCATCTGAATGTCACGTTCCCTTTAGTGAAGGGGTTGGGTGAGGTCTTAATCTCGTGGTGTTCATTGTGACATATTGCACACAAGTGGTACTACTCACACACGCGTGGCCAGAATATTGTATACCCGCAATTGGTAGAGGCGAGGCCCTCTGCCCAACCCCACACCCACCTCTGGCTTTGTATGTAGGTGTATTTTATATGGTTTTATATTGATTGTCCATGTTTTGTAATACATGTTTATATTTGTTCAATTGATAGATTGTGAAAATTAATGTCATGGGAATAAATTGTGCTCATTATTAAGAGTTAATAAATGCATTGCACGTTATATGCTTGATGAGTAGAGAAAAACAATTTTCGATTTACCCATATTTTACTCAAATAACAATAATGTATGGAATGTCCAGTAATATATTTTCTGTGAACTGATATACCCTTCTATACTTCATGTGGTTTACACAATGCTACAACAACACGTGCAATCAGAGATTATACTTCAAAAATAATATGTTATTGACCTTCCACTTGATATGTACAAGCAATGTTATCGTATTTTGGACATTCGGGGGATAGGCAAGTGGTGGAACCCCCGAAAAAGACTGAACAATAGCTTTTTGGTTTACAAAATTGCTTTGTACACCCAAGCACCACCATAAATACTATGTAAATATATAATTTATAAAATAAAATTCAAATACATAATGTATTGGCAAACTTGATTCAATATTCTGCATGCACATGGAATGGTTAAATGTATTTTTACGTATATGTTTCAAGAAAGGTTAGACAAAGCTGGTACACATTTTACATTCCAAAATATTCATAACCTTGATTCAATGAAACAAGCTATAATGGCCTTCATGTAGCTTTGTATCCTAATCTTTTGTTATGCAAATAACCGTAGTTATTTATAGGAGAACGAACCTGTATTCAAAACATTCGGAGATTTTTGTAAAATGGAAATAAGTCAACTTGCAAAGACCTCAAGAAAACAGTGACCACATTTCAAGAGTATTATCTAAAATATATACAGAACAGCAAAAGAAACGCGATTAATTTTTATACAATTTTTTTTCGATCAAATAAATTCTATATGTAGACTTCAAGACATCGACCATTTTAATAAATATAAAAATTAAAGTGATTCAATCTACAATTATAAATGAATTGAGGCAAACTAAATTAATATACACATTTCGTTTTGTGTTTCATATACATTGAACACGTTTTGCACTGTCCAACACTGTGTCCATCTTAATAACGAAATCAGTGTCTATAACGACTTTGTGAACTGGAGATAATGAACGTCTGCCAACTGTCTATTGTCCAGAGAATATAAATGTTACCATTACCCCGCTACACATCGAGCATGTTTACCATCCCCATTGAGGCGTGCACGATGACTGATCATCGAGCAATCAACACGACCACGGCGGTGAAACCACCGGAATCGATATTATAATAACAAACAGAAACAGCCGTTATTGTGCCCGTAACTGTCATCTATAGACGTTTAATGTTTACCGACACATACCTACACGCGTCGGTTGTGTGGGTCCAGCACGGTTCTATTATGTTGCATGTATGCAATTGAAATTTGTTTTATATTGTTGTATCTAGCTCTAGTGCACAATGGTTATAGTTAATGGACCTGTTCAAGTTTACGGTAATGATGTGCTTTATTGTAAAAATGGAATATTCTAGGATATTCTAGAATGTGCCATGTAATGGTTATTACTTGTTAACCAGGTAGAATATCCAGGAAGGATGATGCGTCTTGGAAACTGTATGATGCAATGTACATTTGTTTTAATGGTTATATATCTTTCTAGACTTCCATTCGTACAATATAGTATAACATAAGAGATATTGTTTACTCAACAAAGAGCAATTTGTACCAATAAGTAACAATCGACAGTTTATGTTACATAGTTCTCTTATTGTTCCTGTAAGGAATGGTTTATGTACTTTTATACTACATTTTAAATTGTATTTTTTTTTAAAAGTGTACATAAGGTAAGCCTTTAATAAAATATATGTCTGTCTGTCTGTCTGTCTGTAACATCTGCTGTTGAATAGTTCAAGTGTGTGGTGATATTCACAAGGGTTCCCTAGTAAAAGTGAGACGTCCCATAACACAGACATGCCATTTGATAGACAAGACTCGTTATTGGGTTATGTAATGTATCATGTACACCCCTGCCTGCCCGTATGTTGAAGATAGAAGATTGAATATGACAAATGAATTAAGTAAAGACAAAAGTAAACAAAGATACACTATAGAAGAACATTTCACGAGTTCATTTCCAAAGTGCGATATATATTTTAAATAAAACAATAGATCGAATGTTTACTAAACTCCGTTGTCTTATTGCTGAGGTGTACTAACATTACCTTCGCGTGTTTACTAACCTCCATTGTCTTGTTTCTGAGGTGTACTAACATTACCTTCACGTGTTTACTAACCTCCGTTGTCTTGTTTCTGAGGTGTACTAACATTACCGTCTCGTGTTTACTAACCTCCGTTATCGTGTTGCTGAGGTGTACTAACATTACCTTCGTGTGTTTACTAAACTCCGTTGTCGTGTTGCTGAGGTGTACTAACATTACCTTCACGTGTTTACTAAACTCCGTAGTCGTGTTGCTGAGGTGTACTAACATTACCGTCTCGTCTTTACTAACCTCCGTTATCGTGTTGATGAGGTGTACTAACATTACCTTCGCGTGTTTACTAAACTCCGTTGTCGTGTTGCTGAGGTGTACTAACATTACCTTCACGTGTTTACTAAACTCCGTAGTCGTGTTGCTGAGGTGTACTAACATCACCTTCACGTTTTTACTAAACTCCGTTGTCTTGTTGCTGAGGTGTACTAACATTACCTGCACGTGATTACTAACCTCCGTTGTCGTGTTTCTGAGGTGTACTAACATTACCTTCACGTGTTTACTAACCTCCGTTGTCTTGTTTCTGAGGTGTACTAACATTACCTTCACGTGTTTACTAAACTCCGTTGTCGTGTTTCTGAGGTGTATTAACATTACCTTCATGTGATTACTAACCTCCGTTGTCTTGTTTCTGAGGTGTACTAACATTACCTTCACGTGTTTACTAAACTCCGTTGTCGTGTTTCTGAGGTGTATTAACATTACCTTCACGTGTTTACTAAACTCCGTTGTCGTGTTTCTGAGGTGTACTAACATTACCTTCACGTGTTTACTAAACTCCGTTGTCTTGTTTCTGAGGTGTACTAATATTACCTTCGCGTGTTTACTAAACTCCGTCGTCGTGTTGCTGAGGTGTACTAACATTACCTTCACGTGTTTACTAGCCTCCGTTGTCGTGTTTCTGAGGTGTACTAACATTACCTTCACGTGTTTACTAACCTCCGTTATCTTGTTTCTGATGTGTACTAACATTAACTTCACGTGTTTACTAACCTCCGTTGTCTTGTTGCTGAGGTATACTAACATTACCTGCACGTGATTACTAACCTCCGTTGTCGTGTTTCTGAGGTGTACTAACATTACCTTCACGTGTTTACTAACCTCCGTTGTCTTGTTTCTGAGGTGTACTAACATTACCTTCACGTGTTTACTAAACTCCGTTGTCGTGTTTCTGAGGTGTATTAACATTACCTTCACGTGTTTACTAAACTCCGTTGTCGTGTTTCTGAGGTGTACTAACATTACCTTCACGTGTTTACTAAACTCCGTTGTCGTGTTTCTGAGGTGTACTAACATTACCTTCACGTGTTTACTAAACTCCGTTGTCGTGTTTCTGAGGTGTACTAACATTACCTTCACGGCTTACTCCAACATTTAGACATTGGCAAACATTGCGTTTTGAAAATGAACTTTTCATTTGTAATATTTTAGTTAGAACAATCATACCAAATGATTTACCAAGTGATAGTTGTATTTAGCTGTGTATAAGCTATGTAAATGACTTTGGTATAGAAACTGGGAAAAATAGATCCAATCTGTAAACTTTTTATTTTTGCATGTATTCCTCATCTTCGTAAGTCATCTCTTAGAGGTTTCTTTCCCTACTCTAGGTCATCTCACGGGTCATCAGATGAAATCTTCAATAAAAGTTATCTTATCCGACTTTGATAATCGACACGTTCACGAAAGAAAAAAGAAAGAAATGTTTTATTTAACGACGCACTCAACACATTTTATTTACGGTTATATGGCATCGGACATATGGTTAAGGACGACACAGATATTGAGAGAGGAAACCCGCTGTCGCCACTTCAAGGGCTACTCCTTTCGATTAGCAGCAAGAGATCTTTTATATGCACCATCCCACAGACAGGGTAGCTTATACCACGGCCTTTGATATACCAGTCGTGGTGCACTGGCTGGAAAAAAAAATAGCCCAATGGGTCCACCGACGGGGATCGATCCCAGACCAACCGCGCATCGAGCGAGCGCTGTAACACTGGGCTATGTCCTGCCTCTGTTAACGGATGATCAGAGCATTAGTTAGCCAATTATGCCAAATGAAAGTCGTATCACGACACAAATGTCGCAAATGTTGTTGCTACATAGCATTCAGGAATGCCGGACGTTGACTTGAGTGTCGGAAAAAAACATACCTGAAGTGAGTTCGAACATCAGTGAATATCTGATCTCGTGTTTAAAACAATAAACATTCTATTAACCTCTCCTTGCCATTCACAAATATCAGTCGGAAATAAAGACATGTATGTGGGAACCAGTCGTGGTACTTTAGACCGAATACAAGTGGACACTGACGTCAAACAGTGATCTTTGGGTTTGCAAATTAATACCTATTGTCCTAAAGGCAATACTGTTTGGTCTAAAATCACGCGCTGCAAGTATAACCGTCACGGGAAACGCGCGTCGGTTTTTACATCCGGAGGCTGGCGCGTCGTGAGTATTTGGTCTAATGCCCACACCGACCTGTACACTTCGCTAATTTATACGAGGCGCCAGCACGAACGTACTACTCTCAGCCATAGCGTATTAACGTGTTTCGGAAATGAACTTCTCTAGTCGTTGTGGGCGGAATACCTCTTCAGTGGCACTTCACTAAAGTTTACTGTGGAACTAACAATAATTAATCTGCCATCTTAAGTAAGCGCGTATTGACACAGAAGTTGTGAATGAATGGATCAATGTGAATGGATGAATGAATGAATGAATCAATCAATGGATGAATGGATGGACGAATGAATGAATGAATGAATGAATGCATGAATGCACGGATCTATGGATGGATTGATCAATCAGTTAATCAGTCAATCAACCAACCAAACCAACCAACCAACTAACCAAGCAACCAACAAAGAAACAAACCAATCAACCAGTCAGTCCGTCTATCAATCGGTTTAAAGACGTGGGTTGGCGGTGCAGGTGTTGATCTTCTCTTTACATAATAAAACGTCATTATTTAACAATACCGTACTATCAACCACCCACCTGTTTCACCGCGACCCCCACCCCCTCCTACACACACCGTCACCAGCAGCACACCTTCCTGTGAGTGGTGTCTGTGTATTCACCGCACCTTCCTGTGAGTGGTGTCTGTATGTTCACCGCACCTTCCTGTGAGTGGTGTCTGTGTGTTCACCGCACCTTCCTGTGAGTGGTGTATGTGTGTTCACCGCACCTTCCTGTGAGTGGTGTATGTGTGTTCACCGCACCTTCCTGTGAGTGGTGTCTGTGTGTTCACCGCACCTTTCTGTGAGTGGTGTCTGTGTGTTCACCGCACCTTCCTGTGAATGGTGTCTGTGTGTTCAACTCAAATTCCTGTGAGTGGAAGGAAGGACATGGTTTATTTAACGACGCACTCAACACATTTTATTTACGGTTATATGGCGTCGGACATATGGTTAAGGACCACATAGATATTGAGGGAGGAAACTCGTTGTCGCCACTTTATGGGCTACTCTTTGCGATTAACAGCAAGGGATATTTTATGTGCACCATCCCATAGACATGATAGCACATACCGCGGCCTTTGATGTACCAGTCGTGGTGCACTGGCTGGAGCGAGAAATAGCCCAATGGGCCTACTGACGAGGATCGATCCCAAACCGACCGCGCATCAAGTGAGCGCTTTCCCACTGGGCTACGTATCGCCCCCTTCCTGTGAGTGGTGTCTGTATGTTCACCACACCTTCCTGTGAGTGGTGTCTGTATGTTCACCACACCTTCCTGTGAGTGGTGTCTGTGTGTTCACCGCACCTTCCTGTGAGTAGTGTCTGTGTGTTCACCGCACCTTCCTGTGAGTGGTGCCTGTATGTTCACCGCACCTTCCTGTGAGTAGTGTCTGTGTGTTCACCGCACCTTCCTGTGAGTAGTGTCTGTGTGTTCACCGCACCTTCCTATGAGTAGTGTCTGTGTGTTCACCGCACCTTTCTGTGAGTAGTGTCTGTGTGTTCACCGCACCTTTCTGTGAGTGGTGTCTGTATGTTCACTACACTGGGCCCATTGGGATTTCTGCTACATAGCGGTCACCGTTTTTCCCGCACGCAACGTATAACTGGTGTGGAGACACATGTCAAATTGTGAAAGTGAAACTTAAACGAGTTCTATTCTCGCGAGATTTGAGACGCCGTGTCACCAATTGGCATCAGACTGGAGTTATCCACCCATTTGGTTGTCCAAAATACGGAAACTAATGCGAGAAAATATAGTTTTCTTGTTATGTGATTAATGGCTGGGGAGCTGCTTTGTATACTGGATTGTTACACTGGTTTGACAGGTAAGAGGATGCAGTTAGTGAATATGTGTACTTGGTTTACACTGGATACTGCATAATGTCCCCCAGAGCACATTGAAGTCATGCAAAAGTTGTGTAAAATGCAGAGAAATGGGTGTGATTCGGTCCCTTAGCCCACGTGTGTTTGTTTACTTAAGAATAGAACGTGAAATTTTTTGAGTTTCATGCTAGCATGAAACTCAAAAATATTCACGTTCAATTCTTATAATTCCAAACACATAACCATGTCATTAATGTAAACCTCTTTAAAATAAAAAGTGAACTCTATTTTCCAACTATTTACTATTTTATTAACACGAAATTCATACTCAACATTAGCGGAATGCCTATGGTAGTTTCGGCTTTTTCCGTCAATAGCCGAATGAGAGAATGACAATGTTACAATCATTAATACAATTCATATTAATTTTTTGCATTAAATATCAATACCAAGTAGAAACATTTTGAATTCACTAGAAACATATAACGTAAGTAATTTTAATAACTTTTAACCTGTAATAAAAATGTCTGAAGCGATCTATTTTGTATGGTATAATTTATATGTGAAGCGGTTGGTGTATGAATATTTAACTACGAACTGTGGATGGGCGCCATTTTTTTATTACTGTCCAGATTTACCAATTACGACGTTGAAATTACAGTTATAAAATATTTGAGTGCGTGAAAATTCCATGTGTTGATAGATTTGACATGTACTGTCCTGCATTAGGTAGCCTGTATGTAAGGTTAGGAAGTACCAAGCTATAAGAGTGTCCGTATTATAGTTATTCAAAACATTTCAAATACAAGTACGGTCGCATCATGGAACTGAATTGTACGTGTAATGAAATTAAAGTAAATCGTCTCCCGAGACTACTCCGTTTAATAGTGTGTGGAACTTTACTAAACCGGAAGTGTTTCAATTAAAGGCGAAGACCCTATTTTTAGCACGTGAACATGGTCACCAAGTTTAGTTAATCTACAAACCTGTAACACATCTGGATAAAGTTACAATAGAGTGAAACTAAAGTCTGTGGTGTTTAATCAGGGCAATATCGTCTAGAATGATTAGAGCTTGGCCCGATAATCGTTACTTCTCAGAGGAACGTGCGTTTTTAGAATTATTAAGGTTTTTTATTAGTTCAAGGTATTACAAATAGACAAGAAACACTTACATAAATGGATATTCCGAAATAAATAAATGCAAGTAACTTCTAATTTAAATTATCAAAATGACTCTAATAGTGAGACATATTTCGTAGTGTTTAAAAAGTAGGTTCTGTCACTTTGCGATATCGTTAGATATTTTAATTCTCTTTCATTTAAATTCATTACGCAGACGCGCTGATAAAGTGGAGTGCAGTTCGGTAACTTCCTAATGAGGATTTCCTGCCTTGGGGATGTTTTATTAACAAAATAGTTTTGAAGCTATCTTAAATGAGATGTTTCTAAATAGCAGCGTTCGAGTATGAAACAGCTGAAAGGTTTCTCTAAAGAAGGTGAAGGAGTTCAAAGAACAGTACTTCCTGGTGCAGAAAGAGTACGGAATTCACTTGTTATAGTCAAATACAGTTCAAGCACGCTCTCTTGGGCACACACTCGAGCTATTAGAGTTGTTTGTTTAAAAACAATGGTAATAATTAGTTGTTATTTTCAAGAACTATTACGATTAATGATAAAGAAGTCTGTTTAATGGCCTTACACCTCGATATTTTAATGGCTAAACATTACATTACTGTCGAGTAGCAAATAAAGAACCGAGGAAGGGGCGAATCTACAATTTTTAGAGGGGGTGGGTAGGGGACAAAATAAACAAATAAAGACTGCAATTAAAATGCTCTGACACATGTCTTTTTTTTCTCAAAAAGTATTAACAAATGTTACCGAACTAATTTATATACATGTAGGGGGCCTACATTTTTTGCTGCGTGCAAATTAAAAAAACAAAATGCAGTTTGTCGGCAGTTAGGTTTCGTGACACACACATGTGTACACTCGTTGTTCGCTGAGGTTAGGTTTCGTGACACACACGTGTACATTCGTTGTTCGCTGAGGTTAGGTTTCGTGACACACACGTGTACATTCGTTGTTCGCTGAGGTTAGGTTTCGAAACAAACATGTGTACATTCGTTGTTCGCTGAGGTTAGGTTTCGGGACAAACGTGTACATTCGTTGTTCGTTGAGGTTAGGCTTCGTGACAATGTGTACATTCGTTGTTCGCTGAGGTTAGGTTTCGGGACAAACATGTGTACATTCGTTGTTCACTGAGGTTAGGTTTCGGGACAAACATGTGTACATTCGTTGTTCGCTGAGGTTAGGCTTCGGGACAAACATATTGTTGTTCGCTGAGGTTATTTAAGCCACTTACAGCTACTTGGGAGGATGGTTCTCGTCTAATGAGGGTGGCCGTTTGGTTTGTTGACAACCAGGTCCCTGAAAATCACCTTATACCGTAAATGACAAAACAGACTCTTGTGTGAAACACCCCCATATCACTGTCATATTCAAGGCATTGTCTCGCCCCTCCTGAAAAAGGTAAATAAAGCCATTTATCACATCTCTTAAATGGTATGTTACCCCCTATTTTCTTGCAGGTAAATTAAATGTGAGGTGCCACACGTTGTATTGGTGTACTGCCTGGGTGTGTTGATTCGGCGCTTATGTCAGTTTTATTAGTAAACGTTAACATTATAGGGAATAGAAATTGATTTGGTACATTGGAACCTATAGCAGTAGCTTTTGCTAACTAAAAGGTATTTCATTCCAGGACGCAATTATCGGACGTCCCACCCTCACAACGCTAGTGTTGGGAATCGGTTGGAATTCCATTATAGATCATCTGTTGTAATCAGTTTGCACCAACCGATGAACTTTCGATTACACAATAAGTTAGATTTATTTGGACAAAAGGAGGATTTGAATTATAATGACCGTTTACCTATTGTCGTGTTCACTGATCAATATATATACCTTACAAATTGCTAATTTTGCCTTTAATACCTATTTAATATATTAATTTTATCTCTATCTACACCTGAAAGCAATCTCCACCCCAACATATTTACATCAATTCCATCATATATATAAACAGGAGAAACAAATAGTTCACATTTTCCCACACAATCGATTATGGGTTTTTATCATCGATCATCATATCTGTAGAGCCATAATCGATAATTGGAACATCACTGGTACAGATCCGTGGACGTACAACCTTGACACAGTTTGATCTTTCTCCCATAAACACGTCTGGACTGGAGACGATCGGCCATTACTCGGTGTTTAAACTCAATCGGTGTCATTTGGCCGAATCAGGGCAGGTCTTGATACAGAGCTAAAGTAACATCCCCCGAGCCGTCTGCGACCAGCTTACTGCCTTAATGAGCCGTTACTGTCAGACATGTGTCGGCGTTAATAGTGGTCGAACCATATACTGACTTTAATAGTTGAAGACGTTTCATCCATCCGTCGTCAAACCCTCAAGCAAAAAGCCGGGTCATATGTATTAGTGAGTCCCCACTCGGAAAACTGAACAAGTGTTTTATTAATTTAAAGTTCTCTTTTTGTTTAGGTGGAGAAAACACTATTACTGTGCTCCGATTCAATTTTGTTTTACTAGGCCTACAAATAGAAGTGACTAGGATGCTCCTAGTTATGTCAGGCTAAGTGAGGTCTTTTAAAACATTTTCACATTTGGTTTTAATTTTGTCGTTAGCAATTATTAATACAAATACAAAATGGCAAAACCGTTAGCATGGCTATATGCAAGACAGAGTTTGGAACACTACAGCACATTATATTATGTATATTATACAGAATGTACATTCTAGGAAAACTTAACTTTTACAGCAAACAGGAGCGGATGTGGAAAATGTTACAGCACAAATTGTTTTATAAAAAGGTGCAAAATATTTAGTTCTGTAGGTGTATTAAAGACCATCAATTGACATCATACACCAACGAGCTTCAACTGAAACACGCTTTTGAAAACAAATGGGTTAGGTACAAATATTTTCAACTTAGGCCTCTTCTACAATACATACAGGCATGTGTGCAGGAATTTTAGCAGGGGCTGGGTTTAGACTTTAGCGAGTATGTTTATAGGAGGGGGGTGGGTCGAGTCATACTCCCCAGGAAAGTATATTTTGAAAAAAGAAGAAAATTGGCTTCAGCAGGACGACGTTTCAAGCCCCGAAACCCTCCCCCGCACACGCGCCTGACATACATAATCACGAGTGGTATATTTTACTTCTTGCAATTTAAAATATGAACGGAAATGATTATTCAAATAAAGAAAGAAGGAAGGAAATAACTTCTCTATGTGTTCGATAATCAGACATCTACAAAGAAAGCAAACAGACAGCATCGCAATCCGATTCCGTCCAGGTATACCGTGTCACGCTAACCAGGTACCCGCCCATGGTGAACGTATCTGTGGTTACTCGTGTCGAGGGACCCCCTCCACGGATACATATCCGTCATTTTGGATTACAATCGATAAAACGTGTTTATTTCTTTTTGTTTACTTTGTGTAGTACAGAACTATAGTGTTTCAAAATGGGTCTTGCTACTGGAACAGCGGCGTTATCAACTTGTTAAACACTGAAATGCTGTAGGCCTAATTAAATAGGGTTGGGTTTTTTTACTCTGATACAAGAATCAGGTCATGATCTTAGATTTAATGACTTGCTTTTTTGAAAATAATTCCAAAAGACTCTTTAGGTTGAATTTGCAGATATGGGCTAACCCTAATGCACTTACGTCCAAAGAACAGTGACGTTTGCTTACTACACCACCCCCACCACCAACCCCACCACCAACCCCACCACCACCCAACCCCGAGTTTTAACTTACGTCCAAAGAACAGTGCCGTTTGCTTACTACATCATCCCCACCATCAACACCAGCACCACCACCCACTCAGGAGTTTTAACTTACGTCCAAAGAACGGTGCCATTTGCTTACTACATCACCCCCACCATCACCCCCACCACCACCACCCACTCCCGAGTTTTAACTTACGTCCAAACAACAGTGCCGTTTGCTTACTACAACACCCCCACCACCAACCCCACCACCACCACCACCACAAAAACAACATCAGACATGGTGGACATGCTTCAACCTTGAAGGATGTGGGCAGGTAAAAACTGTTTGGACTTCACCTAGCTCATCAGTGAATGTGGTCTCCAGTAGGGGATTATCTGACGTCATCTCTAAAACATTCGTACAGACTACGGAACGCGATTATCTGACGTCATGGCTAAAACATTCATACAGACTACGGAACGCGATTATCTGACGTCATGTCTAAAACATTCGTACAGACTACGGGACGCGATCATCTGACGTCCTGTCCTGTCCTCACATTCGTACAGACTACGGGACGCGATTATCTGACGTCCTGTCTCCACATTCATACAGACTACGGGACGCGATTATCTGACGTCCTGTCTCCACATTCGTACAGACTACGGGACGGGATTATCTGACGTCCTGTCCACACATTCGTACAGACTACGGGACGCGATTATCTGACGTCATGTCCTCACAGTCGTACAGACTACGCGATTATCTGATGTCCTGTCCTCACAGTCGTACAGACTACGGGACGCGATTAACTGACGTTCTGTTCTCACAGTCGTACAGACTACGGGACGCGATTATCTGACGTTCTGTCCTCACATTCCTACAGACTACGCGATTATCTGACGTCATGTCCTCACATTCGTACAGAATACGGGACGCGATTATCAGACGTCATGTCCTCACATTCGTACAGACTACGGGACACGATTATCTGACGTCCTGTCCTCACATTCGTACAGACTACGCGATTATCTGACGTCATGTCCTCACAGTCGTACAGACTACGCGATTATCTGACGTCATGTCCTCACAGTCGTACAGACTACCGGACGCGATTATCTGACGTCATGTCCTCACATTCGTACAGAATACGGGACGCGATTATCAGACGTCATGTCCTCACATTCGTACAGACTACGGGACACGATTATCTGACGTCCTGTCCTCACATTCGTACAGACTACGCGATTATCTGACGTCATGTCCTCACAGTCGTACAGACTACGCGATTATCTGACGTCATGTCCTCACAGTCGTACAGACTACCGGACGCGATTATCTGACGTCCTGTCCTCACAGTCGTACAGACTACGGGACGCGATTATCTGACATCCAGTCCTTACAGTTGTACAGACTACGGGACACGATTATCTGACGTCATGTCCTCAGTCGTACAGACTAAGCGATTATCTGACGTCATGTCCTCACAGTCGTACAGACTACGGGACGCGATTATCTGACGTCATGTCCTCAGTCGTACAGACTAAGCGATTATCTGCCGTCACGTCCTCACAGTTGTACAGACTACGGGACGCGATTATCTGCCGTCACGTCCTCACAGTCGTACAGACTACGGGACACGATTATCTGACGTCATGTCCTCACATTCGTACAGAATACGGGACGCGATTATCAGACGTCATGTCCTCACATTCGTACAGACTACGGGACACGATTATCTGACGTCCTGTCCTCACATTCGTACAGACTACGCGATTATCTGACGTCATGTCCTCACAGTCGTACAGACTACGCGATTATCTGACGTCATGTCCTCACAGTCGTACATACTACCGGACGCGATTATCTGACGTCCTGTCCTCACAGTCGTACAGACTACGGGACGCGATTATCTGACATCCAGTCCTTACAGTCGTACAGACTACGGGACACGATTATCTGACGTCATGTCCTCAGTCGTACAGACTAAGCGATTATCTGACGTCATGTCCTCACAGTCGTACAGACTACGGGACGCGATTATCTGACGTCATGTCCTCATTCGTACAGACTAAGCGATTATCTGCCGTCACGTCCTCACAGTCGTACAGACAACGGGACGCGATTATCTGACGTCCTGTGCACACAGTCGTACAGACTACGGGACGCGATTATCTGACGTCACGTCCTCACAGTCGTACAGACTAAGCGATTATCTGACGTCACGTCCTCACAGTCGTACAGACTAAGCGATTATTTGACGTCATGTCCTCACAGTCGTACAGACTACGGGACGCGATTATCTGACGTCACGTCCTCACAGTTGTACAGACTACGGGACGCGATTATCTGACGTCACGTCCTCACCGTCGTACAGACTACGGGACGCGATTATCTGACGTCACGTCCTCACAGTCGTACAGACAACGGGGCGCGATTATCTGACGTCACGTCCTCACAGTCGTACAGACTACGGGACGCGATTTTCTGACGTCACGTCCTCACAGTCGTACAAACAACGGGACGCGATTATCTGACGTCCTGTCCACACAGTCGTACAGACTACGGGACGCGATTATCTGAGGTCACGTCCTCACAGTCGTACAGACTAAGCGATTATCTGACGTCACGTCCTCACAGTCGTACAGACTACGGGACGCTATTATCTGACGGCCTGTCCTCACAGTCGTACAGACAACGGGACGCGATTATCTGACGCCCTGTCCTCACATTCGTACAGACTATGCGATTATCTGACGTCACGTCCTCACAGTCGTACAGACAACGGGACGCGATTATCTGACGTCCTGTCCTCACAGTCGTACAGACTACGGGACGCGATTACTTGACGTCCTGTCCTCACAGTCGTACAGACAACGGGACGCGATTATCTGACGTCATGTCCTCACAGTCGTACAGACAACGGGACGCGATTATCTGACGTCCTGTCCTTACAGTCGTACAGACTACGGGACACGATTATCTGACGTCATGTCCTCACAGTCGTACAGACTAAGCGATTATCTGACGTCATGTCCTCACAGTCGTACAGACAACGGGACGCGATTATCTGACGTCCTGTCCTTACAGTCGTACAGACTACGGGACACGATTATCTGACGTCATGTCCTCACAGTCGTACAGACTAAGCGATTATCTGACGTCATGTCCTCACAGTCGTACAGACTACGTGACGCGATTATCTGACGTCATGTCCTCACAGTCGTACAGACTAGTGCTGGAAATGTCGGTTATAATGAGTTTGCACCAACCGATCAACTTTCCATTACACAATCGACTAGAATTATACTAATATAAGAAGGATTTTGTAATTCTTTCTCATGCCCGTTGCGGACGTTACTCGAGGACGCAAACCGCGAGATTTCGCGAGATCTCGCCAAAATGATCATGCACCTATTGTCGGGTTCGTGGTATATATCATACAGATCATTAATTTTGTGGCCGCTTATCTTTAATAAATATTTAATTATCTTTTTATCGTTGAAACCAAATACCAACCCCCCAGAGACAAGTTGTTGCACTGCTTTTATATTTGCTACAATTTTTAAGATGTTATCGACTAACAGTAACGATTGTAATTACATATCAAATATATTTTTCTAAAATATCAGTTCACATTGTCTAATCCACACAATCGATTATGGATTTTTATAATCCGTCATCAGATCTGTTGTCATACTGTCCGGTTTCATTTTGTAACTAGGCCCACCCACTAGTTATTGTAGGCCAATTGCGGCATTTTAAAACATTTTCACATTGCTTTTTAACTTTATTATTAGCAGATTTAACTTAAACATGCTTTTAAAAAATATATGGATTAGGCATAAATGTTCCATCTTAGTAGGCCTTTTCTATAACACATACAGCCGAGTGTGTAGAAATTTTAGCAGGGGAGGGCTCTAGACTTCGGGGGTGGGGGGATGGGGGGGGGGGGGTGGAGGGAATCATGATTCCCTTTAAATATATTTTTTAAAAAGAAGAGAAAATGTTGCTTGAGCAGTGCTAAGTTTTGACCCCCGAAACCCTCTTCCTGCATTCGCGCCTTACACACATAATCACAATGATATATTTTAATTTATGCAATTTAAAATATAAACGGAAATTATTATTCAAATAAAGAAAGCAAAGAAACAGAAGAAAATACACTTCTATGTGTTCAAAAGAAAAAAGAAAGAAATGCTTTATTTAACGACGCACCACTCAACACATTTTATTTACGGTTATATGGTGTCAGACATATGGTTAAGGACCACACAGATTTTGAGAGGAAACCCGCTGTCACCACTTCATGAGCTACTCTTTCCGATTAGCAGCAAGGGATCTTTTATTTGCGCTTCCCACAGGCAGGATAGCACAAACCATGGCCTTTGTTGAACCAGTTATAGATCACCGGTGCAAGTGGTTTACACCTACCCATTGAGCCTTGCGGAGCACTCACTTCTATGTGTTCGATAATCTCCGGGGGGTAAAGTTGAAAATGGGCAGAATTTTAAAAATGGGCAGAATTTTGATAGAATTAAAAATAAATAAATAAAAAGTTACAAGCCAAAAAAAAAAGAATTGACTGCTCGGTCCAATATTTATATAATTTGGAGCATTTTAGTAGGACAGTCCAAAAATAATAATTTCGACATAAAATTTTGAACGAAGGTCTAAAGGTTTAAAGTCCGATCTATATGTCCATGTGAGTGGCCTCGTTAAGGCCGTTTTGTTCTTGAGGAGGTTGGCGCCTACGGAGACGAGATGAACTGCTTGCCGTTGAAGTGTGGCACAAGTTTCCTCCACCTGTGACCTAGCAGGGTTTTTGCTAGCTCGACGTTATGGACGCCGGCGACGATCTTGAGTACTCTGTGGACGCTGTTGTTGTCCATATCCCTGAAAAGGTTTCTTTGTCTGTACAGACCCTCCCGGCGCGTCGTCACCACTAGGCAGAGCGTCCCGTCTCGTAAGTCCGTATCGTGGATAGCCACCTCACTGCCGTCGGGGAAGCGCTTGAAAGTTCCCATTTGGATACCTCCCGGCAGTGAGCCCACGTGTGGTGTATCACCAACCAAGTACTTAGAGTACTGGCTCTTGATCTTGCCGACAGCGAGGCTCCATGCAGCAAAGTCCCTGCTTCGGCCAGAGGCGGAAGGCCGTGCCTTGGCTGGCTGGTCACTCGGGGGAGTGACGGCCTTCCGTTTCGCAACACCAACTTCCTTGTTCGTCTCAACGGAGTTCCCCGTGGGTGGGGGTCTCGACGGAGTCGAATGTGAAGGTGCAGAGTTTCCTCAGCTGGCTTGGCTGGCTTGTCTGGTCGGGCTGGGGGCGACGACGCAGAAGGGACCGCCGCTGGCGGTTGAGCCGCCAGCTTTATTCCCCCCTGTGCCGCCCCTGGCGCACGTTTCCTCTTCTTCGGTCCTCTTCCCTTTTGTGGAGCAGGGTCGCCGTACACCAAAGTCACGGTTGCCCGTGACCCGGTGTACGCGACGCGGTACTCTATCAGCGTCCCATACGAAGCAATTAATCCCCCCTTGTAAGGGCTTATTCAAATATTACGTAACACGTAGGGGGGTGGGGGGGGGGTGTAAATCCAAGTGTTATGTGGCGTTACAAGGGGTGGGGTGTGTGTATTGAACAGCATTACGTAACACAGTTTTGTTTTCTCTTAAACGTGCCATGTCATGACAACAATATATAATGTAGGTTTTTAGAGGTAAATGTAAACCCAAAACAATTATAAATCAAGCTGAAATGCTTTAATACACCAGACATTTTAAAATGGCGCAAATGAAAACCCGCGGAGTTTTTCGCCATCGTAAAGCAATACGTCACTTTAATATACATGAGTATAAATAAACATTGTCACGTTGCTTTGTCTGTGTTGGGGGGGGGGGGGGGGGGGGGAGCGTTACGTAATATTTTGGGGTGTGTGTATGGTCTAGCGTTACGGAGTGTTACAAGGGGATGGGTGGGTATCTAATTTTGACAAAAATAGCGTTACGTAATATTTGAACGGCCCCTAACACGAGAGAGCATGGAACAGCGTCCGTCTTCTATTCATCGCCAGCTCGAGTAGCAATGCGATAACGTGACATAAAAGGACGTTTGCTACAAACAAAACACAAACAAAGTATCGCAATCCGATTACGTATCTAGGGTCTAGGGTCTCCACGAGTATTCGGGCACGGGCCGAGTCTAGCAAGACTCACAGGACTCGCAGGACTTGAGTACCCGTGCAACGAAGAGCACTCTCATTTATTTTTTTACGTAATTTTGCCATATTATGCTTCCTGCCAGTTACATTATAGGGCTATGAGACATAGAGGAGGAAAAAGTCGAATGTGTGGAATGCAATACATAAAATGGTATGACTGGGCATCCATGTTCAGCGCTGGAATTAAGAAGCATAATGCTATTTTACTTTATTCATTAGTCTCATTATCATTTAGTGGCGGGTGCGGGTCGAGTTTGACCCTCCAGTACTCGAGTCCAATATGTTGGACTCGTGGAGGCCCTATATAGGTCTACAGTCTGTCACAAAAGGAATGCGCATCCCTTCATTCTACCCTTGTATCCGCCCATGCTGAATGTATCCCAATGCCTCGTCTGGAATTCCCCCAGATTTATTTTATTTTCCCCATGACATTGATATTTATTTTATTTTCCCCATCACACTGATATTTATTTTATTTTCCCTATGACATTGATATTTATTTTATTTTCCCCATCACACTGATATTTATTTTATTTTCCCCATCACACTGATATTTATTTTATTTTCCCCATCACACTGATATTTATTTTATTTTTCCCCGTGACACTGGTATTTATTTTATTTTCCCCACAACACTGATATTTATTTTATTTTCCCCATCACACTGATATTTATTTTACAGGACTGGGTTTTCCTCAGCGTTTTTTCCTCTCTGGCTACGCCCCAGTATCCCTCCCACCCCCCTTCCAACCTCGGATATATATTAGTGTGGTGACTCGCGACCAGTCGACGACCGGATGTCAACGTTGGAACTGGTCCGCCGCCTGACACCCCTGGAGACAAATAATCTACTGGTGCCTTACCATGTAGGGAATGGCGGGAAAAAGGGACTCACCCATTGGACGAGGAGCGTCACATGGGAACAAAACGACAGCAGACGATTCTGGAAGGCGAAGCCCGCACTCTTGCATCTGAACCTAAATAAGACCAGAAGCAGTGAAACTACTAA